>NW_027507789.1:20344143-20419143 GCF_037356315.1 Lithobates pipiens
ACCAATCATTGGTGTGGACCGAGAGCCGTCTTGGACCAATCATTGGTGTGGACCGAGAGCCGTCTTGGACCAATCATTGGTGTGGACCGAGAGCCGTCTTGGACCAATCATTGGTGTGGACCGAGAGCCGTCTTGGACCGATCATTGGTGTGGACCGAGAGCCGTCTTGGACCGATCATTGGTGTGGACCGAGAGCCGTCTTGGACCGATCATTGGTGTTGGATGGGAAGGCCTGGCCTTCATTCTCTGCTCCAATTCATCCCAAAGGTGTTCTATCGGGTTGAGGTCAGGACTCTGTGCAGGCCACTCAAGTTCCTCCACCCCAAACTCGCTCATCCATGTCTTTATGGACCTTGCTTTGTGCACTGGTCCAAATCATTTGGTGGAGAGGGGATTGTGGTGTGGGGCTGTTTTTCAGGGGTTGGACTTGGCCCCTTAGTTCCAGTGAAGGGAGCTCTTAAGCCGTCAGCATACCAAGATATTTTGGACAATTTCATGCTCCCAACTTTGTGGGAACAGTTTGGGGACCCCTTCCTGTTCCAGCATGACTGTGCACCAGTGCACAAAGCAAGGTCCAGAAAGACATGGATAAGCATGTTTGGGGTGGAGGAACTTGACTTGAATTTTGGCCTAAATTCCCACCTGAAACAGACACAGCATTTTTCTGCAAAACGCATCGGACCTGCTGCGAAGATATGTGAACCAACTCCATAGAGAGCCGGTCAAAATCTCCTGCCATTGTGAATTGGATGCAGGGATCCCGTATCCAATTCACAATGGTGTGGACCCAGCCTTATAGACGAGGCCACACCTGTCTTCACACTTACGTAAGCAGGTCCACTTCCACTCAATCCAGTCACGGCATCAATGAGATCCTCCTCCACCTCTGTGCAAAACCCCACACTCTGCATCAGCTGCTCCACCAGCTTTACGTCTTCCTCCTCTGCATGGGTGCCTGCAGCATATACTGTGGCCCCTTCACGTACGATTACAGGGGTGTTGGTCATGCAGCGGATGACTCTGGGAGCTGGGTGAAAGATTTTCAGTTTCTGGAAGAAAAAAAAAAGGTTGAGACTTAAAGTGGAACTTCATTCTCTCAATCAGAAATGACTATTTTTAATCCTTATGCTGCTAGCATTAGTATAAAAAGATAGGAAGGTATATAATAGTTACTTCCTGGTTTCTGGCCTAGGCAAATAATGTCATATCCTAGGAGTCTTCAGGAGGGGTTTTCTCAGCTAAGCACACCCTCCTGACTCCATGCCCGAGCGTCAGGGCTGGGCTCAGCCCTTCCTTCTCTAAGCTGGCCACTCAGCTGTCGGCTAATTGCCAGCTCTTATCTCTCCAGTTACTCAGCTTTTGATGATATCCTGCTCATCAGTCCTGCCTACATAAGCCGTCCAGCCCAGAGGAGCTCTGCCTTCACCTTAGTCAACATCACAGAGATGCTCTCCTGCATTCCTGTTAAAAGACTTGCTTGGCTGACATCCCTTCTGGCTCCAGATCCTGCTTGCTATTTTTACTACGCTCATCTCCAGCTCCCTGACGTTTGGCTTGTCTGACTATCTGTTCCGGTTCCTCAACTCTGGCTATGTTTTGACTACGTTTGTGCTATTTACTTTTATTATTAAACAAGTGCGATTTAACTTTACTTCTGTCTTGGTCTGATTTAATGGTTTCTGACACTGAGACAATGACAGGTGGATTGCCCTTACTCAAGATGGCCACAGCCAAAAATGCTATGGGTTGGTTTTCAAAGTGATTTCTCTGCAAAATAAAAAAAGTACAGAGACATTGATGGGCGAGTTTGCTTTGAATAGTAAAAAAGGAGTTGAATAGGTTTTCTTGGTTTGTGGTACTCAGATGCAGCGTAGTTGTGCTTCAAACAGTGAAAAAGGATAAGACTTTATCCTGGAACTTAAAAAATATGGCTAAATGTTTACATAGGAATGCCAGCTTCACCATCTCAGCAATTGGTTTATACATTTAAATTTCCTACTGTGATTCTCTGGCAAATGAAACTTTTTTTTATAACTGTAATAGCATTACTCAGGATAATTTTGTTTATACCATGAGCAAGATCTTTGAGTCTTTTGCCATTGTAAGTAGTCCATGTTTTTCTAACAATCAGCCTTGAGCCTTTGCCAGCTCAGGTCTCTTCGTTGCACACCTGCTTCAATAGGGGGGTGTCTAAATAGACTGCTGGACATTCAGCAAGTGCCTGATTAACCGGGACATCTGTCTACTCATGAGTTCTCTCCGATTGTTCATGCCTTGGATTACCCATGTGTGTTGTCTGAGCTGCATACGTGCTTAGTTTGTCCACGCTTAACCTAATCAATAATCAATTTTTCTGCTACTGTCAGTCATTTCTCTGTATACAGGTCTGGAACTCTGTTTAGCATGGGTTGTCAGCACCTGATCTCACCATCAGTTGACTCCGCTACTCTGTCTCCTCTAACCACCTACATGAGAATTTGGACCACTCTAGTATCTGTCCTAGCAGTTATTCTGCCTCAGCCCCAATGACACGGTGGGTCCACCCAACTCCATAACAGTTTTCCCACCTTCATTAGTCTGAAGCCTCAAGAGGGCAAAGCAAAACCTGCTGTAATTTTTAACTTTATCCAGACAGTTAGAAGAAGCTATAGGCTGCTATAAGAAACAGAGGAGGCCCAAAGTGATTCTCTCTCTCTACAACAACATGTTAAAGCTGCTTTACCTTCTCTATAGAGCCGATAGTGACACCGGCAGCACAGGACACCACCGTGTGACGGTCCTCAATGTCACCGCCAATCTCATCCAGCACAAAGGGAATGATCGGAGGTTTTACAGCCAGGAAAAGGACATCACTGTTCTTCACAGTATCCTTGTTACTGGTGGTGAAATTTATACCCAGTTTCTGAAAAAAAAACAAAAACAAAAAAAACAAAGACATTTATATGAGCATCAATGGCTTATCTCAGCATAGTCCAGGACAACAGCAATTATTTAGCAGTTTGGTAAATGGTCCCGCTGCTGTGGTAGACGTGCCCTCAGACTGCACTTGGATCATGACTTCAAGAACCAATTCGAACCTTTTGTATTCTCCGCTTTTAATACCAATAACATTTTAATTTAATAAGAAGCAATGGTAATTGAGAGTTATATAAATAAGTAGCACCAAATAACCCCGGTGTTTTGTACTTTGCGCAGACATTATTACACCTTACCTCATCCTGACCTCTGTATATTGCTCCAATATCTATTCAGTTTACTGCACCAATAAACAAACAATAGATTAATCTGGAATTAACAACGCTGTCTGGAGTTTAATGGTTTTATCAGCAATGATTAGAGTTACCGTATATAGATTTGAGCAAACAACAAGCAAAAAGGATAAAATATATATATATATATATATATATATATATATATATCAAAAAGCTGCATTCCTGATCTGCATAGATCTGTTCCATTCCTTGCAGTAACCTCATTTAATCAAGAAGGTTTAATTCTGCAGACTAATACTTATGGCGTTCAAAGCCAGTGAAAAAATAATGGCCATTAAAGAGAAACTTCACAATAATTTTGATCCTAATGCCTCTTACCTTGTCTGTTGGGTAGAGCTATAATCACATACTCACCCGCCCAATAAATCCAGCGCTGTCTTCTTGCGATCCACCAAAGACCAGCGGCTACTGAGCCTCCATCTTTTTTACTGATGTTATCAGAAGGCCAGCTATCTCTTATGAATCCTAGAAGCCAACACTACACTGCTCATGGGCAGTGTATTTAAATAGCCCCAAAACCTGCTGGGATGCACAGTGTGGGTGTATTCCAGTAGGTTTGGGTCTCGTCTAGGCAAGAAAAGTGGAAACATGGACCAAAATTATACTGAATTCCTTACTTATATCGAATGTTAATATAGATTATTTATTTTTAAAGTTCAATAATTGCTGGGTTCCTCATCAAACCATTATGTTGTCCTCACTGGATACGGTATGCTTTACTTTCCCTAGCCCGTGATGCATCTCTGCAACCCCCCCAATGACTTGGCAAAGGACCTTGGTCCACTACATTGCACCTCAATTCCTGGGGCTTGTGTACCATTAATTTGGAGATATTACTCTGGTTTTCGGCAACAAGCATGAGCACTCAATTAAGACTGACCATTGTTGGGCCTCTCTTCTTCTCTCATCCTTATTTCACCCCCTCCTCCTCTCCGCTTCCCCCAGAGTCGGTTGGGTTGGCTCCTGGTGAAACTTGCCGCTTAAATTCCTTCTATATATTCTTTCTGCTCATAAAGTACTGTCCCTCAATGTCAAGGGACTGAATTCTCCAAACATATTGTGCTGTGCTATTTCATTATGATCAATGAAAGCATCTGTACTCTGCCCACAAGACAGACATTTCTCTCAAACCTCTGTCCCCAAATATTTCAGTGTTCACTACTCTCCTCGTATACCAAGCTAATGGCCAGACCAAAAAAGTATCCTGATGGATTTATGAAAAGCTATGCAATTCTCATGCACCAATGAAGCGAAAGATCCTACTGGACAATACCCTATCCTAACGGGTCACCAAGTAACCATACCTAGGTATTATGCATCCAATACATCCCAAATCCCTTTGTTCATGCACTTGCTTGGTGTTCTTGGGCACCACCAAATGGGTACCCTTATTCTCTGTGGGGATTCCTACACTGCCCTCTTCCCATTTCTGGACAAATCAGACTCCCTTTTTTCCTCCAGTCATTCAGGTCAGTGAAGGACTCTCTTTGCCCATCATGCTGGTACACTATTGGAGGGAGAATCACCCCACCGCCCGGGATTACATAACACCTTCCTCCCCATGGATCATATCTTTTTATTCCACACAATGCTAGCCTCTGTCCAGGAGATACAGATATTTCCAATATCCTGGTCAGATCATTCTGTGCACCGACGCTAACCTCTTTAATGGCGGCCAGCAGGGACCCCACTTGGTCTCTTAATAAATCACCCCTCTCTGATGCTCCATTGCAAAACTTCATTCGTTCTCATACACTGGACTATATAAATCACAAGACTCTTGATGTTTCTGATCTTACCCTCATGGGAGGCACACAAGGCAGTCATCCAAAGCAATGTATTCAGTTGGTCTCCTCCCTTAAGAAAGAGCACCCAACCAAACTTCTTGAACGTGAATATTCCATAAGGCACAAGCTTTTCAACTTTACCTGTCTAGACCAAACAAACCGGTGCTAGAGGAGGCCAAATGTAGTTTGAATCTCCTTCTGGTAGACCAAGTCAAAAAAGCCTTGAGGTGTATGAAACAATTTTCTACCTTAAAGAAGACTAACAAAACTCTTTACTGGCATCTAGACTAAACACTGAGCTGAGCTTTATAGCGCCAAGGAGGTTACATAGTTACATAGTTAGTAAGGTTTAATAAAGACACCAGTCCATCCAGTTCAACCTGAGTGAGTTTCTACAATTGTCCCTATCCCTATACATTGCACACTCACATCGGTCCTTACCCTCAAGGAGCCCACAATCCAAGGTCCCCATTCATATACTAGGGCCAATTTTGGACAGAAGCCAATTAACCTACCTGCATGTCTTTGGAGTGTGGGAGGAAACCGGAGTACCCGAGGGAAACCCACGCAGGCACAGAGAGAACATGCAAACTCCAGGCAGGTAGTGTCGTAGTTCGGATTCGAACCAGCGACCCTTTTTACTGCTAGGTGAGAGTGCTCACCACTATGCCACTGTGCCGCCCAGTTTTCCCCAAGACAGCGGCAGACACCTTTTATCCTAAGATTTCCCTACCCCACATATTCCTGGCACCAAGCCACTGACACGTCTATCTCGCCTATCTTGTGATAGGACTTCCTCTACCAATTCTGAAGCTACAAAAAAAAGACCAGATGGCTTTTCTGCTACCTATTACAAATACTTCCCCGATCTCCTTTCACCCATATTCTGCAAAGTCTTTAATGACTTCTGTAACTGAGTGCTTTTCCAATCGGAGTCCCTTCATGCCTTTATCTCAATGATTCCTAAAACCTATATAAACCCACATATAAAAAAAAAAAGAAGGGTGATGGAATTATAGATTATTATTACAGACAAGAGACGTATAATTAAAGTATAAAATATATGTGTCTTTTCTACTACAACCTTAGATATACATTTGGTATTAATCTTATCTAGGGCGTTGGGATGTGGATACTTTTAGAGTAAAGGAGAATACATCACCCATCATGTGATACACCCCCCAATCAGCCTCTCCTCTCTATGTATGTCTACCACATTATACAGAATTTCTTTTTTCTTTCCAAGGCTCTGATGAAGAGGGAACACCTCAAAACGCGTTAGCCTACCATTGGGCATTTGCCCGTGTATGGGCATAATTTCTTTTAAATTAAAGCGGAGGTTCACCCTAAAGTGGACCTTCCGCTCATTGGAACCCTCCCCCCCCCCCCCCCCGGCTTCACAATTGGCACCTTTCAGGGGGGAGGGGGGGTGCAGGTACCTGTACAGTACAGGTATCTGCACCCACTTCCGGCGTAGATTCTGAAGAAGGTATGCACCTTTCCGCAGAATCTACGCCCCTTTCCGAAGGTCCCCCACTGCCTGCTGGGAAACACACGGATCCCAGAGACAGCGGGGACCATCCTTATTGCGCAGCGCGACTCGCGCATGCGCAGTAGGGAACCGGGAAATGAAGCCGAAAGGCTCCACTTCCTGATTCCCATACTCAAGATGGCGGCGGCAGCACCCGAGAGACGATCGAGAGATCGGCTTCGGGTGCCGACATCGCGGGCGCGCTGGACAGGTAAGTGTCACTATTTTAAAAGTCAGCAGCTGCAGTATTTGTAGCTGCTGGCTTTTAAAAAAAAAAAAAAAAAAAAAAAAAAAAACACGGCAGACTCCCGCTTTAATATTTTGTAACCTTGTTTCCATGAATACATAGTAGCTTCTTTGTACTCCTCTACTTTGTCTAAGAATAAACATTATCATTTTGACCCATGCGTTAGATCACGCGCCTTCCACCCTGAATTGTTGGTAATCAGTAGGTCTAGTAAAGCTTTATTTCTAGTTGGTGCGTCTACCATCTGACCCAGGAAATTTCCCTGCAAGACATTTAGCAACTGGCGAGCTTTAGACGAATGCATGGTTCCCTCTGCCCAGTCTATGTCTGGACAATTAAAATCCCCCATAACAACATAATTAATGCTCTCCTTGCCTGGCCTGTCAGTTTAGGTGGACAGCCATGTCTTGGTAGGTTTACAGTTGTGCCATACTATTTACATTCTCTGAACAGTGCTCCATAAGATGCTCAAAGATTGGCATTTTTTATTTATTTTTATAACCCAACCCTGCTTTAAACTTCTACACAACTTTATCCCTGACCTGTCTGGTGTGTTCCTTGGCCTTCATGATGCTGTCTGTCCACTAAGCTTCTCTAACAAACTTCTGTGGGCTTCAAAGAGCAGCTGTATTTATACTGAGATTAAAATTACACAGGTGTACCGTTTACTAATTAGGTGACTTCTGAAGGAAATTGGTCCCACTAGATGTTATAGTTAGGGGTATCAGAGTAAAGGGGGCTGAATACAAATGTATGCCACACTTTTCAGATATTTGTGAACAATTTTGAAAACCACTTATATTTTTCCCCACTTCACAATTATGTGCAACTTTGTGTTGGCGTGTCACATAGGTTCGCAATAAAATACATTGAAGTTTTTGGTTGTAACAAGAGAAAAATGGGTAAAATGTAAAAGGGTATGGATGCTTTTTCAAAGCACTGTAATAACAAGCAGACAAACTAAGGGCTGTGCAGCCCAAAGGTTAGCTTACTAATGACAGTTTCTCCTTTAACAAATCAATCGATATGCACTATGAAAGAATATCTTAAAAAAAAAAAATATATATATATAATAATAATAATAATAATAATAATAATAATAATAATATCTTACCCTTAGTCCAGATACAGTGGGCAGATCAGTGTCAGGGGAACTCGCTGTGATTTTGTGTGCTGCCAGCACCCCTGCAAAATAAGGTGGGATTGGTATTAGAACCCTGTGCAGATGCATGCCAAGTGGGGAAAAAAAAAAAAAAAAAAAAAAACCACAACAGTAGCCATTTGCAAGCAATCACAAACCAGCTTTTAGATGAAATCTAGATGTGGGTAAATGATCCCAACTCTTTATTAAAATTCTGCTAAACCAAGGAAAACATTACCTGCAGCGGTGAAGCCCCTCACAAGGGCATAAGTGAGCTGGCCCGCTCCGATAAATCCAACGCTCATGATGCTTCTTGGTCACGGTGAAATCCGCAAAGTTAGAAAGGAGAGACAAATCACGATAACACCTGTCCCTGAAAAATATAAAAATAAATAAATAATAATAAAAAATAAATTTAATGAGGACCTGTCAGAAGGGGTGTTGACACAGGTGGGGCCCCATCAAGCAATGGATTCAAAATTACACTTTTCGCATTCAACTGTAAAACCTTTATATACATTATATGGCCAAAAAAAGTATACCGAGCATCATATTATATATATATATATATATATATATATATATATATATATATATATATATATATATATATATATATATATATATATATATATATATATATATGCTTGTTGGACGTGCCATTGCAAACCATAGGTATAAGTATGGAGTTGTCCCCATCCCTCTCGTAGCTTTAAGAACCTGCGCCTACTCTGCCAAAAATAACATTTCTGAGGTCAGGTACTAAAGTGAAGATCTGGCAGCTTACAATTGACATTCATCTCAAAGGTGTTCAGTAGGGTTAAGGTCAGGGCTTGGTGGCAGGCCAGTTGAGTTCCTCCACACAAGACTCATCAAACCATGTCTTTATGGAGCAGACTTTGTGCATGGGAGCACATGCATGGTGGAACAAACAAGGACCATCCTCAAACTATTGCCACAAGCCTGGAAGAGCACAATTGACTAAAACAGTGGTTGCCATACTGTGGCCCTTTGCTAGCCTCTATCCGGCCCTTCAGCACTATTCTTCCAACCGATACAAGGCAATATTCCTCTCACTGACACCATTGGTGGGGCACTATGCCTCCCAGTAATACCAATAAGAAGGCACTATTCCTCCCACTGGCACCAATGACGGGGCACCATTCCTCCCGCTGGCACCACTGACGGGGCACCATTCCTCCCGCTGGCACCACTGACGGGGCGCCATTCCTCCCGCTGGCACCAATGACGGGGCGCCATTCCTCCCGCTGGCACCAATGACGGGGCGCCATTCCTCCCGCTGGCACCAATGACGGGGCGCCATTCCTCCCACTAATGATAGAGCACCATTTCTCCCACTGACACCAATGATGGGGTACTATTTCTCCCACTAACCATGGCGCCATGTCTTTTTTATTTATTTTTTTTTTAACTACCACTCACCATCAAACTTCAGGTATGGTTTACTCCTACTGATGCTGGGGCATTTTCTACCAGTCCTGGCCACAAACCTGTCCCCGCTGGTCTAAAATAAATTTGTATTTGTAGCATTACCAGCTCCCTTCACCGGAACACCTGAACTGAATTATTTACAGGTGGGATGGTCAGGTATGTGCAAACTTTGGCCACATTTACTTACCATGGCGGTAAGCTATGCCAACTTTAGACATCCATCATCAAACCAACAAGATATAAAAAAAAAAATCATCAGACCACAGACACCTTTAAACAGGAGAGTACACAGAGAGATCCTCAACAAACATAACCTGACTGTACAGAGCAAATAGACCCGTGTGTCGCTTTGCACAGGAACACGACTTCATCTCATGGAAGAAACCACAAATGCAAATATGTAAATGTAAAAAAGATTAACCAATTAAAGCTGGAGTCCGGGCATGATCCCTATTGGATACATACTATGGGCTTGGAACAATGCAAGTGTGTACATACACCATACCGGGGGGTCAGCTTCCAGGTTTTATTGTCAAAGCTTAACACCCGTTTCACATTGCCAGCGTTTTTTGTTCAGGCGCTACATCGCTAAAAATAGCGACTGTATAGCGCCTGAAAAAAAACAGCTCCATTCACTCCAGTGTGAAAGCCTGAGCTGATTTTTTTTTTTTTAAATCATTGATTTGTATCCACCCTGATGCAGGCTCAAGTAATAATAATGGCTATGGAACACTGAACTGGCACAGTGACCTTTAGCAGTAGCTGGTTTGAGCAATGATGTCATCACTGGTTTCCTGTGCTTCTCTATGCAATGCAGATTCTGACCGAGATGCATATAATATTAAATTTATATTATATATATAAAAAATTATATCCAGTATTGGTGCTAACCCCCCCCCCCCCCCCCCCATCTTGCATAAGATGGACTATTCCATTCATTTCTGCACACAGTCTGCATGATGCAACTTTACCAGATCGAAGCCTTGGCTGGCATAAAAACACCGGAAAACCCAGTCTCAGGTAACAGATCTCCCTGCATAAAATCCCTTCCATTTGGCCACCTGAATTAGAGAGGTTAGGAGTGCACAAGTGACCCCCCCCCCTCTTCCCACTGAATACACACAGACCGTGCATGCATGCCGCATGCAAACCTACTGGAAAGGCACACACAGCACTTTCCAAGTGCAGATGAGGTCAGGGATCTAAATGAGGGTTATATACACACCGCCTGCCAGCAGGGAAGAATAATGCTTGGTCTGGGACTAACACTCCTGACACAGGGGATAGACTCAATTTAAAGAGAACCTGTCAAGACAGAAATATGGGATTTCCAATTAATAAGGTTTCTGAAGCTACAGAGATGTCATGTGTATCCTTCCTTCAGGGTTTAGCGAGTTACTGGAACAAAACTTGTACCCATTAGGAGAACTGAGGTTTTACTGGCTGAAGACTTGTCAAAAACTTGCAAAGTGATAAAGTCAGGATGGGGATGACCGCTCCGGAGCAAAAAAACAAAAGACAAAAAAAAAATTTTTTTTTATAATAATAAAAATCAGCAACAGTAGCCGACATGGTATATACAGTGCATCCGGAAAGTATTCACAGCGCTTCACTTTTTCCACATTTTGTTATGTTACAGCCTTATTCCAAACTGTATTAAATTCACCATTTTCCTCAAAATTCTACAAATAATACCCCATAAGGACAACGTGAAATAAGTATGTTTGAAATCTTTGCAAAATGTATAAAATAAAAATCTCCAGTATATAAGTATTCACATCCTTTGCCATGACACTCAAAATTGAGCATCCTGTTTCCACAACATGATTGGAGCCCACCTGTGGTAAATTCAGTTGATTGGACATGATTTGGAAAGGCACAAACAACTGTCTATATAAAGGTTCCACAGTCATCAGTGCATGTCAGAGCACAAACCAAGCCATGAGGTCCAAGGAATTGTCTGTAGACATCCGAGACATGATAGTATGAAGGCACAGAAACATTTCTGCATCATTGAAGGTCTCAATGAGCACAGTGGCCTCCATCATCTGTAAATGGAAGAAGTTTGGAACCACCAGGGCTCCTCCTAGAGTGGGCTGCCCAGCCAAAGTGAGCGATTAGGGGAGAAGGGCCTTAGTCAAGGATGTGACCAAAAACACGATGGTCAGTCTGACAGAGCTCCGGCATTTCTCCGTGGAGAGAGGAGAACCTTCTAGAAGAACCACCATCTCTGCAGCACTCCACCAATCAGGCCTGTATGGTAGAGTGGCCAGACGGAAATCACTCCTCAGTAAAAAAGGCACATGACAGCCCGCCTGGAGTTTGCCAAAAAGGCACTCGAAGGACTCCCAGACCATGAGAAACAAAATTCTCCGGTCTGATGAAACAAAGATTGAACTGTTTGGCCTGAATGGCAAGCGTCATGTCTGGAGGAAACCAGGCACCGCTCATCACCTGGCCAATATCATCCCTACAGTGAAGCATGGTGGTGGGAGCATCATGCTGTTGGGATGTTTTTCAGTGGCAGGAACTAGCAGACTAGTCAGAATCGAGGGAAAGATGAATGCAGCAGAGACAGACATTCTTGATGAAAACCTGTTCCAGAGCACTCTGGACCTCAGACTGGTACGAAGGTTTATCTTCCAACAGGACAACAACCCTAGGCACACAGCCAAGATAACAAAGGATTGGCTACGGGACAACTCTGTGAATGTCCTTGAGTGGCCCAGCCAGAGCCCAGACTTGAATATCTCTGGAGAGATCTGAAAATGGCTGTGCACCGACACTCCCCATCCAACCCGATTGAGCTTGAGAGGTCCTGCAAATAAGGATAGGAGAAACTGCCCAAAAATATGTGTGCCGTGCTTGTAGCACAGGACTCCAAAAGACTTGAGGCTGCAATTGGTGCCAAAAGGTGCTTCACCAAAGTAGTGAGCAAAGTCTGTGAAAACTTCTGTATATGGGAATTTCATTTTTCGCTTTTAATAAATTTGCAAAGACTTCAAAACAAACTTCTTTCACGTTGTCATTATGGGGTATTGTTTGTAGAATTTTGAGAAAAATAATGAATTTAATCCATTTTGGAATAAGGCTGTAACATAACAAAAATGTGGAAAAAGTGAAGCGCTGTGAATACTTTCCTGATGCAATGTAGCTGTATTGACAGTTGAAATATAAATTCATGAGATGTTATACCTACCAAAAGTTTGGCAGCTCTGCCCAGTCAGTCAGTCTGGTGCAGAGGCGTACCTCGGGTCTCCAGCACCCTTGGCGAGAATCTGTATCGGCGCCCCCTTCCCCCCTTCATTAAAGAGTTATAATTTCAGTTGTTTTTTTACATCAATTTCCTTTTATTTTTTTTAATCGTCTGCATATCCGTTAAAGGCTATACATGGTCCCTTTTCAATGGTTTTGACTTTTGAAAAAAATAAAATAAAATAATGATATTGCATATAAGCATAGTAGTCAGATGAGATTTACGATTAACGTGGTATCACATTCAGATGAAATATAAAACCTTATAAACCGTAATAGGTTTTATATAATTTTTTGTAATATAACTGATTTTAAATTTTTTAAAGGTGCTAAATATAATAAAAGATAAGAATCTGTATTAATATTATGCTTAGCTTGGCTTCTACTATGGCGTCTACATTAATCTTTGAAACCATTTTATGTTCGATTGATAATAAGGCAAGGCTGGTTAATCTTTCCTGGCTCATCGTAGAACGTAGATAATTCTTTATTAACTTGAGTTTGCTACAGCTGCGTTCACAAGACGCCACGGTCACTGGTAAGGTTAACCACTTGCCGCCCGCCCTATTACAAATTGACGGTGGCAAAGTGGTTTCATAATCCTGACCGGACATCATATGACGCATCGCGGCGATCGTTGTTGCGGGGTGTCAGTCTGACACCCGGCAACTACAATCTCGGTAAAGAGTCTCAGACGGAGACTCTTTACCACGTGATCAGCCGTGTCCAATCACGGCTGATCACAGTGTAAATGGGAAGAGCCGGTGATCGGCTTTTCCTCACTCGCGTCTGTCAGACGCGAGTAGAGGAGAGCCGATCGGCTGCTCCTCTGACAGGGGGGGGTCTGTGCTGATCGATTATCAGAACAGCCCCCCCCGAGGATGCCCACACTGGACCACCAGGGACGCCACGCCTCCCTAGACCACCAGGGATGCCAGTCAGCACAATGGATGCCAATCAGTGCCCATAATGGATGTCAGTGCCCACAATGGGCATCACTGATTGGCATGCATTGTTTGGCACTGATTGGCATTCATTAGTACAGTATAACACCAATGCCGCCTATGAGTGCCCACCTGTGCCGCCTATGAGTGCCCACCCATGCCCATCTGTGCCGCCTATCCATGCCAATCCGTGCCAGCTATCAGTGCCAATTTGTGCCACCTATCAGTGTCCATCCGTGTCGCCCATCCGTGTCCATCAATGCCACCTCATCAGTGCCACTTCATTGGTGCCCATCAGTGCCGCCTTATCAGTGAAGGAGAAAACGTACTTATTTACAAAGTTTTGAAACTGAAAAAAAAAAAAAAATAATAATAATAATAATTCGGTGGGAAAAAAAAAAAATGATAAAAAATTTCATTTGGGTACGGTGTAGCATGACCGCGCAATTGTAATTCAAAGTGCGACAGCGCTGAAAGCTCAAAATTGGTCTGGGCAGGAAGGTGTTTAAGTGCCCGGTATTGAAGTGGTTAAATAAATTCGAAGTGCCATTTTGATGTTTGGATAGATATCACCCAGAGAGTACTCTTGTATACACTTTAATAAATCCATGGGAGTTGCTGACTCCAATTCCTTGACCAGACCCAGCTCCATGATGTCTACGTCTGACGAGTAGCGAAGTCCAAAGTCGGTGGCATGTTTTTTTCAGCTCACTGAAACTCAGATTCTTCAAGTTATTACCCCACAAAAAAGGAAAATTCTGAAGATATAGCCGACATGACCTCATATCGTGACTTCTTTTCGGTTAAAATTCTGTCGTAAACTGTATTTATTTCTCTTCTAAAGCTTCGTTCAGGGGAAAGATAGGGGTCTTTGTCAGAAGCACTGTCATGAAACAATTTCACTTTCTTCACCCTCACGTTAGAAAAGTCGCATTCGAATTCCATTTCTGGGGATTTCTCTTTGGCAAACGTCATGCCTGGTTCTGTTCCACCATCTCGCATTTTCTGCAATGATTCTGTGAGACCCGTTAACATTTTGTTTGCTACATCAAGAGAAGCAGCCTTGCTTTGAAGAGACTGGTTGACCTCGTCAATGCAACACAGTATTCTTTCCCATATGTGAAGAAGGCAGAGAAATCTGAAGTCTATTTGTCTCATCAAAGTTTGTGCTCCAAAAGCCGTTTCCTCATAATTTGTGCCATCAGTCATGTCCTAAAAAACTTATTTTACAGACTTTTTTAGGGCGCTAATTGCTCTCCGTTTGGATGACCACCTCGTAGCACTGTGACCTTCTAAATCAGCCTCTCTCAACATAGAGGAACCCTTGAAATAGTTCTCCGGTCTGGGGGAACCCCTGCTAAAAAATTAGAAATCTACAACTCATGATACATTAATGTGATGGTCAGTGGGAAGAATGGTCCTCACACTTGTGGTCATTGGGAAGAATTACCTCCTTACAGATAGCTGAAAAGATCAATGGTAACTTATCTGAGAGGCAGAAATGGCCCAATGCTGAAGGAACCCCCTAGCAACCTCTGGAGGAACCCTGGTTGAGAATCACTGTTCTGAATAAAACTTCAAGTTTCTGCATTAAAACTTGCCATCTTCCTGAGGAACCACTGAAAAATTGGAAGATTTGCTGTACAGTTCCAAAGAATGTTAACATCATCGGTGAAACACCTGCAGCATTGGAGCCAACAAGATTTAAACTGTGGGCAGCACAGGGTATAGATCGTGACAATTAATTAACCTGAGACAATCTTGCTTGTACGCCGCTATATTTTCCAGCCATATTGCTCCCGTTATCGTATGCTTGACCATGGCAGTCATCGATTTTCAGACCATCTGCCTGCAGTTTTAATATAATTGTATTCGAAAGGCCTTTTCCTATCCGTATTAATAAAATCAAAGAAACTTTCCTCAAATTTGACCAAGGCCACCTGAGAGGTCTACAAACCGTATAACTTGACTCATCTGCTCCATCCGAGCACTATCTGGGGTGCAGTCAAACATGATAGAAAAATATTTTGCCGCTTTAATTTTTTTCAGTATCTCCTCTTTTACTTATCTGGCTATTAACACAATTAACTCATTTTGAATTTTTGGTGAAAAATAACTGGCAGAGTGTTTACTTTCTTTCACGTAGGTCATGTGAGCTGCTAGCTGAGGGTGATAATGGCTTAACAATTCCAAGGTACCGAGGAATATACCGCGTTCAGGCTCCCCTGCGATTCCCTTTGAGCCGCTTCCACGAAATGCCAAAATTGTTTTTGGTACAAAACAAAACAACTTCAACGACAACTTTTAAAATATTGCGCCATTTCTCCTTTTTGAAGTCCACTTTGTGTTTCAGCCTCCACGGTTTGACCAATTTTTAATCTCCTTTCAAAGTCTTTCCATGTCATGTAGCAATCTCTGTGATGGGATGAGTTTTCATGAATTTGAAGAGAGGGATTTAAAGTGGTTGTAATCCCTTACAACCAAATTTGACCTACAGGTAAGCCTAGATTAAGGCTTACCTGTAGGTCCAAGAAATATCTCCTAAACCTATACGGTTTAGGAGATATTTACCCGAAGACTGCCACCGCTGTCTACGACGCATGCGCCGTAGACAGCGGCGTGCAGGCGCAATGGGCAGGCCGCAGATCGCAGATCGAATCACAGTCGCCGGAGCAGCGAGACCCGGAAGTCGGTCCGGGATACATGGCAGCGGCGAAGAGGAAGACGGGGGACCGCTTCAGGGGCTTCGTTCTCAGGTAAGTTATTCATAATGAGCTAGTATGCTATGCATACTAGCTCATTATGCCTTTGCCTTATAGGGTGTGTTTTTTTTTTTTTTGCCTTTACTTACTCTTTAAGAGTTTCCAATCCTGAAAACCTTTGTCAAAGTCAGAAAAAAAAACTGTGGAGTTTTGGGCTCTTGGGAAAAAGTAGACATGGAAAACAAAAAAAAGAGCATCTTTAGATTGGCTGTAAATCATCCATTGTCTTCGGACACGTTCCCCATTTTTAAGAATCTTATAAAACCATTGGGCGTCAAGATGTCTTCTATCATCTGAGGTTGGAAATGTAAATTTGGTTATATCGACTGTTTCAGGGCCATGGTCAACAGCAAGCTGTGTACGAACACTATCAGAGATCTTAGGTATTCCCAGCCACTTCTTCTTCTGCTTCATAAACAATCACTTTTAGTTGTACTCAGTTATGGTCGTCATTCAAATCTTGTTCTTCGTCATTCAAATCTTGTTCTTCGTCAATCCCACCTATCACAGGCTCACTGCTCTTTGTCTTTGTAGAAGTGCATGAAGAAGAAGCCACAGCGAAGTCTTCGACCTGTGAGATCACGGACTCATATTCGTTTCCTATAGGTTCTGTGAAAAAAAATGTTCAGCTTCATGGCTCTGACAGTTGCTCGCTTTTTTTCTGTTAAAGGATGTTGATCACCCCGGTCTGCATTTGTATTACAACCACTAGCATATCCCTCGTTGTTTGGGTGCAGCCAGTTATTAAGACCTCCAGATAAAGAAGCAATATTTGTTTTCTCTTTTCTGCTTTCTAAATGCACTACCAGATGGCTTTTTTTTTTAACAGAAACGTTTTTATTGATCAAAACAAGTTATCAATACAACTTATGCACAGATCTCAATACAAGCACAGTCGGTTACAGAATTCAGACCTCCAATCCTAGTGATCACAAGCAGGGGACAGGAGAAGTAACACAAATTAAACCGTAAGAGAGCGAGCACTCAACCATGGATCCCAGATGCCGCCAAACTTCTTGGGGCATTTCCGCCCCATATATGTGAGCTTATAAAGTGGCAGCACCGAGTCCACCATCGAGTGCCACTGGGACACCGTAGGGGGAGAAGAATCCTTCCACCTCTGCAAAAGCACTTTCCTAGCATAGAAACATAAATAAAAGAGTAGGAGCCTCTTATATGTAGCCTGCACCACAGTATCCGTGACTCCAAGGAGAAGCACCTTCGGATCCATGGACACTGCGAGGCCAGTGACTGCGTTAATTCCCACCAGTATTTCTTGCCAATAATCCTGGATGATTGAGCATTCCCAAGTAACATGATAGAATGTACCTACTGCCCGTTGGCACTTAGGGCAAAGTTCGGTCTGGGCGGGATAGATCCTGGCCAGGCGTTGAGGGGTGTAGTAGGCCCTATGCAAAAATTTTAATTGAATAAACCTATCCCTCGCAGAGATTACCCCAGGGAGGTAACTCTGAAGGGCCGATTCCCACTCCTCCTCCGAGAGGGAAGGGATGTCTCCCCTCCACACGAGGAACATTGGTGAGTCCCCCTCCGGTTTTTCACAGGTGAGGCGTAGATATATGGAAGAGAGAATCCTGTCTACCCCACGAGACATGAGAAACCTCTCTATCCCATGAGGCTCGACTAGTACCCTCCCGACCAGATGGCTTTTTAGGTCCCATGTTGCAGACGCTGTTTTGCCTCTCGGCTTCAAAAACGCACAGGAAACACTTCTGCAGACAGTCAGATTACCAATCGATGTTAAATGGGCACAAAAAAAAAAAAAAAAAAATAACTTATGTTTAATTGAAATATTGCATCAAGTGTATTTCATTAAATGATTGCTATTAAAATTGCTTAAAGTTGATGCAATCTTTCCATTAAAAATACCATTCAACGGCACTCACCTGCCTACTTCATACAAGGTATTGGGCACCCCTGAATGACCTGGGTCATTAGCCACTTCCCGCCCCGGCCTATAGCATTATGACGGCCGGGCGGTGGTTCAGTTATCCTGACTGGGCGTCATACGACATCCTGCAGGATAACAGCCGCTGCGCGCCTGTGGGCCATGGGGGGTGCGCATCGCAGCGATCAATGGTGCAGTGTGTCAGTCTGACACACCGCTATACTGATCTCGGTAAAGAGCCTCACAATGTAAACAGGAAGAGTCGTTGATCAGCCTTTTCTCTACTCGTGTCTGTCATACGAAAGTTAGAAGAGCCAATTGGCGGCTCTCCTGAAGGGGGGGGGGGTGTCTGTGCTGATTGTTTATGAGTGCAGCCCCCCCAGGACCACCAGGGAAATGCAAATCTGTGACAAGGCAGCTGCCAATCAATGCCCAGGCAGCTGTCAATCAGTGCCCAATTACAATGCCTACCACTGTCAGTGCCACCAGGGATGCCCCTCAGTTCCGCATATCAGTGTAACGTATCAATGCCCATCAGTGCTGCCTATCAGTACCACCCATAAGTACCCATCTGCAGCCTTTCAGTTCCCATCAGTGCTGCCTATCAATGCCCATCAGTGCTGCATGTCAGTGCCACCTACCAGTGCCGCATATCAGTGCCACCTTATCAGTGAAGGAGAAAACGTACTTATTTACAAAAATTTCATAAACAAAACATATTTTTTTTTCAAAATGTTATGTCTTTTTTTTTTTTATTTGTTTAGCAAAAAAATAAAAACCACAGAGGTGATCAAATACCACCAAAAGAAAGCTCTGTTTGTGGGAACAAAATGCTAAAAATCCTGTTTGGGTACAGTGTAGCATGACCGCGCAATTGTCATTTAAACAGAGACAGTGCAGAAAGCTGAACATTTGCTTGGGCAGGAAGGTGTGTCAGTGCCCGGTATGGAAGTGGTTAAACAACTCCCCTATCACTTCGTAAAAAGTACAGGAAACATTTCTGCAGGCTTTACTTGCAGCACGAAAATCCTAGGTAAGGCAAAATGCTTTTTTGAATGCATAGATAACACACAAAACCACTATTAAAGAGGAAGTAAAGCCTCTTAAAAAAATATATATAATAATAATAATAATAATAATAATAATACACCCTGCAAGACAAAGGCATAATGAGCTAGTATACATAGAATGTTAGCTCATTATGAATTACTTACCTGAGTTTGAAGCCACCGCATCGGCCCTCGTTCGCCTCCTCCGATGCCGCCATCAATCCCGGAGCTACTTCAGGGTATCGTGGCTCTGGCACTGTGACTGGCTGGAGCCGCGATGATCTCACTCAAGCGCATGCACGCTGGGGCTGCCACTAACGGCATGATAGCTGTTAGAAACGGCTCGCTCAGTGCGCCTGCGCCCGATGTCTACATGTCAAATCGCTCCAAATGTAAACCAGGGCTTAAAGTGGTTGTAAAGGTAATTTTTTATTTATTTTTTTAAGCTCGTTTTGCACAGAGTGGCCCCGAACCTGCTCTTCTGGGGTCCCTCGGTGGCTGGCTTGGCTCTCCCCCCCCCCCCCCCGCAAGGACTTCTCCCGTTCATGCGAGCTTCCTCGCATAGTGTGGAGTGCTTGCGGGCGCACTCCTGCGATACAGCCGGCGGCCATAGTCGTTCACTGTATCACTCAGCCCCGCCCCCCACTTTATTGGATGTGATTGACAGCAGAGCGAGCCAATGGCTGTGCTGCTTTCAATCCATCCACTGTAACCAATCAATGGCCACGCTGAGCGGCAAAGAGGATGTTGAGCGCGGGACTTTCGAGGGGTCAGGTAAGTAAAACGGGTGGGGCTCGGCATTGTCGGATGTTTTTCACCTTAATGCATAGAATGCATTAAGGTGAATTTTTTTTTTACATTTACAACCCCTTTAATGTGGTTGTAACCCCCCCCCCCCCCCCCAAAAAAAAAAAAAAACCTGCAAGACAAAAGGCATAATGAGCTAGTATGCATAGTGCACTAGCTCATTATGAATTACTTACCTGAGATCCAAGCCCCCCTGCAGCTGTCCTCGCTCACCGCTCCGGCGGCCGACACCGCTCACGGGGGGGGTGGTACTTCCGCGTATCGCAGCTCCGTGATTCGCTGGAGCCGCGATGATGTCACAGTCTTCCAGGTATCCGGCTCCGTGATCAGCTGGAGCCACCGGTAACAGCAACCTAACGGAAGCAACGGCACCACGTACGTGCCGTTGTGTCCGTTCGCTTAAGTGCGCATGTGCCGCATGCCATCGGCACGTGCAAATACAGGGGATATCTCCTAAACCGTGCAGGTTTAGGAGATATCCAGGGTAGCTACAGGTAAGCCTTATTATAGGCTTGCCTGTAGTAAAAAGTAGTAGTAAACGGTTTACAACCACTTTAATGTGATTTGTATTTCTATAGAAGAAGATAGAATGTGACCGTTCTGGGATAAGCTGGTAATAAAGTATCCAGTGCGACCTGTTCTTATCCTCCTGTGCTCCTTCATACAGAGTGGAGGGGGAGGGGTTCTCTAAAACAGGAGGCCTGTTACTGGCCAGATCACCAGGTGAAAACAGAGGGGGGGGGGAGCCAAAAAAAAAAAAAAGGAAAAACTAATGCAGCCACCACATCTAATGATTGGAAATATATGACATTCCCGGTTTGGGGTGTAATACTGCTGTCATTTGTATTTCTCTAGAAGAAGATACAATGTGATGATTATTGTGGGATGAGATGGTAAAGTATCCGGTGTGATGTCAGGGGGGATGAGGATGATGTAACACATGTGACACGTGTCATCAGCTCACCTGCTGTCACCTCCGCCCACCGATCCGCTCTTCTCCTTCCTCCGCTCCGGTCTGTCCTCCGTCCCCCACTGATGCTCCTCTCGCCCGGCAATACACGATGTCAGTACCGAATTACCGGGTGCACAGAAGAAACCACGCCCCCACGCGACGATACAGGAAAGCGACTCGCTACACAGTGTTATCAAGCCCCGCCCTTTGCATGCTATAGGGGCAGCTGCTGGACAGCGCAGCCTCAAACCCCGCCTATTCTATTTCATCTCGCCTCCTTGGCACGCCCTCAGCCGCTGTCGGTTTGCCAACACGCTTGTCCGCGTGGCTAGCTATAGTAGAAGCCACGCCCTTCACCAATCGTCAGGCTGAGTGAGCCACTTACATTTATTTTAGTCTCCCGACCCCGCCTCTTTCGCCTTGTGGCTGCTGGCTGTAGTAGTTTGGAAGGGGGCGGGCCCGCTGTAGTAGATTGCAAGGGGGCGGAGTCTGCCCGGTTTGCTTTGTAGCAATTCCCAGGCTTCAGACTCAGCGCATCAAATTGCTGCAAAATGAGAATACTTTTGTTAGAGGGATTCAGAGCGCTAAACATTACAGTAATACCTTTTGTACCACCACCCCCTCCCTTTAGAGTGTAAGCTCTATGAGCCGGGCCCTCCTGTACCTTTTGTATTGTACTGTAATTGTGTTGTCCCCCCTATACATTGTAAAGCGATGTGTAAACTGTTGGCGCTATATAAATCAATAATAATAATTAATAATAATAAGTACAGTGAACACTTTAACCACTTAAGGACCAGCCTCGTTTTGAGATTTTGGTGTTTACATGTTTAACCACCTCAATACCGGGGGGGCAGTTATACACCTTCCTGCCCAGACCAATTTTGAGCTTTCAGCGCTGTCGCACTTTGAATGACAATTGCGCGGTCATACTACACTGTACCCAAAATAAATTGTTATCATTTTTTTCCCACAAATAGAGCTTTCTTTTGGTGGTATTTGATCACCTCTGCGGTTTTTATTTTTTGCTAAACAAATAAAAAAAAGACAGAAAATGTTGAAAAAAAAATGTTTCAGTTTCAAAACGTTGTAAATAAGTAAGTTTTCTCCTTCACTGATGGGCACTGGTGGGGCGGCACTGATAAGGCGGCACTGATGAGGTGGCACCAATGAAGTGGCACTGATGAGGTGGCATTGATGGGCACTGATATGTGGAACTGATAGGCGGCACTGATGGGCAACACGGATGGACACTGATAGGTGGCACAAATTGGCACTGATAGCTGGCACAAATTGGCACTGATAGCTGGCATGGATAGGCGGCATGGATAGGTGGCACAGATGGGCATGGATTGGCACTGATAGGCGGCATGGATGGGCACTGATAGTTGGCACGGATGGGCACTGATAGTTGGCACAGATGGGAACTGATAGGCGGCATTGTATTGTACTGATGGATGCCAATCAGTGCCAAACAATAATGCATGCCAATCAGTGATGCGCATTGTGGGCACTGATTGGCATCCTTTGTGGGCACTGACTGGCATCCCTGGTGGTCTGGTGGCATCCCTGGTGGTCCAGTGTGGGCATCCTTAGGGGGCTGCGCTGATAATCGATCAGCACAGACCCCCCCCCCTATCAGAGTAGCAGCCGATCGGCTCTCCTCTACTCGTGTCTGACAGACACGAGTGAGGAAAAGCCGATCACCAGCTCTTCCTATTTACACTGTGATCAGCCGTGATTGGACACAGCTGATCACGTGGTAAAGAGTCTCCGTCGGAGAATCTTTACCAAGATCGTAGTTGCGGGGTGTCACACTGACACCCCGCAAAAAACGATCACCACAATGGGGGCACGCAGCGGCTCAAAATCCTGAGGACGTCATATGACGCACAGTCAGGATTTTGAAACCACTTTGCCGCCGTCATTTGCCCCCATCATCCCCCCTTCCAACCCCCATTAGTAGACCAACTTAGGGTGTAATATATATATATATATATATATATACGGACAGACACCATATCAACCCCCCCACTTATCACAGCCACTCACCTCGGGTTTGAGCAGCAAAGGACACCCCCATCGCGATCCACCGCCCCCCTGCCCGTTACTGCACCAGCTCAGGGCCAGGGCGGGCAACTCAGTCCTGGGTGGCAGCTGGAGAGGACGCAGTGTGCAGTGGCAGCCGTGTCGCCTAGGCAGAGAAGGTGTGTCAGGCTCAGCAGTGCAGTAGGAGGAGGGAAGCACAGCAGGCCAGGGAGTCAGGGCCACCCTCAGGATGGTGTCACCAGGGTGCGGACCGCACTCCCCACACCCCCCTAGCAACGCCGCTGACCCCACCACCCTCACTAGCCTGCCACATTGCTCCCCCCCTGCTAGCCTCACACAGTGCTCACCCCATCCACCTTACTAGCCTGCCACAGTGCCCCCCCGCTAGTCTCACACAGTGCCCCCCCGCTAGCCTGCCACAGTGCTTCTCCCCCCTCACTGGCCTGCCACAGTGACTCTCCCCGCTCGCCTCACACAGTGCTCACCCTGCCCCCCTCACCAGTCTGCCACAAGGCTTCCTCCCCCCGCTAGCCTGCCAAAATGCTCCCCCCACCCCCTCACGAGCCTGCCACAGTGCTCACCTCACCCCCACTGGCCTGCAACAGTTCACCCCTGCTTGCCTCACACAGTGCTCACACTACCCCCTCAGCCCTCACTAGTCTGCCACAGTGCTCCCCCCCGTTAGCCTCACACGGTGTTCACCAAACTCACCCCGTTAGCCTGCCACAGTGCCCCCCCTCTCAATAACCTGCCACATTGCTCCCCCCCCCCCCGCTAGCCTCACACAGAGCTCACCCCATTCCCCTCACTAAGCTGCAACAGTGCTCCCCCCAACCCCTTTCACTAGCCTGCCATAGTGCCTCCCCCCGCTAACCTCACACCCTAGCCCCCCTGCTAGCCTGCCACAGTGCTTCTCCCCCCCACGCTTGCCTCACACAGTGCTCACCCTGCGCCCCTCACTAGTCTACCACAGTGCTCCCCCCACTAGCCTTACACAGTGCTCACCCTGCCCCCCTTACTAGTCTACCACAGTGCTCCCCCCACTAGCCTCACACAGTGCTCACCCTGCCCCCCTTACTAGTCTACCACAGTGCTCCCCCCACTAGCCTCACATAGTGCTCACCCTAGCCCCCCCGCTAGCCTGCCACAGTTCTTCCCCTCCCCGCGCTCGCCTCACACAGTGCTCACCCTGCCCCCTCACTAGTCTACCACAGTGCTCCCCCTGGTAGCCTCACACTGTGCTCACCCCACCCACCCTATTAGCCTGCAACAGTGTACCCCCCCTCAATAGCCTGCCACACTGCTCCCCCCTGCTAGCCTTACACAGTGTTTACCCCATCCCCCTCACTAACCTACCACAGTGCTCCCCCCCAACCCCTTTGACTAGCCTGTCATAGTGCCCCCCCTCCCTGCTAGCCTCCCACAGTGCTCACCCCATCCCCCCCGCTAGCCTGCCACAATGCTCCCCCCCCCCCGCTAGCCTCACACAGTGCTTCCACCCCTCCCACTATCATCACTCAATGCTCCCCCCAACTCCCTCTCACTAGCCTGCCACGGTGATCCTTCCCCCCTCACTAGCCTGTCACAGTGCTCCCCCTCCCGCTAGTCTCTTTTATATTACTATACTGTACTATACTACATGATACTATACTGTACAATACTATAATATTGCTATACTGTACTATACTATTAGTAATCAGCCTGCAACAAGCTCCGACAAAACAATACAATTGATGCAATTTTAATGCGGAAAAAGGAGACGCAAATAATCGATCTCTGGAATTTGAATGTTGTGTAAAAACAGATAGGAATTTTCCCCTCCCCCATCCCATAGATTGGCATGTTTGACTATGTTGGGGAGCCGGGTGCAAAATAATAAAAGCAAAGACATCTGCCAGCTGACCCTCAATGAGGAGAAAAGTCAGAGGAATGGCTGGAATGGGCATGTGCCACGTGGAGGGATTTCTTATTTCTCAGTGGTGGGAAAATTATTTTTATAATGGGCCAAGATAGCAATCATTCCTCCACTCAGAGCATAACCATAAATAATGGGGTCCCCGGACCTCCTGACTACTATCTTCACTGTTGGGTTCCGTTCACACCATTGCCGCATCCGTCGCACAGCAGGGGTCCGGTGCGTGCTGGTCCACTGTTTCAGGTCTGATTTCAGCCCGAATTTTGGGCCCGAATTCGGACCTGAAATGGACCAAAAAAGAAAACGCTTTTCCTGCAAAACACACCGGACCTCCTGCGGAGATATGTGAACCGGCTCCATAGAGAGCCAGTCGCATTCTCCTGCTATGCGAATTGGATGCGGTGAAATCCACATCCACTTTGCATAAGTGTGAACCTGGCCTAAAGCCGCGTACACACGGGCGGACTGTATGGCCTACTTAGTCCGCCGAAACACATTTCAGCGGACAGTCTGCTCGTGTGTGGGATTCAGCGGACTTTTTCAGCGTGCAGTCTGGCGTACTAAGTATTTCGGAATTTCCGTAATACTGTCCGTCAGACTTTGGTTTCAGCGGACAGTCCGCTCGTGAGTAGGCTAGTTCGACGGACTAAGAATGGCGCATGCTCAGAAAGGATTTACACGGCGGAAGGTTGCATTGCTGTGTATTGGACTTCCTATTTCTAGTCCCGTCGTACGTGCTGTACACGTCATCGCGCAAGCTTTCGACGGACTGTTTGTGCATCCGTGTGTGGTCAAGTCCGTTCATTCGAAAGTATGACGGGCGGTCCGTCGGATTGTATGACGGACTAAGTAGGCCATACAGTCCGCTCGTGTGTACGCTGCTTTAAAGTGTATCGGAAGGAGTATCAGTGTTACAATAGTGAATATTCTCTGGCTATTGTCACATAACTAGGTGGGCACTGCGCTCCAAGCCCACCCTTTTTCAATGCATAATTAGAGCCTCAGGCTCTAATCATGTGCTTTAAAAAAAAAAAAAAACCCCCATTGAAATCCATGTGTCCGGCCAGCGCTCCGCATGTAGATTAGGGGGTCAGATTCATGGATAGGGGGCAGCGCACCTGCGCCCCTAATGGAGCGGCCACCACTGGTTAACTCTTAAAAACGAGTGGAACTCCACTTTAAAAAGAGTACCTGAAGATCCTGCCATGAAGGTCCTTGTTAACAGGTTCCTGACCGGTGCACGCCGATTTACGTCGGCAGAATGGCACGGCTGAGCAAATGGGCGTACCTGTACGTCCCTTTAAATTTGCCCCCGTGTCATCACGTGCACGCTGCCGGCCGGGACCTCCGTGAGTCGGGTCGCGGGTCCCGGGGACTCGATCGCCGCTGGGATACCTGCAATCGCCTCATGGAGAGGAAAAACAGGGAGATGCCAATGTAAACAAGCATCTCCCGTTCTGCCTAGTGACAGTGTCACTAATCTCTGCTCCCTGTGATCGGGAGCAGAGATTAGTGACATGTCAGACGTAACCACGCCCCCCCCACAGTTAGAAACACTTCCCAAGACACACTTAACCCCTATACTCCCCCCTAGTTGTTAACCCCTTCACTGCCAGTGTCATTTACACAAGAATCAGTGCATTTGTATAGCACTGATTGCTGTATAATGTTTGCGCAAACCAATCAATAAATGCTTATTGCTTTTTTTTTAACCAAAAATATGTAGAAAAATACGTATCGGCCTAAACCGAGGTAACATTTATATATATATATATATATATATATATATATATACAGTGCCTTGCGAAAGTATTCGGCCCCCTTGAACTTTTCAACCTTTTGCCTCATTTCAGGCTTCAAACATAAAGATATAACATTTTTATTTTTTGTGAAGAATCACCAACAAGTGGGACACAATTATGAAGTGGAACGAAATCTATTGGATAATTTTAACTTTTTTAGCAAATAAAAAACTGAAAAGTGGTACGTGCAAAATTATTCGGCCCCTTTACTTTCAGTGCAGCAAACTCACTCCAGAAGTTCAGCGAGGATCTCTGAATGATCCAATGTTGTCCTAAATGACTGATGGTGATAAATAGAATCCACCTGTGTGTAATCAAGTCTCTGTATAAATGCACCTGCTCTGTGATAGTCTCAGGGTTCTGTTGAAAGCACAGAGAGCATCATGAAGACCAAGGAACACACCAGGCAGGTCCGTAATACTGTTGTGGAGAAGTTTAAAGCCGGATTTGGATACAAAAAGATTTCTTAAGCTTTAAACATCCCAAGGAGCACTGTGCAAGCGATCATTTTGAAATGGAAGGAGTATCAGACTACTGCAAATCTACCAAGACCTGGCCGTCCCTCTAAACTTTCAGCTCAGACAAGGAGAAGACTGATCAGAGATGCAGCCAAGAGGCCCATGATCACTCTGGATGAACTGCAGAGAACTACAGCTGAGGTGGGAGAGTCTGTCCATAGGACAACAATCAGTCGTACACTGCACAAATCTGGCCTTTATGGAAGAGTGGCAAGAAGAAAGCCATTTCTCAAAGATATCCATAAAAAGTCTCGTCTAAAGTTTGCCACAAGCCACCTGGGAGACACACCAAACATGTGGAAGAAGGTGCTCTGGTCAGATGAAACCAAAATCCAACTTTTTGCCCACAATGCAAAACGATATGTTTGGCGTAAAAGCAACACAGCTCATCACCCTCAACACACTATCCCCACTGTCACACATGGTGGTGGCAGCATCATGGTTTGGGCCTGCTTTTCTTCAGCAGGGACAGGGAAGATGGTTAAAATTGAGGGGAAGATGGATGCAGCCAAATACAGGACCATTCTGGATAAAAACCTGTTGGAGTCTGCAAAAGACCTGAAACTGGGATGGAGATTTATCTTCCAACAAGACAATGATCCCAAACATACAGCAAAATCTACAAAGGAATGGTTCACAAATAAACGTATCCAGGTGTTAGAATGGCCAAGTCAAAGTCCAGACCTGAATCCAATCGAGAATCTGTGGAAAGAGCTGAAAACTGCTGTTCACAAACGCTCTCCATCCAACCTCACTGAGCTCCAGCTGTTTTGCAAGGAAGAATGGGCAAGAATTTCAGTCTCTCGATGTGCAAAACTGATAGAGACATACCCCAAGCGAATGGCCGCTGTAATCGCAGCAAAAGGTGGCTCTACAAAGTATTAACGCAAGGGGGCCGAATAATTCTGCACGCCCCACTTTTCATTTTTTTATTAGTTAAAAAAGTTTCAAAAATCCAATAGATTTTGTTCCACTTCACAATTGTGTCCCACTTGTTGGTGATTCTTCACAAAAAATAAAAATTTTATATCTTTATGTTTGAAGCCTGAAATGTGGCAAAAGGTTGAAGGGGGCCGAATACTTTCGCAAGGCACTGTATATATATATATATATATATATATATATATATATATATATATATATATATTTGGGGATTATTTATTATAGCAAAATTTTAAAAATTAGTTTTTTTTCAAAATTGTCGCTCTTTTTTTGTTTATAGCGCAAAAAATAAAAAACACAGGGGTGATCAAATACCACCAAAAGAAAGCTCTATTTGTGGGAAAAAAGGACGTCAATTTTGTTTGGGAGCCACGTCGCACGACTGTGCAATTGTCAGTTAAAGCGACGCAGTGCCAAATTGCAAAAAGTGCTCTGGTCAGGAAGGGGGTAATATCTTCCAGGGCTGAAGAGGTTAAGGCACTTCCTGCTATAATGTGACAACTCTGTTCCTAGCTCACAATTGTGGTTCTGCGCTGTCACCCTTGTGATTGTGTTGGAACCCTGGTTATGCAGGCAACACACTGCACAGGCACGGTCCAATCAGAAGGCTGGTGTAGAAAAATGACATGCAGCAGACTCTGGAGTGAGTGCATTGGGGCTGGTGCAAGGATTTTTGTCTCCTTAGGTGAAGGTGCATTATGGCAAAAAAAAAAAAAAAATGAGCGCTGACACCACAGTGCTGGAAGGAAATCCCTTGCAAGGTAAGCCTGCCATAACCTGCTAAAATGCTGTACATATTATGGCTAAAAGCTCATTTGGGCCCATTTTTTTTTTTTTTTTTGGGGGGGGGGGCGGCAACTGTACTACAGTATACTACACATAACCGAACTATACTATACTATAGAGAGAGACGCTTTCCATGGGGGCACTCGCACGGGGCGTGCTCCCGAGTCCTGCTGCTGGGTCCCCCCCCCCCCGCCGCCTTCCATGTCACTGGATTTGATTGACAACAGCGGGAGCCAATGTCCAATGAGGACACAAGACAGCGGCTGGAGCTACTGTGCTCGTTCTCGTCACTGGAAAGATCGGGTTCAGGTAAGTTAAAGGGAGGTTGGGGGGGGGGGCGGGTGCTCTGCACTACAGAAGATTTTACTCCTAATGCATAGAATGCATTAAGATGAAAAACCTTGAGGGTTTACAACTCCTTTAATTAATATCCCAGGAAGGGAATCCCCTCTGTACTCAGAGGCCATGTCCTGGGTGGCGGCACTGCCACCATTATCAAACCCACTCTTCCATGTAGCGAAGGTTCTGGTTCTCTTACAAGTATAGCACAATATCCTGTTTAGGGAATGCCATTTCTCATAACCCCCCTCCCAAAAAAAAGAGAATTACACAAGGATAACACAACCCCTCTCATTCCTGGAATGCTAAAAGAAAAAAAAAAAAATTCCTCAACATGCATTTGCCCATTCCATCCATTCCTAGGAGTTGTCCCCTCGGTGAGAGGCAGCTGTCTACTGCGAGCACATGGCTTTGTCTGGATGGTGTGTACGTTGTGTCCATAGCCTCCAGCCTAGACAGAGCATACCAATCACTGGGGACCGACGAGCTTTCCACCACCCAAGAATAGAGATGCAGCAACATTCCTGAGATGGGTAAAATTTTTCTATAAAAATACCATATATATTCTTTTCAGATCACTCGTGTTAGGTATTAAGCACCACATTTAGCAACAACGACATCCAAGGGTGATGGGTTTCTTGTCTGTCTGGGAGGTGTACATAGAAAAAAGTGGATTTGTTTCAAATAGTACAATCTAAAAAAATAGTACAATTGGAGAAAACTAATGCAGCAGGCACATTGGAGCTATACAGGATCTGTGTAATGATGCTGGCCATGCAAATAATCAAATATTCCAGGACTATGGAAGTGAAGTTCAATGAGGTCCGGTCAATAAAATTTTGTTCCAGCGGAGATTTAAAGTGGTTGTAAACCCTTACAGATAAGCCTAGATTAAGGCTTACCTGTAGGTCCAAGAAATATCTCCCAAACCTATACGGTTTAAGAGATATTTGCCCGAAGACGGGCACCGCTATCTACGGCGCATGCGCCGTAGACAGTGGCGAGCAGGCGCACTGAGTGGGGCATCGTCGATGACGGCAATGCCGCGAGTCTCGGCTCCCGTGCGCATGCGCGGGAGTGACGTCATCGCTAATCCGGCGAATCACAGCGCCGGAGCAGCGAGACCCACGGAGACCCACCAAGAAGATGGACGCTCAGAACTACAGGGGACAGCGGTGACTTCGCTGGCTCCTGTGTCAGGTAAGTGACACATAATGGACTACTATGCGATGCATAGTAGTCCATTATGCTTTGCCTTTACAGGGAATGAAAGAGGAAGTAAACTCATCAGGGTTTACTTCCTCTTTAAATCTCATGTTGGTGCTACGACCCCCCTTACTTTAGATGTGCCTATAACAGTGCATCCTTGCATCAGGTGTCCCCAGTCAGAGTGCTCCCTTACATCAAGTGTCCTCATCACAGCACTCTATTCAACCAAATGTCTCCAACACGGTGTCCCCTTAATTGACATGTTTCCATCACTGTGCCCCCTCACATCAGCTATCCCCATCACAGTGACCCCTATACCAGGTACTCCCAACAAAGTGTCCTTTACATCAGATGTCCCTATCATAGTGCCCCCTACATCAGGTGTCTCCATTACAGTATCTGCTTCATTCCCTAATTCAGGTGTCCCCATCACAGTTCCCTCTTACATCAGGTGACTTCATCAGAGTGCTGCCATCAGAATGTCGCCTTACATCAATTGTCCCCATACATAAGGTGTCCCCATCAAAAATGTAACCTTACATCAAGTGTCCCCATCACAGTGCTCCCTTATATCAGATGTTCCCTTACATCTATTGCCCCCATACATCAGGTGTCCCCATCAGAATGTAGCCTTACATCAAGTGTCCCCATCACATTGCTCCTTTATATCAGATGTAGCCTTACATCTATTGTCCCCATCAGAGCGCTCCCTTATATCAAGTGTTCCCATCAGAATGTCCCCATACATTAAGTGTCCCCATCAGAGAGCTACCTTCCATCAATGGACCCCATCAGTGTGCCCTCTTACATCAATTATTCCCATGAGAGTGCCCTCTTACATCAGGTGTCCCCATCAAAGTGCTCCCTTATATTAGGTGTCCCCATTAGAATGTCCCCTTACATCAAGTGTCCCCACCAGAGTGCCCTTTTACATCAACTGTCCATCAGAGTGTTCCCTTGTATCAATTGTCCCCATCACAATGTCCCCTTACATTAACTGTCTCCATCAGAGTGCTCCCTTACATCAATTGTCCCCATCAAGTGCCCCTTTATATCAACTGTCGAAAAGAGTGTTCCCTTGAATCAATTGTCCCCATCAAAATGTCCCCTTACATCAAGTGTCCCCACCAGAGTGCCCCTTTACATCAACTGTCCATCAGAGTGTTCCCTTGTATCAATTGTCCCCATCAGAATGTCCCCTTACATCAAGTGTCCCCATCAGAGTGCTACCTTCCATCAACTGACCCCATCAGTGTGCCCTCTTACATTAATTATTCCCATTAGGTGTCCCCATCCGAGTGCTCCCTTATATTAGGTGTCCCCATTAGAATGTTCTCTTACATCAAGTGTCCCCACCAGAGTGCCCTGTTACATCAACTATCCATCAGAGTGTTCCCTTGTATCAATTGTCCCCATCACAATGTCCCCTTACATTAACTGTCTCCATCAGAGTGCTCCCTTACATCAATTGTCCCCATCAGAGTGCTCCCTTATATCAGGTGTCCCCATCAGAATGTCCCCTTCCATCAATTGTCCCCATCAGAGAGCCCCTTTACATCAGGTGTCCCCATCAGAGGGCTCCCTTATATGAGGTGTCCCCATTAGACTGTCCCCTTACATCAAGTGCCCCTTTACATCAACTGTCGAAGAGAGTGTTCCTTTGAATCAATTGTCCCCATCAGAATGTCCCCTTACATCAAGTGTCCCCACCAGAGTGCCCCTTTACATCAACTGTCCATCAGAGCGTTCCCTTGTATCAATTGTCCCAATCAGAATGCCCCCTTACATCAAGTGTCTCCATCAGAGTGCTACCTTCCATCAATTGTCCCCATCAGCGTGCCCCTTTTACATCAGGTGTCCCCATCAGAGGGCTCCCTTATATTAGGTGTCTGCATTAGACTGTCCCCTTACATCAAGTGCCCCTTTACATAAACTGTCCAAAAGAGTGTTCCCTTGTATCAATTGTCCCCATCAAAATGTCCCCTTACATCAAGTGTCCCCACCAGAGTGCCCCTTTACATCAACTGTCCATCAGAGTGTTCCCTTGTATCAGATGTCCCCATCAGAATGTCCCCTTACATCAAGTGTCCCCATCAGAGTGCTACCTTCCATCAACTGACCCCATCAGTGTGCCCTCTTACATCAATTATTCCCATCAGGTGTCCCCATCCGAGTGCTCCCTTATATTAGGTGTCCCCATTAGAATGTTCTCTTACATCAAGTGTCCCCACCAGAGTCCCCCTTTCCATCAACTGTCCAAAACAGTGTTCCCTTACATCAGGTGTCCACATCAGCGTGCCCCCTTACATCAGGTGTCTCCAAGGAGACACATGTCCACTTACCTCAATTGCACCCATCAGAGCGCCCCCTTACATCAGGTGTCCCCATTACAGTGCCCTCTTACATCAGGTGTCCCCATTACAGTGCCCCCTTACATCAGGTGTCCCCATTACAGTGCCCCCTTACATCAGGTACATTACAGTGCCCCTGTTCCTTTTAAGGTCAGGGAGGCGGAGCAGGCTGCAGATATGGATGCCGATGTCATTGATGCAATTCCTACCATTTTTACCTCCCTTTAAACATAGCCTAGGAAAGTAGCAAGCAGCACAATGGGCATTTCTTGTTGAATTTAAGTACCATTCCTTGTGCTGATTTAAAACAAAATAAAGTTAGGTTTAATACATGAGGTTCAGTGGGTTCTTGTTGAAAGAGAAAGTAAAAACTGGAAGCTTTTTGTGTTGCCCAACAGATTTTATTTGTGATTTTCTATTTATTTATTGTTTGTTTTCCTTTAACCATTTTTTGATACATATCATTTTATGCTTGCCTTCAACCACACTGTCTGTTAAAGCCAGATTTTTAAAGAGGACGTTAACCCTGAAAAAAATAAAAAATAAAAATAAACCCTGCAAGGCAAAGGCATAATGAGCTAGTATGCATAGTATACTAGCTCATTATGAATAACTTACCTGAGATCGAAGCCCCCGAAGCGGTCCTCGTTCTTCATTGTCAGAGCAGTATTTACCGATGCCGAGATGCCGAGATGCCGAGAGCGGTTCACCCTTGCGACTAAGCCCCCTGGAGGTGATACAGGGAGTGAATGGTTCAAAGATGCACAGGCTACCCAGGTGACAGGAGAAACCTTGCGTGAAGGTCCTTGTAGGGATGAGCACCTGTACAAGGGCTGGCAGATGGGAATCACAGTTCACAAAAAGTCCCGGACCAGGCTGAGGATCAAACACTGAAAGTCTGTAGCGTAAACACAGGCTGAGCAATGGTGTCTTTGGGAGACACGAGGCAAATCCAGGTCACAGGCCGAGGGTCAAGGCAAGGAGACAAGTGGCAGGTCCGGGTCACAGGCAGAGGGTCAAACACTGGAGATAAGCTGAGTCCGTTAAACAATCCAGGTCACAACAGGTAATCAGGTGTAAGGAACAGGATCAAGTTTAGCAGGAAGCTGAAGACAAACCAGCAACTTGTCTGCGTACAAGAGCAACTTTTATAGGCAGCCCAAAGGGTCACGTTAAGCGTGCGCCAGTGCACACCAGCGTGCACCAGTGCGCATGCGCCGGAGCGAAGGGCCGCGAATGTGCATGTGCCGGAGCGCCATTCCGCCGCGCATGCACGCAGGAACAAGGCCGAGGCACCTGGAATGTCTATTCTCCTGATACTCTTCTCTGCCGCTGCTATATTTCCCGGACTGACTTCCGGGTCTCGCGGCTCTGGCCAATCACAGCACCGGAGCTGCGAGACCCGGAAGTCACTCATTGACGGCATGTTCGCCTTCACTTGAGGCGCGCCCAGTGTGCCTGCGCTGCGCGGTGCCCTTTTTTTGTAAAATATCTCCTTAACCGTGTAGGTTAAGGAGATATTTCTTGGACCTACAGGTAATCCTTAATCTAGGCTTACCTGTAGGTCAAAGTGGCCTTTAACCACTTAAGGACCGCCTCACGCCGATATAGGTCGGCAGAATGGCACGGCTGGGCACAAGCTGCTGGTGTCCCGCGATCGGGTCACAGAGCTGAAGAACGAGGAGAGGTCTGTGTAAACAAACCTCTCCCCGTGCTTCCCTGTGTGGCTGTCACCGATCGTCTCTTCCCTTTTATAGGGAAGGACAATCAGTGACGGCACATGCCAGGCCACGCCCCCTACAATAAAAAAACACATAACGTCATACATAACACCTACACTGCCCCCTAGTGGTTAACACCTTCACTGCCAGTGTCATTTACACAGGAATCAGTGCATTTAAATAGCACTGATTGCTGTATAAATGACAATGGTTCCAAAAATGTGTCCAAAATGTCCGATGTGTCCGCCATAATGTCGCAGTCACAATAAAAATCGCTGATCGCCGCTATTACTAGTAAAAAAAAAATATTAATAAAAATGCTATAAAACTATCCCCTATTTTGTAAACGCTATAACATTTGTGCAAACCAATCAATAATCGCTAATTGCGATTTGTTTTACCAAAAATTTGTAGAAGAATACGTATCAGCCTAAACTGAGGAAAAAAAATGTTTTTTTATATATTTTTTGGGGATATTTATTATAGCAAAAAGTAAAAAATATAGAATTTTTTTCAAAATTGTCGCTTTATTTTTGTTTATAGCGCAAAAAATAAAAACCGCAGAGGTGATCAAATACCACCAAAAGAAAGCTCTAGTTGTGGGAAAAAAAGGACGCCAATTTTGTTTGGGAGCCACGTCGCACGACCGCGCAATTGTCAGTGAAAGCGATGCAGTGCAAAAAGGGGCCTGGTCCTTTGGCTGCAAATTGGTCCGGGGCTTAAGAGGTTAAGGGTTTACAACCACTTTAAAGTGGTTGTAAACCCTCCTTAGTGACTTTTAACTATAGGTAAGCCTAGAATAAGGCTTACCTATAGGTAGTGTAAATATCTCCTAAACGTGGGGATATTTCACTTGTACTGTGCCCATGATGTAATCAGTTTACGCCCCCAGTGTGTGCTGTTACTGACGGCTCCCACGCGCAATGCGCAGGAGTGACGTCACGCGGCCCCCGGCCAGTCAGATGGATGCAGCCTGCACAGGGGACAGCGATGGATTCATTTGAAGGTCAGTGTCACATAATGGGCTAGTATGCGATGCATACTAGCCCATTATGCTTTTAATTTGCAGGCTTTGCAGGGAGCAAAAGAAGAAAATATAAGCCATCAGGGTTTACTTCCTCTCTAACATTCTGCCATCTGCTACTCGCAGGTTTTTGTGTAGAAGATACAAATGATGAGCTTGCTTGGCCGGTTTTATCTTCCTGAAAATATACAGTTCTGTTGAGCTGTGCAGCGCTCAGATATTTATTGTTTGTGCCTTTGGCACTCATGAACTTTTTACAGACTCCGATGAGGATACACAGAACACAGAAGTAGAATAAAGTGACCCCGCCACAATATCCAACCTTGTATGGTCTAATTCCTCCGACCGTAGAAAGACTCAATAATCCTATAACTAAATATACACTAGCCATTTGGGATACATTTAAATTAGTAAATGGACTACAAATCTTCCCATAGACCTCTTTATCATTTCTTAAAAATCCACTTTTTTATCCTGCTTCCTCTAAAGCCTCGTACACACGATCGGATTGTTGGCCAACAATACTGTGGACTTTTGTCCGAAGGGCATTGGCCCAAACTTGTCTTGCATACAAACGGAAAGGAATTGTCGGCCAACAAACGCGAATGTAGTGATGTACTACGCTGTTTTTCAGCTCTTTAGTGCCACCCTTTGGGCTCCTTCTGCTAATTTCGTGTTAGTAGAAGTTTGAGTGTTGATTCGCGCTTTTCTTTTCACGCTTTTCAGTTTGTTTCTGAAGGGCCGTTCGTCAACCAGCCATGTTGCGGAATTGGAGGAGATAACGTGTTATTTATTATTATCCTTGGAGTTATTGCTTTGACATTATTGTTCTGATTAAATAATGATTTGATTTGTTATCTTTTCTATATTTTTGGATGCATAGAATGTACTTTTTGGTTAAGTTCTATTGGCAGATAGCATGCCTAATTTTTTTATTTTTTAATGCACAATCAACAAATTGTGGAGAATTGTGGAGAATAATACTTGGCTATGTGTTTTACTTCAAATGACAGTTTGGGAGTAGGCAATTACATTTTAAAAAATACAATGAAACATGGACAAGGGACACCAACACAGTTGTATCGTTGATCTTAAAAACTACCGGATAATGGGGTTGTGGTAACTTGCCCAAATAAAGAAAATAAAAATAAATAATAATAATAATATTCTTGATAGCACTATAAAAAAAAAAAGCCTTTGAAAATTTATTTGCAATAATCCACTGGGGAGGGGGTGATTTTTTTTTCAGGGGGGAGGGCATTTGTGCTAGGGGATTTGGGGTGTAGGGTCAAATATTTGTTCTGGGAGGGGAAATTTCATCAGGGGGGCAGATTAGGGATAATCATGCAGATAAGTTGCCATTTTTTTTGGGGGGGGGGGGGGATTTTTGCTTACACATGATTGGGGGTGGGGGCGCATTTCGGTATGTTTGCCCTGGGCTCTAGATGACCCTGTCCCGGCACTGGCTGTACAAATCTTCACTGCAATGCTGCCCCGTCCTCTTCCTGCTGCCGAACTTCCATTGCTATGGAGGTTAACAGCTTCAGGTCTCCAGGCTCAGCTGCACTAAAGATGATCTGACAAGGACACACCCCCTCCTGCCCTCTCCTCCAATGAGAAAAATTCTTTCATTGATTACACTGTAACACAATTTGTGAAAGGGAGAGAGAATACGGTGACTGATCCATATTCAGAGATAATTTTAGATGCAGTGTAATCAGTTACACTTTTCTCATTGGAGGAGAGGACAGGAGGGGGCGTGTCGCCGTCAGATCATCTTTAGAACAACTGAACTGAATATAAGACTAGCCAATTTTTATTGCATTTCTGGATCTGACTAAATCTTTACCATTATTTCCAAGCGACCTTTCCCTATTTCCATATCCCCCCCTTTTTACCACCCCCCATTTCCCCCTTTTAATTCTCTTTCCTCCCCCCCTCTTCTTTATTTTAAATTTTTTTCTTTTACATTGAAGTTTAGGTAAAAAATAAAATAAAATATAAAAATAAAATATAAAAATAAAAGAAAATAAAAGGAGAGGGAGGAAAGAGAAAAAAAAGGGGGAATGGGGGGTGGTAAAAGGGGGAGTGGTTATGGAAATAGGGAAAGGTCGCTTGGAAATAAGGTTAAAGAGTTAGTTGGATCCAGAAATCCAATAAAAATTTGGTAGTCTTATATTCCACACTTGTGTTCAGGGATAAATCTATGTCTGTATTATTCATACAGTTTTTCTTCATTTTTTTTACCTAAACTTCAATGTAAAAGAAAAAAGAAAAAATAAAGAAGAAAAACAATATGAATGATACACACATAGATGTATCCCTGAAAAGGGTGGAATATAAGAAGTTTAGGTAAAAAATAAAGAAGGGGAGGGAGGAAAGAGAATTAAAAGGGGGAATAGGGGTGGTAAAAGTGTGGGGGGGGGGGGGGGGGGGATATGGAAATAGGGAAAGGTAGGGAAAGGTCGCTTGGAAATAAGGGTAAAGATTTAGTAGGATCCAGAAATCCAATAAATATTGGGTAGTCTTATATTCCACACTTACGTTCAGGGATAAATCTATGTCTGTATTATTCATATTGTTTTTCTTCTTTATTTAAAAAAACAATATGAATAATACACACATAGATGTATCCCTGAACCCCCCCCCCCCCTTTTTAACACTCAATTCCCCATTTTAATACTATTTCCTCCCTCCTCTTCTTTATTTTTATTTTACATTGAAGTTTATGTAAAAAAATAAAAAAACAATATTAATAATACACACATAGATGTATCCCTGACCCCCCCCCCCCCTTTTTTTAACATCCCCCCCATTCCCCCTTTTAATACTATTTCCTTCCTCTTCTTCTTTATTTTTATATTTCATTGAAGTGTATGTAAAAAAAAAAATGAATAATACACACATAGATGTATCCCTAACCCCCCCCCCTTTTAACACCCCCCATTCCCCCTTTTTATACTATTTCCTCCCTCCTCTTCTTTTTATTTTATATTGAAATTTAGGTAAAAAAAATAAATAAAGAAGAAAAACAATATGAATAATACACACATAGATGTATCCCTGAACCCCCCCCCCCTTTTTAACACCCCCATTCCCCCTTTTAATACTATTTCCTCCCTCCTCTTCTTTCATTTTATTTTACATTGAAGTTTATGTAAAAAAAGAAAAAGAAAAAAAAATAGAAAAAAACAATATGAATAATACACACATAGATGTATCCCTGAACCCCCCCTCCCCCCATTTTTAACAACCCCCATGCCCCCTTTTAATACTATTTCCTCCTTCTTCTTCTTCTTTATTTTTATTTTGCATTGAAGTTTAGGTAAAAAAAAAAATTTAAAATAAAGAAGAAAAACAATATGATAGATGTATCCCTGACCTCCCCCCTTTTTAACACCCCCCATTTCCCCTTTTAATATTATTTCCTCCTCTTCTTTATTTTTATTTTGCATTGAAGTGTATGTAAAAAAAAAAAAGGAAATATGAATAATACACACATAGATGTATCCCTGAACCCACTCCCCCCCTTTTTTAACACCCACCCCCCATTTCCCCTTTTAATACTATTTACTCCTCTTCTTTATTTTTATTTTACAGTTTATGTAATAAAAAAAAAAATCTGAATAACACATAGATGTATCCCCGAAGTCCCGAACACAAGTGTGGAATATAAGACTACCCAATTTTTATTGGATTTCTGTATCCTACTTAGCCCTTGTACACACGGTGGGAGATTCCGTCGGAATGTGTCCGTTTGGAGCGTTTTGACGGATATTCTGACTGTGTGTGGTCTGCATCGGACTGTTTCCGTCTGAATATCCGTCGGACCAAATTTTCCAACTTGCTGGAAATATTTTCAGACAAAATGCTCCGATAGGACATACTCCGATCATGTGTAGAGAATTCCGATCGGACAAAATGCCACGCATGCTCAGATCAAATTCCTACATCAAAGCTATTGGCTACTAGCCTGAACGTAGTCCCGTCGTAACGAAATAATGTCATCACGTTCTGAACGATCGGATTTTCCGACAACTTCCGTGTGTATACAACAGTTTCGGACAAAATCCGACGGATTTGGTTGTCGGAATCTCCGACCGTGTGTACAAGGGTTAAGGAAAATTTTTTTTTTCCTTTTTTTTTTTTTTTTTTTTAATATAATGTATTTCGGTAAAGTATCCCCCTTGGTAATCATTAAGTAGACATCGTATCTTAAATGTATGCAACTGTTCTTTCTATAAACTGAACTTATTTGTCTATTGTAAATGTAAGCTTTTTTTTTTTTTTTTTTTTTTATATATATATATATTTGAAAACTTTAATAAAACAAGATTGAAACGAATCGTCTCACCAGTATGAATGGGGGGGGGGCTAAAATAATAGTCTGGGTTAGAAATTAAATTTTTCCATTTTATACTTACAGTTCAATGAAAGCTAGCTTTGGAAACAGGCAGCTAAAAATAGCCCTTCTGTGCCCAATTTATACCCCGAACCATAAGGTAGCTAATTATAGAAAAAATAATTTTTATTTATACAATTACATTCTCAAGTCAATTCTTTAAAAACAGAATAAATGCAGACAAAAAGTAATAAACTATAAAGGGAAAAAAAAATAAAAATAATAAACGCACGTCACAAAGTCTAATAGATACGAATGATTGCACAATTATTATTTTCTTTTTTTTTTTTAAATCGGTACCTCCCGTGGTCCCCAAGTCCTCTGTACACGCAATAAACAGACGTTAGCGCTGAGCCACAAATCTCAGTCTCTGTGTGTACACCAAGTCCGCTATGTACAATGCCAGGTTGATATGGGTGAAGATGGTGACCACTAGTTGGCTGTCCCATGGGCAGCGCCCCCAGTAACATTTGGCCGGTCTGGTTGGCGACCCGTATTTTGAATCGAAGCAGAACACCGGCCATATAACAGAAGCACTCAGGTACATCAGTATCGCAACCACCGTATAGATCACCACGGCGCGTTCAAAGGGGCAGCGTAGCGTCACCGCCCGTCCGGTGATGTTGAGAACGATCACCACCACAGTCACTGCAAAGCAAAAACTGTACACAGCCACGCACCACTGAGTGGCCACATACCTCTTGTATTGGCTTTCTGTAGCCAGAGCTCCGAAGATCACGCACGCCACGAAGGCCTGGACCACCTTCAGAAGCCCCGCTGCCGTGGCCATGTAGCTGCAGTGCATGCCGGGCTTGGCACGAGTCAAATACACCTCTATGGCGTAGACCAGGAACAAAAGCCCCGCGCAGATGCTGACCGCCAGTCTGTGGTTCCTGGTGCCGCAGTCGGACGACAAACAGTTTAGGGTGACGAAGTAGAGCGGGTAGATGACGCAGGCCGTGAGGGTCATGAGAGAAGCCAACATGGCAAAGGCCGCGGTGAAGTTCCCCCAGGAGAGGTTGCGTAGGCAGGACTGCAGCCTCGTGAAGTCGCAGATGACGATGAGGGTGGTGATCGCAAAACAGAAGCACCATACGAAGACGCAGAAGGTTCCATAGGCTGCGCTGAACCCGGCTCGGTGGAGGACCAGGCTGAAGGTGGTACATCCGAATAATAGTTGAAGCATGCGGACAATCCCGACTTTGGACCACACGGCCTGGACATTTAGATAAGCCCCTCCAGAATGGTCCATCGTTGGGTGAAGAACTGAAGGGGACCTTGGTCTCCGGGCTCCTCTACCAGTCTGTTTCTCTGGCTGGGCTGGTCACCTCCAGAATGACAGTATGACTGTGCAGAGATCCTCTCAGCATATTCCGAGTATAAATAGGAGGCAGTATTTATAGTGTTGGATGAAGTTCAGAACAGGCCCTTCGAGGGGATGAGATGGTTCCCCTTACAGACAAGCACATTCCAAAAGGTCCACCTGTCACAGCTCTCACATACCTCAAGTTGGATAATGATCTCAGACCATCTGATTTTGGGTAGACCAATAGTTGTTGTAGCTCTGATACGTGAAATGTTTATCTTTTATTTTTAGTAGACCATCTCGGTATGTATTGCATATGATTTAGCACACGATTTCACATTTACTAATTTACATTTGCTCATTCGTACCATAAATTGTGTCTAAGCATGCACAATTTTTTTTTTGCACATTCCTTAAACTTTCAGGAGGCTTCCCCTATGCCCTGGTTCACACCAGTGCGGCTTCGAAATAGCAACTACTTCAGCACGACTTCAAAGCCGCAGATTAGTGCGATTTTCACTGCCGATTTCATTGCGGCTTGCGATTTCATTTAACAGAAGTCTATGCAACTCACAATGAAATCGGGGGAAAAAAAAAAAAAAAGTAGTGGAGGGACCTTCATAAATCGCTGTGATGTGAGACTTGTCATGCAATTTGGAACTGTCAAATTGCATGACAAGTCGCACTGGTGTGACCCGGGGGCTTAGCCTATGAAACGTGCAAACAAGGCGCAGGCACGATTTTTCATATTGTATAAGCATGGTACTCTGGTACAAAGCGTTTTTCGTGAGCGTGAACGCATTTGCTAGATACATGGGGCTGCCATTAACCACTTGCTTACTTTTCCTCCTTCATTGATGTACGCTGATGGGCATTGATAGGCTGTACTGATGGGCACTGAAGGGCACTAATAGGTGACACTGATGGGTGGCAGTGATGGGCACTGATTGACACTGGTAAGTGACACTGATAGGCAGCACTGCTAGGCAGAACTGGCACCACTGGTGGACGTTGATAGGTGACATTTGTGGGCACTGATGTACTGTGGGCACTGATTGCTGGCATTGGCAGGCAGTACTGGTGGGCACAGAGGCTCTTCCTCTTCGGGACCGATGTCGATTCAAACAGAAGCCGCCTATCTGCTTTTTTTCTTCTCCCGCTGTTAGCGGGAGAAGAAAAAAAAAGATCGGATTATCGAGCCCCTGTTTACATCACGTGATCAGCTGTCATTGGCTGACAGCTGATCATGTGATAAGGGGACCGGGATCTGTGATCACCCGAGTGTAATTGACGCGTTCTCAGGTAGTCTGCCTGCTGTATGTAAACAAGGCAGACTGTTAATCTGCCAGAGGGGAAAATGGAGATCTTGTGTTCCCGCTAAGCAGAAACACAGATCTCTGTTTTCCGCCAGTCAAACCACCTCCTAGGGACACACTTAACCTTTTCATTGCCCCTGTTAATCCTTTCCCTGCCAGTGTCATTAGTACAGCGACTGTGCATTTTTTTTTTTTTTAGAACTGTAATGATGTCACTAGTCCCAAAAAGTGTTAAAAATGGTGTCCTATTTGTCCTCCACGATGTTGCAGTCTCGATAAAAATCGATGATCGCCACTAATAAATAAATAAAATTCCATTAAAAAAATGCCATAGTTTGTGGACGCTATAACTTTAACTTTTGTGAAAACTAATCAATAAACGCTCATTGGGATTTTTTTATTTATTTATTTTTTTGCTGGATAGATTTTAAAGCAGAAAGTAAAAAAAAAAAATAGTTTTTTTTTTTTTTTTCAAAAAATGTTGGGTTTTTTTTTGTTGATAGCGCAAAAAATAAGAACCGCCGAGGTTATCAAATGCCACCAAAAGATAGCATTTTTTGGGTTCAGCGTCGCACCACCACGCAATTGTCAGTTAAAGTAACGCAGTACCGCATCGCAAAAAATGGCCTGGTCATTAACGGGGGGCTAAAATCTTCTGGGGCTGAAGTGGTTAGTTTGCATACTTTTAGTGACTATATAGTTAATTTCAGCAAAAAAAGAGCAGGCACCCCCTTGCCCTTTGCTGATGTGATTCTGGCAGGCCTGCGCCTTTTATAGATATACATATTTCTAGAAAATATTTATTTGATACAAAAAAATAAAAAAATCATATCCCATTAGAACAGCACATCACATTTGCGGTAATTAAAAGGTGAGTCTAAATAAATGTTTAGCAAAGCAGAGCTGGCTTTATTCAAACAGAGCAATAGTAGTGGATTTAAAGCTGAACTCCAGGCCAATCAAATATCATCTAAATACATTTATCACATGTATTCTTCTATGAATCTTGGAGTGCTTTGTGTATTTCTTCCAGATCAGTGCAGTACGTGAAACTTTGTTTCTGTGATAAAGACCGCTCCCTGCCGCTCTCCCTCCTTGTGCAGGGTGACCGGCCTGGTCTCCGCCCCCTGCTGTAGTTTTCTGCATGCAGTCTTAAGTGGGTGGAGACTGCTGGGCCCCTCCCACAGCTCTGCTCTCTGCACAGTGATGTCACTGCTACTTTTACAAGGAAGTATCTGGGTTTCCAAAGACATTTAGTGCACACAAAGTGGACTTATTTTCTTTTGACCAAAATTGTTTGCGCCTGCAATTCGGCTTTAAATGTAATCAATATTAAACTTTTTTTTTTTTTTTAACACTTCTGAGCAACACTCCTGTGTGTGTGCATGCCCACAAGATGTGCTTGTCTCCCGGCTCCTGAGTGTACCATTGTCAAATATTTATTTCAGGTACTTGTATAGCACCATCATCAATTTGAGCAGCAATTTTACATATAAACTATACTACTAAAAATATTGGGACACCTGCCTTTACACTTAGCCCGTAGGGTTCAATATGGAGTTGGCCCACCCTTTTTGCAGCTATAACAACTCTAAGGCCGCGTACACACGCGGGGACTGTTCGCCCAACTTTGTCCGTCAAACAGTTTCGGCAAACAGTCCGCTCAAAATTAGCATGGACGGACATGGCCACACACGACGGATGAACAGTTTGCTGAAACCGTGCGCGATGACGTGAACGGCACGTACGACGGGACGAAAAATACGACGTCCTATACACTGCATTATAACTTTCGGCGTGAAAATCCTTTCTGAGCATGCGCGCAACTTTGTTTGACGAACAAGCCTACACACGCGGGGACTGTCCGCTGAAACAAGGTTTCAGCGGACAGTTTTTCGGAATTTCCGAAAAACCTTGTTCAGCGGACTGTTCGCTGAAACTGTCCGCTGAAAGCCCACACACGAGCGGACTGTCCGCTGAAACTTGGTTTCAGCGGACAGTTTCAGCGAACAGTCCCCGCGTGTGTACGCGGCCTAACTCTTCTGGGAAGGCTGTCCACAAGGTTTAGGAGTGTGTCTATGGGAATGTTTGGTGATTCTTCCAGAAGCCCATTTGTGCGGTCAGGCACTGATGTTGGACGAGAAGGCCTGGTTTGCAGTCTCTGCCCTAATTTACCCCAAAGGTGTTCTATCGGGTTGAGGTCAGGACTCTGTGCAGGTCAGTCAAGTTCCTCCACCCGAAACTCACTCATCCATGTCTTTATGGACCTTGCCTTGTGTGCAGTCATGTTGGAACAGGAAGGGGAGATCCCCAAACTGTTCCCACAAAGTTGGAAGCATGAAATTGTCCAACCCAAACTGTTCCCACAAAGTTGGAAGCATGAAATTGTCCAAAATGTCTTGGAATGCCGATGCCTTAAAGCGGTTGTCTTGGCCGCTTGGTGATTTTTACCTACAGGTAAGCCTATAATAAGACTTACCTCTAAGTAAAAGAAAAAATCTCCTAAACCCGCACGGTTTAGGAGATATCACCCTGCATGCAGCCACTGACGTTAGCAGCGCATGTGCTCTGGAGGTCCGGCGTATCGCGCCAGAACTTTAGAGCTCCTTGCCGGAACAGAGGGCTCCCACAGCCACTCACCACGCCAGAAGAAACATGTCTGCCCCCTCAGCGGTGACTGGGCGCCACTGCGGGGGCTTCGTTTTTAAGGTATTTCATAATGTCCTAGTATGAGACACATACTAGGACATTATGCTATGGTTATGCAGGTTCTCTTTCAGTGGTTTACTACTTTAATCGCTTGTCGACCAGCCGCTGTCATTATACGGCGGCAAGTTGACACGGCTGCACGAATCGCCACAGGTGTACATTGGCTGCTTTAAGAGAGATAGGAGGCGTGCGCTCCCACGGCACGATGCCAGAGCTGATGCGCATGGCCGGTAGCCGCAATCACTCCACAGAGAGCCAGAACGGGGATCTGTATGTAAAAACACACACAGATCCCCATTCTGACAGGGAAATAGAGCGAGATCGTCTGTTCCTAGTGATCAGGAACAGCGATCTTTCTTCTCCTCCAGGTCAGTCCCATCCCCCCACAGTCCCCCCACAGTTCTAAACACCTCCCTAGGGAACACTAAACCCCTTCTCTGCCAGTGACATTTATACAGTAATCAGAGACTATTTTTGGCTCTGATTTCTATATAAATGTCAATGGTCCCCAAAAAAATAAATAAAAAAAAAAGTCAAGTGTCCAATCTGTCTGCTGCAATGTCGCAGTCCTGCTAAAAAAAAAAAAAAAAAAAAAAAAAAAGAAAAAAAAAAAAAAAATCGCAGATCGCCGCCATTACTAGTAAAAAAATTAAATAAATAAAAAAAATGCCATAAATATATCCCTTATTTTGTAGACGCTATAACTTTTGTGCAAAAAAAAAAAAAAATTGGGGGGATATTTATTATAGCAAAAAAAAATTTTTTTTCCCCAAAATTGTCGCTCTTTTTTTGTTCATCGCGCAAAAAAAAATATAAAAAACAAAAAAAACCCGCAGGGGGTGATCAAATACCACCAAAAGCAGATTAAAGATAAGACAACATCGTTATAGTAATTCATTTCACTGTGAGGAAGAATATGATAAACAGAAGAGATGTTGTATAGTTGTACTCATATGCAATGTTGTATTAGTATCCTTGTTAAAAATAAAGATATAGATATATCTCTATATTATATATATATATCTATCTATCTATCTATCTATATCTAATATATATCTAATATATATCTAATATATATCTAATATATATCTAATATATATATATATATATATATATATATATATATATATATATATATATATATATATATATATATATATATATATATATATATATATATATATATATATATCTCTATATATCTATATCTATATATCCCTCCAAAAGAAAACTTTATTTGTGGTGGAAAAAAATAAAAATAAAAATAAAAGGGACATAAAGTTTGGGGGCAGCATTGCACTTCCGCGCAATTGTCAGTTAAAGCGACGCAGTGCCGTATGGCAAAAAGTGCCCCGGTCATTAGGGGGCAAATCCTTCCGGTCCTCAATTTGTTAAGGCACCATTCACACTTCTGCAACTTGTCCTGCAACTTGGGACTGAAAAGTCACACCCCATGATTTCCGAAGAGTACCGTTCATATCTGTGCGACTTCAAAGTAGTCCCTGCACTACTTTGCTCTGACTTTGATGCGACATGAGGTCCATAGACCTCAAAATTACACAGGCATTGCTTCAAGACACTTCAAAGTCGCGCCACTTTCAGGTCGCACAAGTGAGAATGGGGCTTAAGAGTTCCCTTCACTGGAACTAAGGGGCCAAGCCCAACCCCTGAAAAAACAACGCCATGCCGTAATCCCCCCCTCCACCAGATTTGGGACTTTAATAATTCAATTTGTAATAAAAAAATAAAAAATAAAAAAGTAGACAGACACACAGTATAGAAAGTTCTCCTTTTTTTATTTAATGAGGGAATAGTTTCCATGATACAGGACATGCAGGTTCTATTTACAACTGTACACGGGGCAGCTCTCCTGCCCTCATTCATAAATAGGATTTACAAACTCCAATAAATAACACGGCTCCCCCACAAACGAGGTTTGTTTGCTTAGTTTTATAAAAAATATATCTTACAAAAAAAAAAAAAAGTACCTAAAAATGTATCCTCTATAGTTCTTGCAGACTAAAAGTCACTATTCAGAAGGGAAATTCCTGCTCATCACACGCCACGCCTTTATTTACTAAGGCAGAGGGCATTAGGGCTCATGTACAAAACCAACGGCATGCGCGCAGCGCATGTACGGTACACGGTACATGCGCTGCGCGCCATGCGTTGGCTTTCTGTACATGAGCCTAATGCCCTCGCCATAGTAAATACAAAGGAAGCCTGGCCGCTGTGATGAGCAGGCAAGTCACCAATCTGAATAGTGCCTTTTAGCTCTGCAAGAACTATTGTACATTTTAGTTACTTTTTTTTTTTTTTAGAACTTTATTAAAATGTCTCACGTGACATTTCAATAAGGCTACGTTCATGTGCACATGAGTTTTTTTCGCACATTACCATTCGTTGCGTAGGGCAGCCCATTCGTTTGAATAGGCAGCCTACCACATACAAATTGCACCAACGAACCGCATTTTTTTTCTTTTTTTGAAAGATCGGGCCGCACCAAAACACATGGTACTTTGTTACCATGTCTTTTGGTATGCGATTTTGTACGCATCTTAGCAAGGTGCGTCGGAGCGCCAGTCAACATTAATGGCACGACCATGCACCTGCAAAAGAGATGCACTTTTTGCACACTGCAGGAACATACAACATTTTGCATGTGTTGCTGCGTCACACAAAAACGCAAACCTAGCCTACATTGTATTGGCCACTGAACACATCACATCACACCATATTGCGCTGAAAAAAAAAAAATAAAATAAAAAAAAAGTACTATATGCCATATTCTCAGTACACACTGCAGCACCCTGGGGGGGGGGGGGGGGGGGGAATTGGCCTGATGGCGAACAAGTCTTTTTACCTTTGTCTTGCTTTGAAACGGTGCTTCCCAACACACCTGGTGGGAACGGGTCCTGTGTGCTGTGGCTCAAAAAATAAAAAGCCAGTGTGGTCCTATGCAACCAATTAGGTATCACTTTTCATTAATATGGCTATATCAATTTATGGAAGACTAATGCCGCGTACACACGAGCGGACTGTATGGCGTACTTAGTCCGTCATACAATCCGACGGACAGTCCGTCATACTTTCCACTGAACGGACTTGACCACACACGGATGCACAAACAGTCCGACGAAAGCTTGCGCGATGATGTGTACAGCACGTACGATGGGACTAGAAATAGGAAGTCCAATACACAGCAAAGCACCCTTCCGCCGTGTAAATCCTTTCTGAGCATGCGTCATTCTTAGTCCGTCCGACTAGCATACTGACGAGCGGATTGTCCGCTGAAACCAAAGTATGACAGACAGAATTTCGAAAAATCCGAAATTCTTAGTACGCCGGACTGCACGCTGAAAAAGTCCGCTGAAGCCCACACACGAGCGGACTGTCCGCTGAAATGTGTTTCGACGGACTAAGTACACCATACAGTCCGCCCGTGTGTACGCGGCATAAGGCTGCATTCACACCTCTGCGTTTTGAAGCGCGGACAGATTTGCAGCGATTCTGCATGCAATTTCAAAGCGGCGAGGTGTGACTGACAAATCGCAGAACGCACATTTGAGGTGCCATTCATTTGAATGGCACCTAAAATGATGGTCCAGTTCTGCCGCGATTGTCAGGCGGTATATCACGCTGCAATCACGGCAACCTGCATTGCGTGAATCACGTCGCCCAAAAGTAGCTCCTGAACTTTTTTTTGGGTGACACGATTCACGCAATGGGGATTACAGCGCAATTTATTGTGCGACAATCACGTCAGAACCACACCGAGATTTTAGGTGCCATTCAAATAAATGGCATCTCAAGTGTGCGTTCTGTGATTTGTCATTCACAGCTCGCCGCTTTGAAATCGTGGGCAGAATAGTGGCAAATCTGCCTGCAATTCAAAACGCTGAGGTGTGAATGCAGCCAGAAATTTGATTGGTTGGTGTAGGCTGCAAAATCTTTTTTTTTTCTGGCCTCATTCCCACTGGTAATGACATACTTGGGAATATACGCATTTATAGGACATTTATAAATGCATACAAAGAGGTTTGTAATTTAACTCACTTTTGAATATGTTCAGTTTAGCAAAAAAAAAAAAAGAAGAATTCTGTGCATGCAGGGGCAGATTATCTACTCTGTACGCGTTTATAAACGCATGTATTTTTAAACACAAGTGAAATGATCTTGACGTATAACATTTTTTCATACATACTAGATCAATTTCTCTGCAGCAGCCACCTTTGGCAGCATTTAAAATTGCAATAATGCTTTATACTTGGAATCATATTTTGACTGCGAGGTACAGCTTCCCCTCCTTCTGTACAAATTTACCTATTACATCAACATGAGGATGGGGGACGGCCATGGGGCACAACAGCAGTCCAACTGGCACACAGGCAAAAAAAACAAAAAAAAAACAAAAAAAAAAAAACAGACAGGACCACCATTAGCCCCCATGGCCATTCCGCATCCATTGAGAAAATGCGCACTAGGAAAGGATAAGAACAGTGAAAATATGTCAACTGTAATTGATGAGGATTATGGAGGCAAGGAAGGTAGTGGCTGAGTTTTCTTTTAAAAAGTGAGCCCATCCTATAAAACCCAAATTCAGGCAAAATGTTGGGGGGTGGGGGGGAGGGGGCTGGTTAATCAGGGAATATCTTGCCGTGTCCCGGTTTGGGAAATTTCCCCTTACTTGTCAGGACAGAAAGGGATTAAAATGTCTCCAGTAGTGACAATAAAAAACATTTTTAGTAGTGCAAGTGAGGAACATCTCACAAGGTTTTTGACTGCTGCCTGTGCTTTTTTTTGTCCTACTAGCAGCTGCACTTCTCGTTTCCTCTATGGGCATCTCAGGAACAGGAAATGGAGTTACAGACCGAAATAAAAATTTTAAATGAACTTAAATTTCAAAACTTATATTGGTTGGAGTTAAGAGTTAAAAATATATCCAAATATTCTATGCCACTGGGCCTCATGGCCTAAAGGAGGTCATACACATAGTTGATAAGAGTGTTCCTAGAGGAGTGAGAGTCCTCAAAAAAGACCAGGGCACTGACCAGTTTTTGAATTAATGGTCTTTGTCTGCTTGGTTCCCATCCTCTGACAATGCAACTGGCCTCCATTTTGTCAGGCCAATCTTTTTTGATATGGCCCCAAGCCGATTTTATTTTTTACAAGAACGCAAGCCTTTGCCTCAATACTCAACGTCCACATAATCTTATATTTTTCTATCACAATCAGTTTTTTCTATGAAGATCAGATATTGTCACCCCTATAATCCTCTACTTTCCTTAAAAGGACAGATAAACTCCAAATACACATTTATGTTGTGTAAAAAACCCGCTAGTTTGTGAGAGTTCACCTATGCGTACATTTGAGATATTGGTCATTGCTTTTTGTGATGTTGGTTTACCAGCCCTTGAAGTTGCTCCTTCACGGTTTGAGTTAAAAGAACCCCTCCTATAAATATAACTCCCCTCCTCCCCCTGAATAATGGACTTTTTGCCCCCTGTCACTAGCTGCTCAGCACTCCCAGCAGCTTGCCTGGCTCCATGCCTTGCTGACTGGCCATTTTCTGAACATCAAAACCGAGGTGCATGAGGAACTGGACCACACTTAATTCTTGACCCGTGTAGTGGTCCCTGATGGAAGGGCAGGTGGGGTTACATTGTGGCCAGGGGCAGCTGTCCATTAAGTGGTAGGGGCAACCCTTTAAAGGAGTCTTGCTGTTCTTGTTGTTTTCTTGAAGGCTACGGTCCCAGCAGTGCAGAGCGCGGGGGAGAGAGGTACCGCGAACCTGAACTTCCGTCCAGTGACTGAAAATAAAGATATACAGTGCAAACGTTACATTTGGTCTTAAAACCACTAAAGCCAATAATACATGAAAGTATCTAAAGCAACAACTTTTGGTTTTGGATAGAGAAGGAAATTGTTAAAACTCTGGTCAGTTTCCCATCGAGGAGATGTTCCTTTAGGCCTGGTTCACACCTATGCATTTTTTTATTGTGTTTTCAGTTTTGCAGAAACACACTATGGTCCATTTAACATGGTTTCCTATGGATGTAGTTCACATCTGTGCATTTTATGGAAAGGGTCAGGGATTTATTTTTTCTGGTTTTTGGTTCCATAGACTTCAATTGATCAAAAAAAAAAAAAGTGTATTGAAAAATGCATCTGGAATAAGCAAACTGCAGCCTGCATAGGTGTGGACCAGGCCTTACTTCTGTCTGGAGACACAACAGCCAATACAAGGAGATCTCTGGTAAGAAAGGAAATCCTCTTTAAAGATAGAGGTCACAAGAACAGGCGTCCAAATAGGAAGACCTGCACCCTATTCCTGTTTTGGTAACTCAATTTTTTAGATTCTCCTGCGCTTTCATTCTTAGTGACAATGGGTCTCCAAATAGGGTTCTCCAGACTCCCTGGGTTTGCTCATTCTGCCAGAGACTTCCAAACTTAATCCAGCCCCCCTGGACTCACTAGCCTCAGGGCCGTCTTTAAGGCAGGGCAAAAGGGGCAGCTGCCCTAGTCCCCGTAATTGTTGTGGGGCCCAAAGCAGCTGCCTCATACTTGCCAACTATCCCAGTTTAAATTCCCTCCTCCCTTGAAGTTTTAGTCCCTTCCTGTGTCCTGATATCTCAGTGTGAAGTGCTGCCACTAATGCTGCCCAGCTCTGCCCTATTGTGTACAGATGACTCACCTGCAGACCCTGTGTTTACATGTAAATAACCGGCATTCATATGTAAATAGCAGCAACATGCATATGTAAATAGCTGAGGCCAGCAGCATTCATATGTAAATAATGGTGGCATTCATATGTATATCATGCTCCCTGCAGTGAGGAGAAGATGTGCTGTAACCTATAGCAACCAGTGAGCAGTATTACTGTACAGTAATCTCTAGCAGCCAATCAACAAACATAAATCATGTGCTGTAACCTCTAGCAACTAATCAGTGAGCCTTAATGTGTGCTGTAACCTCTAGCAACCAGTCAGTAAGCGGTAATGATATGCTGTAATCTCTGGCAACCAATCGCAATCGCTGCCTGATCTGATACAGTAAACTGATTTTAAGTTTAGCTGCTATTTATTGTATGTCTCAGAGAAGGTGGAGAGCGAAATTGCATGGGGGGCCCCCAAGAAAATGTTTGCCCTGGGTCCAATCAATATTAAAGACGGCCCTGACTAGCCTCCTTAGTTTTCTCAGCCTCCCAGGCCCGCAAAGCTGACCTGACCTTCCCTTGGGCAAAAAGTACCCCCACAAAAGGATAGAGTCTCTGATAGGAGACCTGGTTGTTCCTGACAGGGGTCTGCCTTCGCACAGCAACAACTGCCCTGAGCTATGCTCAAGCCTGGCTTATATTGATCCTGACCGCCTGTGCATTCACACAGGCTGCAGGCAACTAGAAAAGCCGGGACACAGGATTGAAGGTTCCGTCCAATCCAAGGCACTTCAGAACCTTCAAACTCCAAGCCGCCCCGATATGGAACTATCAAATCTGGAGAAAACAGCACAGCTGTCTCCATTCACAGTAAACATGCCAGAGGTTCAAACGGCACCTTCCAGAATCTTGTGTCCAGGGGGGGACTGACAACTCATGGGGTCTCTGGGCAATCAGAGATTATGAGGCCACACAGTAGACACAAACACACACAATATACAATCACACAGTATACACAGACATGTTTCTATTGGCTGAGAAGGTACTGGAGAGGTGGGGCAGCTATAATCTCAGGATTTTTAGACCAAAATGTCGTCGGTAAGGGACATTTCAGAGACGGATGTAAAAAAAAACAAAAACACATTTTTACATACTGTCCCTGGTTTTACTGAGGCTGGCAACCCTGATGGGGCCCCCTAGTGGCATGGAGCCCTCGGGCAGTGGCCCAATGGTCAGTCCGCCCCTGCTTGTGTCCTTTTTACACCAATTTACTACACTTTTATTCACCGTGGCAGGGCCTTACACTGTCACACGTTCTATTACATATGCCTTTTAGGGAAAATTTGTTTATGAACGTTATTACTACTAATTTGTTTTAGTAATTGTATTTTAGACACTGCACTTTATTGTATTGATTTTTTAAAATAGTTAGATCTCTATAGACATCTGTATTTTTTAACCTACATAACTATGTATCCTTCGATAGCCAAGCCCTGCAACCACCAAGCAAAAACATTTGAAGATATGCAGCCATGATATACTATCTGTCTCTACTGTCTACATGACTATAATTAGAGCACATGGAGAATATGTATTTTACTTCCATAGTACAGACCAGGGTTTCTCAACTGGAGTTCCACCAAAATCCAGGGATTTATATCCACTCAATGGTTGCTTCAATGCCTTGCTTGCCTGCAATTTTTTTAAAATTTAGAATTATACTACACTTTTTAATTCTATTTCTAATTTAATTTTAATCTACAACTCACAGTCAATAAGCTGTAGATTAAAATATAATGTTAGGAGTTGCTTGAGAAGTTCTTTTTTTCCACTTTCAGACCGGACCATTTTGCTGGTCAAAGACCAGACCACTTTTTGCGATTCGGCACTGCGCCGCTTTAACTGACAATTGCGCGGTCGTGCGACGTGGCTCCCAAACAAAATTGACGTCCTTTCCCACAAATAGAGCTTTCTTTTGGTGGTATTTGATCACCCCTGCGGTTTTGATTTTTTGCGCTATAAACAAAAATAGAGCGACAATTTTGAAAAAAAACGCATTATTTTTTACTTTTTGTTATAATAAATATCCCCCAAAAATATATAAAACATTTTTTTCCCCTCAGTTAAGGCCGATACGTATTCTTCTACTTATTTTTGGTAAAATAAAAAAAAATAAAAAAATAAATCGCTTACAAAATGGGGATAGTTTTATAGCATTTTTATTAATAATTTTTTATTATTTTTTTTTACTAGTAATGGCGGCGATCAGTGATTTTTATTGTGACTGCGACATTGTGGGGGACCCATCGGACATTTCTGACACATTTTTGGGACCATTGTCATTTATACAGTAATCACTGCTATATAAATGCAGTGATTCCTGTGTAAATGACACTGGCAGTGAAGGGGTTAACCAGTGGGTGGCAGTGTAGGGGTTAAGTGTTCCTAGGGGTGTGTTACTAACTGTTGGGGGGTTGGGCTTTCAACCCTGAATCACATGGAGCAGAGATCAGCGTCACTAGTTGCTAGGCAGAATGGAGAAATGCTGTTTACGCGGCATTTCCTCCATTCAGCCGTCCCGTGAGACAATCGCGGGGATGCCCGCGGCGATCGAGTCCACGGGTCCCGCGACCAGACTCACGGGGGTCCCGACCAGCGTGGGAGCGTGCCGCCGGGGGCGCCCTCCCAATGGCAGGGCGGCATTGAATATTGGACGTACATGTACGCCAATATGCCTGCCCGTGCCATTCTGTCGACGTACATCGTCGTGCGCTGGTCGGGAACCGGTTAAGGGTTCTTCTAACATAAAAAGATTCAGAAAATGAAGTATAGACATTATCGTCAATGTTTTTCAAAGAACACGATTGGGTACTGCCTGTGATGCCTTTTTTTTTCATCAGGACAAGTTTTTGGGCTGCATCTTCTTTGAAGGTCCGAGCAGGATTTTAGTACTGCTCAGATTTTAGAAGGCAATATACCCTTCAAAAGCCTTCATGAATTTTCAACTGTGAAAAAAAAATTTAAATATATACAGTGGGGGAATTTATTATTTGATTCCCTGCAGATTTTGCAAGTTGGCCCACTTACAAATGTAGCAAGGTCCCAGGCCTCCTTCAGTCTAATGAGAACCTCCAGGGCCAGAGATAGCCCACATCCTTCTGTATATGGTGGGTTGTGAGGCATAGTGGGTGCGAGGTAAATAAAGTTATTGGGAGCCTGACACTTCTTGAGTGCAAAAGAGATGTTTATTTCTCTTACAAACTTTTTTGGGAGAAAGAGGGTTAGGGCCAGGACACCCTTGAGTAGTTGCAAGTTCAATTAGTAGACTCAGACTATAATAGGAGGACAGCCGTGCAGGGAAAGGCCTCCAGCAAGAAGCCACATCTGCATGTGCAGGAATGCTGTCTCCCATGGCAACAGTCTTTAACAGTTCACCTTCTCTACAACTTCTCCTTGTAGTTCTTCAGCACACTGAGCTCCTGATCTCTCACTAGACCATCTGATTAACTGGCACTGAATCCCTTGAGCTCCTCCAATCTTCACGGTGGTATCTTCCTCAAGCATCACCCCAGCCTCTGCTGGGTCCCTAGCTTGGCACTCCCGATACTTCTCAAGCTTCACTCCACTGGCCCGTTTGGTCCCTGGCTTTAAAAACAAGGCTGCTCTGCTAGCGTCACCTCCACTGGCTGGGTCCCTGACTTGATTACCGCCTGAAGGTTCCGATTCTCTACCATGCCCATTCAGTCAAAATACTGCTCTGGTAATTGCTTCAGTTACTCACTGTGGTCCCTGGTAATAAGGTAATTGGTAATTAGTGGCGACAGCTTCCCTTCTACCCCCGACCACTGACACGTTCTCCGGCTGGCAAAACCGTTACTTCTAGTTGGACTGCAAGCTGCAATCCCAACCCTGCACTGCTCTCTTGCTTTTGGATAGGCTCTCAGACAGCCAAGCAGCCAGACACCCCCGGGATAAGCCCAATCTCCGGCCTAGCAGCCCACGGCACACGGCACATCCAGCAGACAGCTGTTCAGGTAGCACAGAATCTAGATCACCTGACTCCACCAGAATATATAGGCCCCACCAGTAGGCCAAGGGATTCAAGAAAACCCCTGCCCATTAGCTGAGATACCCTATATACCCATAATGTGACCTTAGGTTGCCCTTCTCATATCAAGTACCACCAAGTACCCAGCCAACTAGCGGTAATGGTGGCAACAATGCCAAACTTAAGGAGAGATCAATGGATCTCTATCAACCAGGATAACTACTCCTGTTCAGTAAATATGTGAGGAGCATCCCCGCCTAAACTCCAGGATGCTACACAAAGAAATGAAGGGTCTATAATTTTTTTTAGCATACGTGTATTTTAAAAATGATGTAGACAGAATATCAACCTAAGTATTTGATTCCCAGGCAAAACAGGAGTTAGGACTTGGAGAAATCCTTGTTGGCAAGCACAGAGGTGAGACGTCTCTTGTAGTCGCTTACCAGGTTTCCACACATCTCAGGAGGGATTTTGGTCCACTCTTCTTTAAAGATCTTCTCTAAATCCTTAAGGGTTCTTAGTGGTCCCTTGGTAACTCGAAGTTTCAGCTCCCTCCATACATTTTCTATAGGATTAAGGTCTGGAGACTGGCTAGGCCACTTAATTTGCTTCTTTTTAAGCCACTCTTGTTGCCTTGGCGATATGCTTTGTGTCATTGTCATACTGGAAAACCCATCCATGACCCATCTTCAGTTTTTGGGCTGAAGTAAGAAGGTTCTCATCCAAGATTTTACAATACATGGCTCTGTCCATTGGCCCCTCAATGCGGCAAGTTGGCCTGTACCTTTAGCAGAGAAACAGCCCCAAAGCATAATGTTTCCACCTCTGTGCTTGACTGTAGTGATGGTGTTCTTAGGGTCATAGTCAGCATTTTTTCTTCCTCCAAACACCGCGAGTCGAGTTAATGTCAGAGTTCAATGTTGGTCTCATCTGACCACAGCGCTTTCTCCCAATCCTTCTCTGAATCATTTAGATGTTCATTGGCAAACGTCAGACAGGCCTGTACGTGTGTGCATTCTTAAAGAAGAGGACCTTGAGGACGCTGTAGGATTTCAATCCATGGTGGTGTATTGTGTTCCCAAAGGTTTGTTTGGTGACTGAGGTCCCAACTGCCTTGATCATTCACAAGTTCCTCCCATGTAGTTCTGGGCTGATCCCTCACTTTTCTCATGATCATCCTCACCCCATGAGGCAAAATTTTACATGGAGCTCCAGACCGAGGGTGATTGATGGTCATTTTGTATTTCTTCCATTTTTGAAAAATGTGCACCAACAGTTGTCTCCTCCTCACCAAGCTTCTTGCTGATGGTCTTGTAGCTCATTTCAGCCTTGTGCAGGTCTACAATCTTGTTTCCGGACCTCCTTTGACAGCTCTTGCCCATGATGGTGAGTTTTGAAAGAAAGATTCTGTGGACAGATGTCTTTTATACATGTAACAAATTGTCGTTAGGAGCACCTTCTTACATTGACAGGACTAATCTGTGTACCACATGAGCACATAATGTAGTCTGTGGAAGCCAGAATTATTGTTGGTTACTTGGGGGATCAAATACATATTTTACTCACTGAAATGCAACGCAATTTATAACATTTGTATCGTGGTGTTTTTTTTTTATTTTTTATTTTTTTTTATGGCTTTTTGGTTGATAGTCTGTCTCTATCATTTAATATACACCTATGATAAAAAGGATAGACCCTTCATTTTATTTATAAGTGGGCAAACGTACAAAATCTGCACAATTATTTTCCCCACCGTATATTCGACAGTATTAGTTTTTGCAAGTGCACTTATACGTCCAGTATCAAAAGCACATTCAGCGGCTTACGTCATTTGATTTGCATTAGGTGGACCAACTTTGCTATAATTTAAACAAGGCGGAACTGGATGCAGATAACCTCTCTCACCCCCAACGACCAGCAGAGGGCGCTGTCCTCCAACAATAAATGGACTAGGCGCTAGCATGTGTTGAAATAGCAAGGTCTACTTACTTGGCAGTGTGTTGTACTACACAGGAGCACCATCTGCTGGCCTATGAATTACTGATGACAGAATATGCTGATTATAGTAATTCCAAGTGGAATAATGCCATTTTACAGGTTTTTTTTTTTAAAATAAACTTTGTTGCCATTTAAAGAAAAATGTAACAAGCAAAGAAAACAACGCCTGTCCTACACCACCACCACTACTACTCTACTTTGGTGCAGATGTAAGCTTGTTGAAGGGTCTTCATTTTCTGGTGCCACTTATATTTATGCTGGTTGCCTGGTCCCCCTGTTACCCTCTTCCTTCCACCAGCCCCTGTGCCCTGTGGGAGAGAAAACCACACAGGGAAAAGGGAAGGGAACACCAACATCCAATGCTCCTGGAAGTGTTGGATTCTTAACATTCTGGTACAATATTTGAGTTAAAACCAAATTAAGAGCCCATTCACACAGGGGCAACACGACTTGTAGGCGACTTGATCAGGCTACTTGGACACGACTTGACAGCGGCGACTTGGGACGACTTCAAAACGACTTGTGATGACTTCAAGCGCGACTTGGGACGACTTACAAGTCGCCCCAGGCCAGGCGACTTTTGCCGCGGCCAAGCAGAGAATGAGCTCAAGGGGAAACTCCACGGCAAATTTCTGAAAAAAATTTGGCGTGGGTTCCCCCTCCGAGAGCATACCAGGTCCTTAGGTCTGGTATGGATTCCAAGGGGAACCCCCTACGCCGAAAAAACGGCGTGGGGGTCCCCCCCAGATCCACACCAGACCCTTATCCGAGCACGCTACCCGGCCGGCTAGGAAAGGGGGTGGGGACGAGCGGGCGGCCCCCCCCCTCCTGAGCCGTACCAGGCCGCGTGCCCTCAACATGGGGGGGGTGCCTTGGGGGAGGGGGGCGTGCGGCCCCCCCCACCCCAAAGCACCTTGTCCCCATGTTGATGAGGACAAGGGCCTCTTCCCGACAACCCTGGCCGTTGGTTGTCGGGGTCTGCGGGCGGGGGGCTTATCGGAATCCGGGAGCCCCCTTTAATAAGGGGGCCCCCGGATACCGGCCCCCCACCCTATGTGAATGAGTATGGGGTACAATGTACCCCTACCCATTCACCTGTGAAATAAAGTACAATAAAACACACAACACAGAGAAAAAGTATTTTATTGCACAGCCGGGGGTCTTCCGTCTTCGGGGGTCTTCTCGTCGGACTCCTCCGCTATGTGTGTGTAGCTCTTTTGCCAGCGGAGGAGTCCGGCTTTCTTCCTCCCCGCCGCCGGCCTCTTCTCCCGACTTCGGGGGTCTTGTCCCCCTCTTCGGTTCTTCTGCCGGGCCACCGCGCCTGGTCCGGTGGCCCGGTCTTCTGTCGCCGTCTTCCGTTCTTCTGTCGCCGCCTTCGGTTCTTCTGCCGGGCCACCGCGCCTTCTTATAGCTCTTTTACAGGCGGTGGCCCGGTCTTCCGTCGCCGCCGCCGCCGCCGCCTTCCGTTCTTCTCCTTCTTCTTCTCCTGGAGATGTTGACTCGACGAGCTCTCCGGCCGGAATGCCAGGGACGCGCTCCGCTGCCTCTTATATAGGGACAATGGGGCGGTGTCACATGGGTTGATGTCACATGGGTTGGTCACATGGGTTGATGTCACATGGTAAGGGGGCGGGGTCACCATGTGACATCAACCCATGTGACCAACCCATGTGACATCAACCCATGTGACACCGCCCCATTGTCCCTATATAAGAGGCAGCGGAGCGCGTCCCTGGCATTGTGGCCGGAGAGCTCGTCGAGTCAACATCTCCAGGAGAAGAAGAAGGAGAAGAACGGAAGGCGGCGGCGGCGGCGACGGAAGACCGGGCCACCACCTGTAAAAGAGCTATAAGAAGGCGCGGTGGCCCGGCAGAAGAACCGAAGGCGGCGACAGAAGAACGGAAGACGGCGACAGAAGACCGGGCCACCGGACCAGGCGCGGTGGCCCGGCAGAAGAACCGAAGAGGGGGACAAGACCCCCGAAGTCGGGAGAAGAGGCCGGCGGCGGGGAGGAAGAAAGCCGGACTCCTCCGCTGGCAAAAGAGCTACACACACATAGCGGAGGAGTCCGGCGAGAAGACCCCCGAAGACGGAAGACCCCCGGCTGTGCAATAAAATACTTTTTCTCTGTGTTGTGTGTTTTATTGTACTTTATTTCACAGGTGAATGGGTAGGGGTACATTGTACCCCATACTCATTCACATAGGGTGGGGGGCCGGTATCCGGGGGCCCCCTTATTAAAGGGGGCTCCCGGATTCCGATAAGCCCCCCGCCCGCAGACCCCGACAACCAACGGCCAGGGTTGTCGGGAAGAGGCCCTTGTCCTCATCAACATGGGGACAAGGTGCTTTGGGGTGGGGGGGCCGCACGCCCCCCCTCCCCCAAGGCACCCCCCCATGTTGAGGGCACGCGGCCTGGTACGGCTCAGGAGGGGGGGGGCCGCCCGCTCGTCCCCACCCCCTTTCCTGGCCGGCCGGGTAGCGTGCTCGGATAAGGGTCTGGTGTGGATCTGGGGGGGACCCCCACGCCGTTTTTTCGGCGTAGGGGGTTCCCCTTGGAATCCATACCAGACCTAAGGGCCTGGTATGCTCTCGGAGGGGGAACCCACGCCGAATTTTTTTCAGAAATTTGCCGTGGAGTTCCCTCTTGAGAGCTGATAATTCTGTCAAAGTCGCCTCCGTATAGGCAGAGATCCGACTTGGAGGCGACCTCCATTGAAATCAATGGGTACCGGTCGCCTACAAGTCGGATAGAAGTAGTACAGGAACCTTTTTTGAAGTCGGAGCGACTTCAGTAGTGTGCATTAACACGGCTCTCATTCACTTACATTGATTTTTAAATGTTGTCCGACCTGAGGCGACCTGAGGCGACTAGGGGCGACCTGAAGTCGGATCAGGAGTTGCCCCTGTGTGAATGGGCTCTAAAGGCTCAAGGAGGGAAAAAATAAATAAATAAGGTGGCAGAAAAAAGGTCCAGCACAGGGGTACACCACATCAAATGACTTGTGAATATAAACAAAACACATTTCCAATGTTTTAAAGCAGTGGGGAAAATTATTTGATCCTCTGCAGATTTTGTAGGTTTGCCCACTTACAAAGAAATGAAGGTTCTATAATTTTTATCATAGATGTATTTTAAAATGAGACAGAATATCAACCAAAGATCCAGAAAAAAAAAAAAAAACACATAAAACAAATACTATAAATTAAGTTGCAGTTCAGAAAGTAAAATAAGCAACGTATTTATCGGGGTATAACATGCACCCCAAGTTTAGGAGGGCATTTTAAGGAAAAAAACAAAAACAAAAAAAAAAAAAAAACAACTTACATTTAAATGCCCGTCAATGCAGCCTTATCAGTGTGCATCTGCAGCCTTGTCCATCATTGCAGAATGATCAGCGTCGTTTGCAAGCTTGCCCAGCGTCGTTTGCAAGCTTGCCCAGCGTCGTTTGCAAGCTTGCCCAGCGTCGTTTGCAAGCTTGCCCAGCGTCGTTTGCAAGCTTGCCCAGCGTCGTTTGCAAGCTTGCCCAGCGCCGTTTGCAGCCTTGCCCAGCGCCGTTTGCAGCCTTGCCCATGTTTAAATTTCCCGCCGCCGAGACAGACCGACCGAGCGCCGCCGAAAAAGACTGATTCGACTGTACTGTGTATTCGGCTTGGCTCTGCTCGCAGTCCTGCCCAGTATGGGCGAGACTGCAAGCCGAGCCGAGTACACAGTACAGTCGGCTCGGTCTTTTTCGGCAGCGCTCGCTCCAGAAACAGCAGGGAGGCGGGACTACGAGCGGAGCCGAGCAGTCGGCTCTGTCTTGTTAGCGGGGCTCGGTATTTTTCGGCGGCGCTCAGTATTTTAGACTCACAGACAGTGGGGATCGGCATATAACACGCACCCACGACTTTCCCCCCCGATTTTAAGGGGGAAAAAGTGCGTGTTATACGCTGATAAATACGGTATTTGATTCCCAAGCAAAACATGACTTAGTGGTTGGTGGAGAAACCCTTGTTGGAGAGCACAGTGGTGAGACTTTTCTTGTAGTTGGTGACCAGGTTTCCACACATCGCAGGAGGGATTTTGGTTCACTCTTCTTTACAGATCTTTGTTGCCTTAGCGGTATATTTTGGGTCATTGTCATGCTGGAAGACCCATCCATGACCCATGTTCAGTGTTCTGGCTGAGGGAAGAAGGTTCTCATCCAAGATTTTACAATGTATGGCCCCGTCCATTGGCCCCTTAATGCGGCAAAGTCAGTCTGCACCTTTAGCAGAGAAATAGCCCCAAAGCATAAGGTTTCCACCTCCATGCTTGGCTGTAGGGATGGTGTTCTTAGGGTCATAGTCAGCATTTTTCTTCCTCCAAACACGGTGAGTCGAGTTAATGCAAAAGAGCTCAATGTTGGTCTCATCTGACCACAGCGCTCTCTCTCCTAATCCTTCTCTGAATCATTTAGATGTTCATTGGCAAACTTCAGACAGGCCTGTATGTAGGCATGAGGCTGGGCTCACACTGGTATGACACGTCTGCCATCCAACTTTGCCCTGTGACATCGGTCCTACTTCCATCACACTTGAATGAACAGGATACGATTTTGCTGACTTGTCCTTTGACATACCAAAAAAATCCCAGAGTGACAAATTCCTTTTCCTGCTGCTGTAATCACCATGTCGGATGTCACAAGTAGGATGGTTAGGACGAGGATCCAAAGTAGTGCAGGAACCTTTTCTAAAGTCAGACCAATTAAGACGGCTCTCATAGGGAACCACTAATTTGTGCACCTCATGCGCTCCGAAAGTCGGGGGCCTATGTCACACTAGTGTGAACCAGACCTAGAACGGGGATCTCCACTAGTTTCCGGGTCTCATGTTGAGCAGCCACCTTGTCCAACTAGGGAACACTTTGCATTTTCTTATTTAATGCATCGCATTCTCTGGTTGGATGAGGCGGTGACATCCCAAAGTCAGTGGCCGTTTCTACCACAGTGATTTCCAGCTTCCAGGGGGGATCTTCCAGGTATGGCACATACCAGTGGCGGTGCGTCCATAAAGGGCGCAGGAGTGCCTCCCCATTTCTCCTGTCACCTCTCTCACCATAGATAGATAGATAGATAGATAGATAGATAGATAGATAGATAGATTCAAGCAATGTTTGAATCTATCTATCTATCTATGGTCGCCACTGCTGCCCCCTATTCAGGTGTCTGGCCCCTTGTCGGGTGCCGGGCACTTGATTTACAGCGGCAGGATTATTTTTTTTGGAAGCGCCCGATTAGAGCCGTGGGCTCCACTAGGCTTCCAAAATGGTAAACAGCGGGCGCAATGCTGTGCGTTCGCCGTTTACTCAGTGTTGTGTTTCCTAACACTGACCCGCCGCTCAGCCAATCAGGTGCTCGGGTCTGGTTACCTGTCACCTGATTGGCTGAAACAACAGGCGCTGTGATTGGACACCTGATAGAGGGGACCGGAGACATCAAGGAGCGTGGACGTGGAGGACACCACCACGACCCACTGCGAGACAGGTAAGTCCAGACTCCCGAGCAATGCACACTGGCAGCATTTGACGGGGCACAATGGTTGCGCTTGATGGGGCACAGTGGCGGCACTTGATATTTTATTTTATTTTTTCAGTTTGTTTGCACCCCCCCAAAAAATTTTTTGAGTACTAGCTGCCACTGGCACTTACATACTTACACTGGTCCAATGGAACTATGTAAGATTGTCACACCAAAACTTCAGCTTTAGAGCAAGAGAAAGGAGGAAAGTACCACCTTGTGGTTCTCTCTGACCTTTTCTCAAGCCATGTACAATATACACACTTTTTTCATAATAGGAGTTCAGATTTTGCAACCATTAAATAAAACAACATGGTTCCATCTGGAAGTATTCAAGCTGACGCAGCTGGGTATTATCCGGCCAGTATACTGGAGGTCACTTTTCTTCAGTTGTCATTCTCTGCTTTGTTTTAGGAAATTATTGGCCCATCATTTCCCAAATTAGAGCCTAGCCGTCATTGTTAACCCTGTGTATGCACAGCATGGGGGGGGATTGTATGGATAAGGAGGACAGTTATATCCTATAACCAAACAAGAGAGTCATATGGGGGGGGGCAGGCCAGGTGTGCAATTGAACTGTGGGAAGGGCAGTAAGACAATGGTCCAGGCGTGGTGTGCAACCTTCACAAGTCCTGTGTGGAATGCTCCTGTTTGGTTTCCCGGAATACCGTAATCTCATTTCCCGGGTTGGAAGTCCCGCTTCCTTCCCTCCCTCGCAGTTTCTGCCACATTCCCCATACGTCACCACAGAACTGCGGGATTGGATGTGTTCCTGCACCTCTTAGCTATTCGATTTAATGTGGAAGTATGGCCAAAAATTATTTTTTTAATATTCGCCTCCAATGAACTCTAGCTGCTGCAGCATTTGTTATAACTCTTATTCAGCTCGCACTCCCTTATGGAGTGCCGAACATCCATGCTGAGACTTGTAGTACAGATAAATCACAGAAGGTTGCTTGTTCGGCAGCACCACCCTTTATAAAAAGCCTCACATTCTTTTCACTGAATCAAGGTGTTCTGTGAGAGGAGGGGAGATTGTGACATTCGTGTGCACCTCTTCCAATCATAAAACACCTTGCATTCAGTGAAAAGAATGAATGGTGGGAAGAGGGGAGATTGTGACCTTCATCTGCAGCTCTTCTTCGTGAAAACGAATGCAAGGCTTTTTAGGAGTGGGAGAGGTGCGACGACCTCCTAATAGCTATATATATAATTTTTTATTATTATTTATAATATATATATATATACATATACACACACATATACACACACACACATATATATATATATATATATATATATATATATATATATATATATATATATATATATATATATATATATACACACACACACACACACGAAAACACGACTATGCAGTATAGGATCAGGAGTATTATCTACAATACTTCTTCTGTAGCATAATTTCCCCCCCACTGACAATGATGGGGCACAATTTCTCATAACGACACCAACAATGGGGTTCAATGACATCAATAATGGGGCACACTTTCTCCCACTGACACCAATGATGGAGCACAATTACAAAAACAATGGGTCATTATTCCCCCCCCCCTCCCCCCACTGACGTCTACTCCCAATGGCCACAGTCCAGCCTCCCTAAAGTCTGAAGGACAGTAAACTGGCCCTTTTTTTTATAAAGTTTGGAGACCCGGGCTCTAGGAGGGACTCGGATAAGGACACTGAATTTTTTTTTTCTTCCCCTTTCGTTCTGAATCATTCGGATAAAAAAAAAAAAAAAAGGAAGAAGGAGAAAAAAGGAGAAAAAAGGGAGAAAAAAAAAAGGGAGAAAAAAAAAGGGAGAAAAAAAGGAGAAGATTAAAAATAAAAACTGATTTTTTTTTTCAATCCCGCTAATATTTGTGCAATATACAATGTGGCCATCGTACAGAAAAGTTTGGAGACTTTTGGTGGATACAATATACTGCCTAATGGACGTGTTCCATCAAAAGATGTATAATGGAGGTTTGACACTCACCTCCGTGTAATAATCTCATGAGCTAGACACGCTGGAGCGAAGCTCGCCCTATTGATAGAGAGATAAAAGTCACGAGTCAGAGAACATTCGATCTAGAATTGCAGCCCTTGCAGGACATAAGCAGCTCAATACATACCCAACATCCTTCAGAGTGTTCCTCAGCTCCCGACCCAAATTTTGGATATAATTCCATTGGTTCTCTTGCACCGGCTGCCCACTCAGATGTACATTGTCCACCGTCAGCTGAGCCTCATCAAACAACCACTGGACCACAAACACTGGACCTGCAATGGAGAAAACGGGGAGTGATGATGAATGTTCTCCATAGATAACAGCTGATAGAAACTCCAGTTGAGCGTGATTTTAAAGTACTTTATATCTAAAGGAAGATTTTTTTAATTTTTTGATTGCGTAGAGGAGGGTCAAGTTTTTTGGGGTTTTTTTTTTTCGCCATCAGTGTCTCAGTAAAGTGGAACTAAACCCAAAGTGGAACAATTTCCAAAACAGTTACCATTCATGGCATGCCACGAATATCTGTCACTGTTAGTCTCAAGCCATCAAATGGCTGGTGTCATACACTAGTAGGATTTTGTGTGAACATCCCTATGAAAATTCTTCGTACACTCCATGACCCAATGAAGGGCATTCAAAAAGTACTTAAACATTTAGTTTGATTTTACCAATCAACTTTCTAAATAAATGGACTTTCCAAAATCAAACCCACATACACTGCTAGAAACTTGTTCGAGAACATTTTGCTAGCCTTCTACTTAAAAATTCTCTAATCACTGTGGTCCAAAAACAAACATCAATTAGGCCTCAGTAACCACTTGAAAGTTGAACAAAATGTTATTAAAATTAAAAAATTGCCAATGAAATTCTGCAAATGTATGGCCAGCTTAAAGTGATTCTAAAAGAGATCATATAAATACACACACATGTAATATATATATACACATACATACACACACACACACACACATGTATATCAAAAACACGACAGGGAACCAGCAAGGTGTTAAAAAAAGACCAAACCCCAACACCAATGGGTAATTGGAGCCAAATAGCTCCCAACCCGGGAGAGACACTGGGGCAAAGCAAGCGGTCCTCAATATGGTGTTGGGGGTTTGGTCTCTCTTTAACACCTTGCTGGTTTCTTGGCCTGTTCTATTGGAGGGATTACATCGGAAGACCTCAAGGGGGCAAAATAACCACCGGTAACATCCACCCTGGTTCCCTGTCGTGTTTTTAATCACTTGATGGAATGTCTATTCAACACACTGTTTTCAAGATATTATTTCTTACAATTGTACATAACCCCTGAAGGAGATCAAGCTTCTCTGAAACGCGTAGGGAACTGCAATTAACCTATATATGTACAGACTACCAGTGTATTTATGCGATCCTTGTTTTATGTATTTTTTTTTTTTTTTTTCAATAAAAAAACAGTTTGAATCTTTAAAAAAAAATGTTTTCTGATACTTAATATATGTGCCTTAAAAGTCCACCCACTAGGGGTATTCCAAGGGTCTGGTCTATAACTTTGGATGTGGCACACAAAATTGTAAAATTATTGCCTCCCACACACATTTTTGTGCTTCAATAGAAACACACAACCCAGTGGCCTAGGATGTCAAGGCACACTCCCGTTCTTGTTCGCTGGTATATTGGAGTAATGCATGGGCACACCATTTGGCAATCTCCTTCCTGCTACTTAACAAGGCTGAATTTTGGGAAATTTGTCTGATTTCATAGCGCAATTGCCACTCCCACGAGCATCTTTTGCTTGTTAGGAATTGAGCAACCCAATCATTTTTTCGCATTCTTCAAATAGACTAATAGGATCTGGATGGGCACCTCGTATCTGTTCTATTTTAAAAAACCCTTTTATATGTAGGTAATAAACACGTGAGCGCTTTCTCCCTTGTCACATAAAAGATATATTTAACAGCACCGGAGTTCAAAGACAGACAAAAATAGACATCGCACATGACTTTGGTACAGATGTCCAGCAGCTGGAACCCATATATAAATCACTACTCCGTCTCAACCTGAATGTGCATCTGTAGCCCAGCTCAAGGCTGCCAACCACAGGCACCCAATCAATCGGGCCCCTCCCCCGCCAATCAATCACTAAGAAATCAAAGACCAAAAAAACAAACTACATGAATAACCGCAAAAGACCCAATGACCTGACTTAACCCATCCGCAAATGCTGGCTACAAGATTTGTTTTCACCCTTAATAGGCAAACCGGCTAATACCTGCGGTCTATTAGTAGAACTTAAAGTGGAACTATAGTTAGAAAAGTCCCGCTAGAGGACTTCAGTTTGGACCCTTTTGCTGGTATAGCTATGTAAAAACTTTAAAAATAAATGCCTACACTGTTTAAAATCCAGTAATACGCGGTCTCACACTGCTCTGCACATGCTCAGTTTCTCTCCATTTTTTGGTACGGTGCTGAAAAAAATAAAAAATAAAAATAGAGGCAGATCTGCTGACAGCCTAAAGATTTACTGCTGCTAGTAATGGCGGCGATCAGCGATTTTTATCATGACTGCGACATTATGGCGGACACATCGGACAATTTTGGGACCAATGATAAAAAAAATTGCATAATTGCATTACTGTAAAAATGTCACTGGCAGTGAAGGGGTTAACCACTAGGTGGCGCTGTAGGGGTTAAGTGTGTCCTAGGGAGTGATTCTAACTGTGGGGGGGGAGCGGCTGTGTGTGAAATGTCACTGATCACCTCTCCCGATCACAGGGAGCAGAGATCAGTGACACTGCCACTAGGCAGAACGGGGAGATGCTTGTTTACATTAGCATCTCCCCATTCTTCCTCACCGTGAGACGATCGCGGGTATCCCCATGGGTGCGTGCGCCCCCGCAAGCCGCCTCTTAAAGGGCAACGTACAGGTACGTTAAACTGCGACAGAAGGACACATACAGGCAGATTATCTGTGTGAGGCAATCGGGAAGCAGTTAAGAAAACAGCAGAAAGTAGACGTGCAGAATGCAAAGATTTGTTTCAATTCGTTAATTACATAAATTAGTTTAGTTAAAATTAGTTTCATTTGTTTTCAAATCGATTCATAACATTTTTTGGATCAATTTCAAAAAGTTTTTGAATAGCTTTCCAATTTCCAAAAAGAATAAAATAGAATAGAAAAAAAAAAATTCTCTTCCTTTATTTTCTATTTTATTCTCTTTGGAAATTGGAAAACTACGGTAAAATCTTGGATTGTGAGCATAATTCATTCTAGAAACAGGTTTGTAATCCAAAGCACTTGTATATCAAAGCGAATTTCCCCATAAGAAATAACAGAAACTCAAATGATTCGTTCCACACCCATTTATTCATAGGTCCTTCAGTTTTTAGTCCATATAAAAAGATTTAGCAAGGTGACCGGGTTGTGTAACCATAAAATGTCCATCCACAAATGGAAGCCTCCACAAGGGGATTAGAAACAAAATCCAGCAGGAGCTACAGAGTATAGAAGAGAAGAGAGGCGCCTCTAAGTGTAGCAATATGTTGCACCTTCATTAAATGTAACCATATTGCTACACTTAGAGGCGCCTCTCTTCTCTTTTATACTCAGTTGTGTCACGATGTTAATTGTATATCAAGACATCGCTTGTATATAAAGTCAAAAAGTATTAAAAAAAAATTAGCTTGTCTTGCAAAATGCTCTCAAACCAAGTTACTCTTAAACCAAGGTTTTACTGTATTTGAATACAATTCAAATTTTGTCCAAATTGTTTTCTCCGTTATTGCGGATTCATTTAAATTCGGTATTGTTCCAATTGGGAAATTCGGATACAATTTTAATTTGGAACAAAACTAACCGCACACGTCTAGCAGAAAGGGTTCTCTCTCCAGATTTTAATACTACACCGAAATATTAGTTAAAGATGGAGTGACCCTTTAAAATAGATTTCTCATCATTCAGCATTACGTACTTCTTAGGGTCGGGTAGATCTTATAGCCAAAGAAGCAGTTCCATTCTTCTTCTTTAAACTGCTGCTTGCACCTCTCTGGAACAACGCCATTCCAATACCTACAAGACAAATTTGTTTTAAAGCAATGCAAACACATAGGAAGCAAGATCGGCCACCATTAGTAATTGAAAAAAGGGGAGAAGTTAAAGTCATTGACACATAATGGTATCTGTAGTCCCTCCCCCTCAAGCTACAACTGTTACATTGCAGGACAAACTGTTGGCTAGGCAGGCATTTGGACAGAGTAAGGGAAGCTTATAGCTCCGGTCAATTTTTTTTTGCCCATCTGTGTTCCTTTAGAGCTGGGATATGCAATTAGCGGACCTCCAGCTGTTGCAGAACTACAAGTCCCACGGGGCACAGCAAGACTCAGACAGCCACAAGGATGACACCCAGAGGCATGATGGGACTTGTAGTTTTGCAACAGCTGGGAGGTATTCTAATTGCATATCCCTGCTTTAGAGGCACTTCCCTCAACTTCCTGCCCCATAGCCACAACAGGAATCGAGAGGAAATCCCTCCAATGTATGGGGATGCCCTAAATGTCATTGTATCTACGGAGGGAGCTGTGACACAAGCTGGACTTCAAGCATGTTTGCCTTTATTCATCCCCATTACATTATATTGGGACTAGTATATATACACAATTATAAAAGTACTTTATGTTGTCTTTCAGAAAACAAGAAGTGACAAAGACACTGGAATTTCTGCAACGTCAACAGATATATTCTGTACATGCTGAAAATGTTCTTAATCTGAAAAAAGAAAAAAGCAGGACTACAGAACCCCGTCCCCTAGGTCAGGGGTCTCCAAACTTTCTAAACAAAGGGCCAGTTTACTGTCCTTCAAACTTAAGGGGGGGGGGGGGCCGGACTGTGGCCAATGTAAGAAAATGTCCTGGCATCAGTGGGATTAAACAAAGCCCCATTATAGCAATAGCGCCCTGTCGTCAGGGGGGTCAGTGAGAAGAATAGCGCCCCGTCGTCAGGGGGGTCAGTGAGAAGAATAGCGCCCCATCGTCAGGGGGGTCAGTGAGAAGAATAGCGCCCCATCGTCAGGGGGGTCAGTGAGAAGAATAGCGCCCCGTCGCAGTGCGAGGAATAGCGACCCACTGTTGCTGACAGTGGGGGTGGGGGGGGGGGAAATAATGCCCCAAGGACTAGATAAAAGCAAGCAAAGGGCCGCAGCTTGGAGACCACTTCCCTAGGTTATGAAGTAAAGGAAAGGAGGGAAGTGACTGTAGTCCTGTTCTATGTGGACAATGCTGCATATTCATTGATACAGTACAGTTACTGAGTGTTGTTGCCCTAGATCAGCAAGTGTGTTTCTGGCAGGATCACCAGGTTGAAAACAAAACAAAAAACCACAAATGCAGCTATTACATCCAAGGACTGTTTTTTTTTTTGGGGGGGGGGGGGGGGGGGGGCTTTTCCCGCAGGATTCCTTGGGGGAAAAAAGAAAACAACAAACTCTGACAATTGCGTGGACGGTTTTATACTCGGCTTGTGCTACAGATGTTTGGGTTTTACCTTATTCCTCGCTGAATGGCCTCTGTAGGGGCACAAGTTATGATATCCGTGCAGTCCGTCCTCTTGTATTGCTGGTTATCAAGGAACCATCCAGAGTCTGAGAGGCCTCGAACCTGGATCCCAGGATAGCCCAGTTCTTCCAACTGCTCCGCCACCAGGTCCACATTCAGCAGGACCCCGGTACCACCAGCACTAGAACATAAGCAGACAGAGATACATAAATACTGTCATTATTATTATTGGCATACTACCCAACCATGGCATAATGAAAGCAAGCCAACCATGCCCATAATTTGATCCAGACCAAACCTACTTGTAGAAGCCATGCCCCTTTCATTTGTAGATTTATATATGCGGAAGTCTCCCTGCCTATACCTGGACAATGAAGAAGCAAAAGCACACCGAGGAGCAGATCCCCATGCTCTCCTTCCATGTAGGCATGTTCACAGTGCAATGCCTAGTACGCACAATGAGAAAATCGGCCAAAAATTACTGCGATCGGAGCGATCGCATGTAATCTCTTCGTTGGTACAAAGCTTCTGACCTCCGATCACCACAGTTCAGACCAAAGTTTCCAAAGGAACATGAGTGAACTTTTCTCTCGTAAGATAACTAAAACTAATAATTTCCGTGTAATTAATATGGAAACCGATCTAGTGGTTCGTGCATGATCGGAAATGAAAGATAGACCCAGAAGAAGGAAAAAAAAAATAAATAAATAAATAAAAAAAAGCAGCAATGAAAACAATTGTCTACAACAACAAAAAAATAAATATATAAATAAATAAAATGTTCTTAAACAGGAACTGCATTCTGCTCACAAAATTTGCAATAAAAACATCTTTGCCACTCTGAAGCTTCCCTCCAACAACTTTGCATATTATTTTATATATACTGCGATTCTGTAGTTGCCAAATATGCTGCAGAAATCTCCCTCCGCTGAGTCTGGCTGCAGCCAATTTAACTGCGGGCAGCTGAAGCTGCTGCCTGTTCACTTCCTGCATTTACAGACACACCTCCAGCCCTGCAGCTCTCATTGGCCCTCTTATGACTCATTCCCCCTACCTTCCTGGCAAACAATGTTATAAGCCTAGGCTAATGACCAGACAAGAAACAGGAAGTGGGCTGTATAAGGTATTTATTGGCAGAAAAAAAAAAAAATGTTTTACTATCCAAAGTTAAAACAAAGGGCAGAAGATTTGATAGAAAGATGAAAAAAAAAAAAAAAAAAGACTGAAGTTCCACTTTAAATACGAAAAGTCATAGAATAATATTCTGTTATGTTGATAGCCCCGGGAATATTACGTATGTTGTTCGCATTGCACGCTAGACTGTAGCTACGTACGCGGGAATTTGTGTCCTGTCGTATGGGAATTTTCGTGCTCTTAGTGAGCCGCTCATTTTTGATATGAGACAAACATGCAAGAAAAAAAAAAAAAAAAAAAGGCGAAGATGGTTCAATTAATTTTCTCATTGTGTACTAGGCTTAAGGCTGGGTTCACAGAAGTGCGATCACAGACATCGCATGTGGGTCGCTCAGCATTGCTGTGCAGATCACATGCGATGCAAATTCAGCCATACAAGCTGAATGGTTAAAAAAAAAAATTAAAAATAAAATAAAAAATAAAATCGCATCCGCACCAAAATAGTGCAGGACCCTTTTTTTTTGATCCGCACTGGAATTGGATCACATTGGTGCGATTCTATTCCTGCACCATTTGACAGTTGGCACTAGGATTCGATCTAGGGGTCTCATTAACTTTACACTGACATACTCAGCGGTTCGCAGAGGTCAGTGCGAACCACTGTGCGATTCAGGTGCAAAGCAGGAACCGGCACTGAATCGCAGGGTTTCCCACATCACACCAATGCGAACCAGGACTTGGACTGACAGCACTGTGCAAAGCTTGAGAGCGTTGATTAGCTCCGCTTACCACTAAAAGCTCTTCCAGCAGAAATGTTGCTTTGCAGAGGGTTACAGCATCTTGCCATCAATATTTAAAAAATTTAATAAAAAAAAAAAACCACCAACATGTCAAGAACGATCAAGTGCTTTAAATAACACGTCTGCATGTCTGGAATCAAAATCTAGCCCATCTGTTGATCTACCCAGTATAGTACCACTAATCAAATCCATACCCTCTCACCTGCTTCCAGCCAATAAGAGAACTTTAGCGGTGTCCAGACCCTTCCCCAGCAATTCCTTCACCACCTCCTGTATGATGAGGGACCCCATAAAGGCATATTCACCTGGAGAAAAAAAAAATACAAAATACAGCTTTTGTTTTTGTTAGATCAAGGTTATCCCCAGAAAGCAGCTGGGATCAATAACTGTCAGATGTGTTCATAGGGCTAGTGTGGTCACACAATTCGCAAATCAGTCCGAGGGAAAACCTAGTGCAAATGTAAAAAACAAAAAAATTAAAATAAAAAATAAATAAAAATAAAAATTATATTATAAACACACACAGACTATACATTTTAATGGTAGGTTTAATTTAACAGTGAGAGATGGAACAACAACAAAAATATCCAGAAAAACGCATTTAAAAAAAGTCCCTATCAGGCCGGGTTCACACTGGTACGACAACTGCCCCGACATTGGGAGCTCATGTCACATGACGTGTGAAAATCAATGTTTCCCTATGGAAGCCTTCTTAACTGATTTGATGCAAGATGGTCCCGACTTTGAAAAAGCTCCCTGCACTACTTTGGTTGGATCGCTGTCTTGACTGATCAGACTTTGGCATGCGACTTGTGCTCTGATGATCTTGAAGGGGAACTCCATGCCAAAAAACCAAAAAAAAAAAAACCGCATGGGTTCCCCCTCCAAGAGCATAACAGGCCCTTCAGTCTGGTATGGATTTTATGGGGAACCCCCACGGCAAAAAAAATAAATAAATAAAAAAATCTTCTGCCCCCCATCATGCCCCGGGCGGTGACGTCCCAACACGACTACAGCTACGACTTATATTAGGCATGTGGCGTGGTCACCGGGTCCGGTGACATCACCGGTGACCACGCTCCACGCCTATATAAGTCGTTGCGCACCGCTCACACGGCATTACAGCGGGAGAGAGCGTTGTGTCAACATCGGAAGGAGACCGGAGGGAAGACGACGGAGAAGACCGACCAACGCTAGCAAAAGGGCAGGCAAAAAAGCAGAAGATAGAGGAGGAGCACGGCAGAAGACACCGGAGAGCAGAAGAAGAGGCTGGAGAGAGAGGAAAAGGCCCCCGGAGCTGCCTAATAAATTACTTTAAAAAACTGTCTAGTGTGGGTTTTTTTTATTGACACTTTTTCCCCCCAGGTGAATGGGTAGGGGTATGATGTACCCCATACTCACATAGGGTGGGGGGGCTGGGATCTAGGGTCCCCCTTATTAAAAGGGGGCTCCGAGATTCCGATAATCCCCCCCTCCCGCAGACCCTGACAACCAATGGCCAGGGTTGTCGGGAAGAGGCCCTTGCCCTCATCAACATGGGGACAAGGTGCTTTGGGGTGGGGAGCCAAAACACCCACCCCCCCCCATGTTGAGGGCATGCTGTCTGGTACAGTTTAGGAGGGGAGGAGGGCCCTCACTCTTCCCCACCGCCTTTCCTGACCGGCCGGGCTGCGTGCTCGGACAAAGGTCTGGTATTGGTTTTGGGGGACCCCCACGCCGTTTTTTTTTGGCGTAGGGGGTTCCCCTTAAGGGAACCTGGAAAGGCCTGGCATGCTCCTGCAGGGAGAAC
>NW_027507789.1:20421643-20656643 GCF_037356315.1 Lithobates pipiens
GAAATGGCTTGGAGCAGGTGGGTGCTGTAGCAATTACTAGCTGGGAAACGGTGTCAAAGCCTAAATTGCCAGGATACTGTGGATCTTCAAAGTAGCATCCAAAAATGTATTAAAGTAATCGCATAACACCGGGAACTTGCAATTAACTGCTGTGATGTGACCCTACTTAATAAATTTCTGGATGCGATTTTGAAGATCCATGGTGTGCTGGAGATTTAGGCTTTGCCAGGCGGTACATCAACATCCTCAACTCATTCAAGTGAACGAGTGGGACTATGCCACAACTGCAAGCCCAATGCTTGTCTTGCGGTTGTGGCGAGGCATTTGAGTTGAAAATGCCTCTTTGGCCGACTACTTCGCATGTCCATGAATTAGCCAATAGGTCTACATGTGCAAACATGGACGGGTCTTTTAAGAAGCCACAAAATTAATAGATCAACTTACTTTTCTCAGATTTTGGCGTGGCTCCGCTCCAGACATCGCTAGAACAATAGGGGATGAATCTGCAGAGAAGAAGGTCACAACGGTAAGAAGCACTCCGGGCACCAACACCAGTTCAGTTCTGAATAACTATTATGAATGTAATATGGCAGACAAGACACAGGCGGTACTTACACCATATTGGCGTTCCACCAATGTGGATTCTCCTCGGGCTGGGTTGACAAAATCCCTGAAGCTGAAATATGAAATGAAGCTTGACGCAAAACACATGTGTGGAACGAGAGGGAGCAAACAGGCATGATACAAGAGTGACAGAGCGCGAGCTGACGCTACAGAATGGGAGGAGTTACGTGGTAAGGGCTAAAGCACAAAAAAATGCATTATGGGTAGAAAGGTGGGGCAATGAGATCTAAGCATTGGCACACTTACCAGTTTTTGTGGCCGGCCACCCTTTTGAGCTCATGAGTCTCCTCATGGTGTCATAGCGCAAGTCACAGTTCTCCCGGTTGATGCAGTACCAGCCACCTAACAGCGAGGGGCGATAGATGGAGAAAGGATTAGAACAAGGAAAGTGACAGTACCTTTATAAAATATGCACAGATTGAAGATTTATCAAGCTTCACAGCTTGATTTTTTTTTCCCCTGTAAATTTTAATGTGCTCCTGTGCCTTAGACCAGTGGCTTGTGAGCCACATGCGGCCTTTTCTTTATGGGCTAATGCAGCCTTATAGCAGGGGTACAATGCCTATGCATCTGCATTTTACCACTCCAAGAAGCTTTATGGGTAACTGTAGTATTTTTACTTGGGGCATATTTTGAGTTTTTATTGTAGTATTTGCCATAAGAAATTGTGCTGTGCCTGTCATATTTTTAATGGCATTTAATATAGAGCATTGCAAGTTTGCCACTGGGGGAGAAAACATCCACTTTGCAAATCACTCCCTTTGGCTGACATACAATTATATCGATCTATCTATCTATCTATCCATATACACACACACATACATACAAGAAAAAAAAAAATATTCTGAACCAAAATGGTGTCCTAAAATATTTACCAGTGCCCATGAAATGCAGCCTGACCATTGCCCATGAATGCGACCTGACCACTGCCCACCACTGCAGCATCTTTGCCCACCAATTGCAGCCCCTGTATCCATTGCAGCCTCTGTGCTCAAAAATGTGAGCCTCTGGATAACAGCACTCTCCTCCCTCTGTACTCCAGCGCTCGTATGTCACGGAGCTTGGTCTTTGTGAAAGGTCCCACCCCCCTAGACCGGCTCTTGTGATAGTCGAAACACTGATTCAATCTATTATCACACGAGCTGGTCTAGGGGGGCGGGTCCTTTCACTCAGACCCAGCTCCGTGACATACGAGTGCTGGAGGACAGAGGGAGGCGAGCGCTGCAGTCACAGGTAGGACAGTCCGGCCCTGCTCACAGGGGCTTCAGATGTCTGTCCTCCACTTTCCTGCCTCTCTTCTGGCGGTGGAGTATTGCCATCTGCGGTGGGGGGGGGGGCGGTGCCCAACATGCATTCGCTCCATAAGACGCAGAGACATTTTCCCACATATTTCTGGGGGGAAAAAGTGCGTCTTATGGTACGGAAAATACGGTATGGTATAATATATATATATATTTTTTTTATTATTAAGCTTCATGCACCAGGAAGACGTCATTTGTGACGAAACATGTCGGGCAGTGATACCAGAAGCTCGGGTATATTACTATTTGTAATTTTTATTTTGCAATTTAAATTTATGCAGAGTGAATAATATAAAAACCACACAAATCTAAACACTTAGAATTTCACTTAATAGTGTGTCATAGCACTAAAACACCCATCAATTTTGTTTATATACATACATGACAGAATATCAACCAAAAATCTAGAAAAAACAAAAAGAAAAAAAACACATAAAACCAATGCTAAAATTAAGTTGCAGTTCAGTAAAATATGTATTGGGTCCCCAAACAAAACATGACTTCGTTCTTAGTGGAGAAACTCTTGTTGACAAGCACATAGGTAAGACATTTCTTGTAGTTGGTGACCAGGTTTGCACATAACTCAGGAGGGATTTTGATCCACTCTTCTTTACAGATCTTCTGCTATGCCTTAAGGTTTCTTGGCAACTCGAAGTTTCAGCTCCCTCCATAAATGTTCTATAGGATTAAGGTCTGAAGACTGTATAGGCCACTCAATGACCTTAATGCGCTTCTTCTTGAGCCACTCCTTTGCTGCCTTGGCATGTTTTGGGTCATTGTCATGCTGGAAGACCCATCCACGACCTAGTGTTCAGTGTTCTGGCTTAGGGAAGAAGGTTCTTACTCAAGATTGTATAATACATGGCCCCATCCATTGACCCCTCAATGCAGCAAAGTCAGCCTGTACCTTTAACTAAAAAACAGCCCCAAAGCATAGTTTCCACCTTTGTGCTTGACTGTAGGGATGGTGTTCTTAGTCAACATTTTTCCTTTCTCTGGGTATGCAGGGTATGGTATTAACTTGGATCATCAGCAGGTGCTAGTGCTGTCTCATTTGGGGGCAGGGATTCATACCTAGCCCTAATCAAATACCTACTTGGTCTGACATTGTACTTAAAAAATAAATAAAAAATAAATAAAGTCATCCGACTTCCAAAAAAACAAAAGCTGTCTGTTACAGCTTGGCTAACTCAACCCTGACCTAACCTCCTAGTAATGTAATGGTAAAACATGGCAAAGAACAAGTGTCCCTTTAGTAAATGTTGTCCTTTATGAAATCCCCCCACTGCATGAGTGCAGCCCACTTGGTCCAGAGTGTGTGCCCAGCAAAGCGGTGCATAGCCTATGCCTGAGAAAGAGTCCCTGCTGTGTCCTCCAAATGCGCATGCACATCTCCCTTCATAACTAAGAGAAAGGCATTCTCCACTGGACAGTCAAAAGGCTGCCATGAGTAAGGCTTTTCCATAGGAATGAATGAGGTTGCAGCATGCATGCGTACTTAAAGAAGAAGGACTTGGACGGAACATTTTCAGAGGGAAGGCTTCATGGCACTGGGCAAGGCCACACAGCAAACATCACTCACTTGAATGGAGATGAAGTTAGCCTAGTGTCTTCAACCTAGGTCAACCTAGTGTCTTCTTGGCAAGTATTTTGCCAGGCTGGCTGCACTCAGTGGAGGTGGAGGGATTCAATAAAAGCCAACTTATACCAAGAGCATAATTGTCTTTTAAGGCAGACATTCTACGATTACTCCAAGAAAAATGCTCTTTAAAAGAATATCTCCAACACAGCATAAAATAATTACATATTTGTTAGTCCAGTTTGGTTCTCACAGCCTTCCCTCCAATGTCCTCACTACTATACACTCTAAAGCCACTTTTCTCAAACATTTTAATGGAAGAAACCTTAAAATAACTTTCAAGTGCTTCCTCACATTGCCAGCCCAGTCACTCCTTACCCCCCGGGTGGCCAGCCCAGTCACTCCTTACCCCCCCGGGTGGCCAGCCCAGTCAGTCACTCCTTACCCCCCCCCCCCGGGTGGCCAGCCCAGTCACTCCTTACCCCCCCCCCCCGGGTGGCCAGCCCAGTCACTCCTTACCCCCCCCCCCGGGTGGCCAGCCCAGTCACTCCTTACCCCCCCCGGGTGGCCAGCCCAGTCACTCCTTACCCCCCCCCGGGTGGCCAGCCCAGTCACTCCTTACCCCCCCCGGGTGGCCAGCCCAGTCACTCCTTACCCCCCCCCCCGGGTGGCCAGCCCAGTCACTCCTTACCTCCCCCCCCGGGTGGCCAGCCCAGTCACACCTTACCCCCCCCGGGTGGCCAGCCCAGTCACTCCTTACCCCCCCCCCCCCGGGTGGCCAGCCCAGTCACTCCTTAACCCCCCCCCCCCCGGGTGGCCAGCCCAGTCACTCCTTACCCCCCCCCCGGGTGGCCAGCCCAGTCACTCCTTACCCCCCCCCCGGGTGGCCAGCCCAGTCACTCCTTACCCCCCCCCCCCCCGGGTGGCCAGCCCAGTGACTCCTTACCCCCCCGGGGGGCCAGCCCAGTGACTCCTTACCCCCCCGGGGGGCCAGCCCAGTGACTCCTTACCCCCCCGGGGGGCCAGCCCAGTGACTCCTTACCCCCCCGGGGGGCCAGCCCAGTGACTCCTTACCCCCCCGGGGGGCCAGCCCAGTGACTCCTTACCCCTGGTGCCTCCTAACACTGGTAGCAAGTGTAGTGCTCAATTGCATAAGCAGCCAGTGGAGAATTGCTCCCTAGCTTGGTGGTCAGTGAAGGGCCCATTACACCAGTGGTGGTCAGTGGGAAGAATTCCCCTTACATCAGTAGTCGTGGGGGTGATAATTTTCTCCTTATAGATAACAATCACTGTTGTCAGCGATAACCTTTGGCTATCTGAGAAGTACTGTAGATGTTGTTCATTGCTCAAGGAACCCCCTAGTAACCGCTTAAGGAACCCTAGTTGAGAAAAGCAGATTTAAGTCTTGTGAGACTTTGGAAACAAAAGGCATCAGTGTGCAACCAGAGCTGCAGTGCAGGAGGACTACTGACATCAAATGACCAATAAAGGAAAACTGCAGATTGTGTCATTTATCTTGGCATTGCAAGAAAAACAATGTGGTTGATGTGGTCTGGATGGGGAAATCTTGCCAATGGACTTCCCTAAATTTAACCTAAGCTGCTGTAATTAATAAATGCAAGCAATTAATAAATACGATTCCTTACTTTGACTACTATGGCACATGAACTCAAGTGCCATCAAACATCTAAAACCCTCAGAAGCCACGTTTTCGTGGCCCCTTTCCCACTACATCCTGCAGATTGACATTTCAGGCATGATCAAAGGAATAAAAATCCCCCATTGCATTTTTTTAATCTGGCTCAGATATAATCAGATATGACAGGCAGGCAAACCATCAGTAGAGTCCAACCGTAACTGAAATATAAGCTTTGTGCGGACTGACCCTTTAAATAGAGGCTTTTAACTGGGTAGAACCAACTTCATGGCCCCGTAAACAAATGATATTCTCTATGACTTCTGACAGCGTAATCCAGTGAGTATGTAACATAAAACTGCGAATAAACTGAAATGAAATGCAAAGTATATTTTCCCTTCTGAAGAAACCTTCATGTGGACAGCGGCTGATTGGCAAACACCGTCACCACTCGGGTGTAAGAAGTGGTTATACTTATGTTCTCTCCAAGCCCGGACTTAACCTCTGACCCGAGGTCATGCTAACATGTCGTTCGTTCATTCATTCAAGAACGTGTTTTGGAAGCGAATGGTGTTCTTACAACTCTCCACCGCAAGCTCTGTTTATTTTCTCTTCCTCCGTTTGGGCAGCAGGCCCAAAATATCTAGCAATGATGAAAAAAAAAAAAAAAAAAAAAAAGAAGAAGAAAAAGAAAAAAAATAAAAGTTGAGTTTTTACCTTCCAAGAAGACGAGCCACCGCCGACTCCCTTTGGACTCTTTTAGGTAGTAACTAAAAAGTAAACACAAGATAGACTCTTAGTCTGTGGACCGCTATCAAAAGGAAAGATTTTGGAATCTTGAATACACGTTGACTTTGAATTTTTATGAATATAGATATGGAAGAGAGGCACAGAGGGGCTAAATACCACACAGGGATTTTACTTGGCTACCATGAATGATTTTAGGCCACATCTAAAATGTACATCACAGCCTTCCTAAAAGAAGAAAAAAAGAAAAAGAAAAAAAAGAAAAGAAAAAAAAAGGAAAAGCAAAAAAAAGGGAAAAAAAAAAAAAAAAAAAAAAAAAGGAAAAATTATATCTTTATAGAAATATTAAACTGCAAATTAAAGTTGAACAGAAAAGCAGATACATAATATATAGCCAAAATACTGTAACCTGCCAAAGAATGTCATTTTAGCCAGTCTTGTGATCCTAGTAGGCGACTTCACTTTTCTCTTCTGCTTGTAAGCAAATCAGCTTGGTTACTAGTCTGAGAAGCAACACGCTGTTACGGTGAGCACTCTGCCCTCATCTCCTGTAAGTGTGGCAACACTGTTGACTGACTATGCAAAGCAATGGAACTGTGATAGGGAGGCAACATTCTGAGCCTATCACAATGCCTAAATATTGCAGTGCAAGGGAATAGGGGAGGTGGATATGCTGAGATTTTTAGACAATTATACTAGTTCTACTTAAAAAAAAAAAATTAAATAAGAATAATCATCATCATGTAGTTAGAAAATATAAAAAAAAAATAAGTCCTTATATATATATATATGGAAAGCCACAGAGTTCACAGCCAACAGGAACTTCAGTTTAAGGGCATGGTAGCCCACTTTTATTGAAAGTAACAAAAAATGAACATGCCAAGCCACCTGGCTCTCAAGGCTCACTCAGCCTTGGTCGCAGTACAAAGCTGCGCAGGCCCACTCCTGGCCTCTAGGAAAGGGCTCTACTGACACTCCTACAAAACTCACGGTCCCCAGGACTCTCTCTTCCAGTTGTCTCAGCTATGGGCTCCCTGAATCTCTCCGTCCACTGACCTAGAACCTCTCCCACATGGAGTGCAGTCTCAAGGATATTGGCTGGGTTATTAAATGGAAGCACACCTCCCTCCTGGCTGCAGCAACTGCTTCCATACCAACTCCCTCGAACTATGCTCAGATCTGCCCTATAATGGGTGTGTGCACCTGGACACACACACACACACACACACACACACCCTGCAAAACTTCTGGAAAACCAAGACATAAGACTGAAGACTCCATCCCTCCCAATTCTCTTTGAAGTCTTCAAGTGTCCAGCCCCAATCCAGAGAAAACGTAACCACTTAAAGTGATTGTAAACCTTCAGAGAGAGAGACCCCATGTACACATGACCAGACTTTCCGAAGTCCGTTCGTTTTGAACGCGATGACATAAACGCGGAAGTTCAAAAGCCAGTAAGCCAATAGCTTCCCTTGTGTGGTACCCAAGACCCAGACCCAATAACCACTATTACACACTGTATAAAATAAACATTACCTTACATCAGTGGCCTCCAAACTGTATCCAGATGCAGCATTTTGCTTGGATTTATCCAGCCCTTGGAGCGCCATTCCTCCCACTGACACCAGCAATGGGGCACCATCTCTCCTGCCGCTGACCACCAGGAATTACTTAGTTTACTCCCACTGACGCAAGGACATTTTCTACTTCCACTGACCACAGTCTGGCCCCAAGCACAGTAAACTGGCCTTGTTTGGAAAGTTTGGAGACCCCTGCTTTAGAGAACTTAACTTTAACCCCCTGCTGGCCCTTAAAGTTCCCCGACTCTGGAGGCCGGTAGAAGGGTCTGCAATTTGTTCATTTACTGTGATTGGCTGTAGAGGGTGATGATGTAATCTGGAGCATGCCCACCTGTTGCCTATTATTGGTACTTTACCGTGAGTAATAGGTGGCAGCTAAAGCATGGTTCTGGTAGCGTCGATGGAGTGCGTCCCAGAACAGTGGTGCATATTTGCGACAGCTTTATGGCCCAACCTCTGTGCTACCAGATAAGCATGTTAAAATTACGCCAGATTTGAAAGTACTCTAAACTTTCAGGAAAGTTCCCTATACAAAAATGGGTGCAAACCATTCCAAGCTAAGGGGTATGCAGAAGAGGAGGCCACCTTGCATGCTTTAGCAGAAAGGGGGTACAAGAAGGGCAAGACCTTCCATTTGTGTTGCTGAGGTAGTACTCCGTTCAGGGAGGGATGCACACGTTGGTTTCTTGGGCCCTAAAGGAACTTGCCCTGGTTATAAAAAGTCAACCTAAACTGGCAAAAATCTGTCTATATAAAATTTTCCTAAATGATGTTCATGTCTGTACATTGGGGCAAATCTATCCACATCTAGCTATCCCCCAAAATGGTGAGGTTCTGTGGTTAAAAACAGGCGGTTGTGCCATGGTTTTCCCACCCCAACCACTCACCTAAAGCCTACAAAACAGCCAAGAGGGGGCCGTGCACATGCCGCAGTGCTTTGTGTCGCAAACTTAACGCAGCATTTCAGGTTGTCAGACTCGGCCATTCAAGCCAGCTGAGTGTGGGTCATACACGGGCAGCACAGGGCATGAAGTCCAGAGGGGGTCCCAAGGTATTTAGAGTTGGTTCACGTTTTCATTTTTTTTGCGCCAGCCAAGCGTGGGTCATACAGCCGACTAATAACTGTCTCTGCAATTAAATTGCAGATATTTTTTACAGGATGGAAACCTCAAAGCGATAACGTCAGGATTCCTAGGTCTGGTTCATTAAGCTCATATCTTTTCCCACCAACACAACGATGACTTACCCGGCTGGGCTCCCATCATTGCAGGTAATGGACTGGTTGTGCAAAAGATGCAACTTCATCTCCTCATCCAGCCGCTGGGCTGAACACGGGTACAACGACTGTGCCAGGTTTTTGATCTGAGCCATGAAATTGTCCATGTTCCCTTCTACGGCAGTAAAATCCAATGGGAAGCTCTCCCCGCCACCGTCCGTCCGCTCCCGGCTGCTGGGTACCAGCTGCTGCCCACGCCTTCTCAAGCTTTTCCTGCTTCCTGCTGCTATGGCACTGAGCAGGAGCAGCAGAGTAACACACATACCTCTGGCCATGCCAGGCTCGGCGTGGCACCCTGTAGAAAAGAACACCACAGTTAATTGCCTTATAAGAGAAGGAGCAAGTTACTAAAACATAGCATTTATGAAAAACATTTCTGGGTCAGTGAAAGTTCCAGTCACATTCGCAAGGATATCTTTACCTTGATAAGACTTTTTCAACCAGGGTTCCGCTAAAGAAAAACAAAAATATTGGATAGCTGCACTCCAAATGTTCATAAAAAACAGAATACAAATACATCCACGGATAGGTACAGACCAACACGCACTGCTAACGCGTTTCAGACCAATCACCGTGCGAGATAGATAGATATTTTTATTATAAAGAAGAAATAAAAAAAAATTGAAATAATGATGCAAAATTTATTCAATCGTCCCCTATGCTCCCGGGCCACAACTCCCTTTGTCCATTCAGACACGGAGCTGCAGTTCAGGCACCGCCTCCCTCTCTCGCCTGAACTGACTTTGATTGACAGCAGCAGGAGTCCATGGTGCTGCTGCTGTGTCTCAGCCAATCAGGAGGGAGAGTTCCAGATGGCCGATTGGGGACATCGCTGGATAGAGAGGGCGCTCATGTAAGTATTGAGGGGCTGCTGCACACAGGTTTATCTTAATGCATGAAATTCATTAGGATAAAAAAAAAAAGAAAGAAGAAAGAAGAAAGAAGAAAGAAGAAAGAAGAAAGAAGAAAGAAGAAAGAAGAAAGAAGAAAGAAGAAAGAAGAAAGAAGAAAGAAGAAAGAAGAAAGAAGAAAGAAGAAAGAAGAAAGAAGAAAGAAGAAAGAAGAAAGAAGAAAGAAGAAAGAAGAAAGAAGAAGAAAGATTTTACAATCACTTTAAACAGTGGCAGGTTGACTGGATGGTCCCCCTATAGTTTCAGGGTTACTAGACCTGGCCACCACTGTAAAGGGGCCCTTCTTTCCTTCCCTCTGGTCCATGTTCTAAGCATCAAGAGCCATGCACCAAAAAAAAATATATATATATATATATATATATATATAAAAATAAAAAATAAAAAAAAAACATCAATATATATAGTTTAGAGTAGGGGTCAAACTTCTAAACAAAGGGTCAGTGTACTGTTCAGATATTTTAAAGGGGGGGGGGGGGTGAAAATGTCCTGGCATCAATGGGAATAGACAATGTGTCAGGCTTGATGGACATCATTGGGAATAAGAAAATTAGATAGCACCTGTGGTCAGGAGGAGGAATAGCAGCCCATGCTTCCCGTCATTGGGAGGAGCCGTGCCCCAGGCTTCCCCGTCATTGGGAGGAGCCGTGCCCCAGGCTTCCCCGTCATTGGGAGGAGCCGTGCCCCATCTGGGTTATCAGTGGAAGAATAGCCCCCCATTGTTGGAGTCAGTCACAGGAACTACACCCCACTGTTGAGGTCAATGGAAGGAAAAGTGCCTCAAATCAGTGGAAGACAGGGGCCGGGTGAAGCCTAGTATAAAGAACGCATGTGGCCCATGGGCCACCGTTTGGACACCACTGGTTTAGAGAAATCGGTGTCTGAAAGTATTCATTGAATTGAAATTAGGTTTGTTAAATTCAACAGGGAACACAGAAGACGTCCAGGTGTAATTTTGCAAAAATAAATATTATTAATATTAAATATTCATATAGAGCCTGCCTCATTTCCTGGCTAGAGGATGCCCATCATTATCTGGCTCTTTCCCCCTCAGTCCAACTGTTCCCGACATCCCTTTCATTCATTGAAGCCACTTCTCTATACACATACCAGAGATGGCTGCATGGCATTTCTTAGGGCAGGTGGTGACAACCATGGACCATGTTTGTATTAAAAAGGAGTACAGCCAAAGCTCGTTTCTCATGGAAGGATCACTAGATTATTTTAGTGAAATCTGCAGATTTAAAAATTCTGATAAAGACTTCTGAACTGACAATGTTAAAGATCACATGAAATCTTAGTGCTTGGGATTACATTTACTTTAAAAGAATCCATCTGCGTTACAAAATGTTCTTTTTTTTTTTAACCGGCACCCCGCATGTAGATGTAATATATTTAGCTATATAAAACCACAGTCACTCCGTGTAGAAACACATTTCTGGCCGCTGCCGGTCGGAAGCCTCCGCAGACAGAACACGCTTGTTCTCAGCTAGAGGTCATCTAGATCACGGCTGCCTCAGAAATGTTTGAAGCTGAAGTCTTAGGATCCGAAACACAAAACGCATTCGGGAATTCAGAGTCGCAGGCAATAGCACCCTTATATTGCTGAATAAGCCAATCAGGACTCATAACTCAGTCAACCACCATCTTCAGAGGTCCCCTTCCTCCTCATCCTACTGCAGCAACAATTACCTGGTCTCTGTAGATGGACAGATGGACACGGGGGGTTTCAGCATTTGCTGACACCATAGAAGGTCCATTCGGGGCTTTTTTTAACCATAACATTTATTTATTTATTTTTTTATGTGAAAAAAATGCAGGACTTCATTTTAGTCATCCAGGTATGAAGTGCAGCCCCTTTCACTTCTCTTTAGAATGATGCAAAATCCCTGCTTGTGATACAAAAGAGGAATTCCTAAACACACCTATTGCAGAGGTCATGATGTTGTACCAGAAGAAAAAAAAAATTGATACAAAAAACAAAAAACAAAAAAATAAAAAAATAAAAATAAAAAAAACACACAACACACACCCCCAAGAAGCTTCCCAAAGTCACCAGATTCAAACCTGCCTTGGAAGATATTTATAATATTAATATGGATTTTTTAAATGCCATCTACAGTCAGGTCCATAAATATTGGGACATTGACACAATTCTAATCTTTTTGGCTTTATACACCACCACAATGGATTTGAAATGAAACAAGATGTGCTTTAACTGCAGACTTTCAGCTTTAATTCGACATCCAAATCAGATGAATGGTGTAGGAATTACAACAGTTTGTATATGTGCCTCCCACTTTTTAAAGGGACCAAAAGTAAAAGGGACAATTGGCTGCTCCGCTGTTCCATGGCCAGGTGTGTGTTATTCCCTTATTATCCCATCTACAAGGAGCAGATGAAAGGCCCGGAGTTTATTTCAAGTGTGCTATTTGCATTTGCAATCTGTTGCTGTCAACTCTCAATATGAGATCCAAAGAGCTGTCACTATCAGTGAAGCAAGACATTAGGCTGAAAAAAACAAAACAAAAACCAAACCTATCAGAGAGATAGCAAAAACATTAGGTGTGGCCAAATCAACTGTTTGGAACATCCTTAAAAAGAAAGCATGCACAGCAACACCAAAAGACCCGGAAGATCACGGAAAACAAATGGTGGTGGATGACCGAAGAATTCTTTCCCTGGTGAAGAAAACACCCTTCACAATAGATGGCCAGATCAAGAACACTCTCCAGGAGGTAGGTGTATGTGTGTCAACAAAGAGAAGACTTCACCAGAGTGAATACAGAGGGTCAGGGCTTTTTTTCAGCAGGAACTAGGGGGGGGAACTCAGTTCCACCACCTCTGGCTCAGGTCTATTGCTCACCACCATCACTTGGTAACACTGAAGTCCAGCTTCTACGTTTACAAGTGATCGCTACACAAAACGCAGAACAGGTGCCCAGGGTTCAGTGCAGTCATGGCCAGGAAAGGGTGCGTGGTAGGCTGCACCCTCTGTGGTCTCCATTTTTTCCCTGGTGACCAGTTGTTGATTCTCCTACTGCACGATCTCCCTTGCAAGTGACTGTAGCATAGTATAGTATAGTATAGTATAGTATAGTATGCTGGGAGGTACTACAGCCAAGCAACAAAGGTAAAACATAGGACAGGTGGTGGAGCTGTTTAAGGAAGGGGGGGGGGGGTAGAAGATGAGGGCAGTGGAGGGAGGGGGGTTGTATGCAGAGGGAAGAGCTACTATTTGATGCCAATTGGTAGGTATGTGTGTGTGGTGGGCACGGTTGAGTTCCTGCACCTATTCTGAGAAAAAAAGCCCGGCAGAGGGTTCCCCACAAGATGTAAACCATTGGTGAGCCCTTTAAAAAAAAAAACAGGAAGGCCAGATTAGAGTTTGCCAAACAACATCTAAAAAAGCCTTCATAGTTCTATTATTTCATGAAGAATAGTAGATCATCAGCATCATTTTTATTAAAATTGAATATTTAATATTCTAGCATCAAAAATGATTAGTAGAAGTAGATATAAAATTTTAATACAGTATTCTATCTAGATTATTAATAAGAAATATTATATAATAATAGTGAGTCAGTCGCATTGCGAGTACCTAACCTGACAAATGCGCTTCTGGAAAAATGGTCAAACATTCCCATAGACACACTTTTTTTTTTTTTTTTTTGTGGACGGCCTTCCCAGAAGAGTTGAAGCTGTTATAGCTGCAAAGGGTGGGCCAACTCAATATTGAACCCTACGGACCAAGACTGGGATGCCATTAAAGTTCATGTGCGTGTCCCAATACTTTTGGCAATATAGTGTACAATATCTCACAAAAGGAAGTACACCTCTCACATTTTTTTGAAAACGTGAGGGGTGTACTCACTTTTGTGAGATACTGTATGTACTATCCGGTCCATTCATTGCTATTGTACTTGTTTTCAGTGATCAAAACTGTGTGCCAACAACTACCCAAAGCCAGAACCAAAACGCCTCCCTACTGAGCCTTAAAGCAGAACTCCAGCCTTCCCTTCAGTCTTGCGCAGGCTCCTAAAGCAGAACTCCAGCCTTCCCTTCAGTCTTGCGCAGGCTCCTCTCATACTAAAAATTGCTTCGTCTGATTTCACTGCACACTGTGAGCTTATGTGCATTAGAAGCTCCAGCAAGTCAGACAGAGTCGGCCTCATTTCCTGGCTGGAGAACATCCAGCATCAGCTACAGTGGCATCCCATCTATATAATCTATGTGCCCAGCCCCTAATCTACATGCTGGGCACCGAACTTATGAATTGCAATGTTTTTTTTTAACCGCTTGCTAACCAGCCGCCGCCATTATACTGTGGTAGGTCGTCACGATCGCGCGAACCATCGTAGCTATACGTAGGATCTCTAGATAGTAGGCGCACACCGGCTGCACTGTACGGGTTGCGATGACCATCGGCGCGAGCGATCGCAGGCACGAGAGGCAGAACAGGGATGTGTGTGTGTGTAAAACACACACACCCCCTGTTCTGTGAGGAGTGACAGATCGTGTGTTCCTAATAGCTAGGAACCACGATCTGTCATCTCCTATAGTCAGTCCCCCCCCCCTACAGTTAGAACACAGTCAGGGAACACAGTTCACCCCTTTATCGCCCCCTAGGGTTAACCCCTTCCCTGCCAATGACATTTTTATGCCTTGTAAACACGGTCGGACATTCCGACCACAAAATCCATCAGATTTCCCCCCCCCCCCCCGACGGATTTTGTCTGAAACTTGTCTTGCATACACACGGTCGCACAAAGTTGACGGAAAATCCGACAGTTCGGAACGAGGCGACGTACAAAACCGTACGACGGGACTACGTAGAGGCCAGTAGCCAATAGCTATGGTCTCCAAATTTTTTCTGGAGCATGCGTGGCACTTTTTGTGTCGGAATTCTCTACACAAGATCAGAAAAAGTCAGATCGGATTTTGTTGTCGGAAAATTTTAGATCCAGCTCTCAAACTTTTTCCGTCAGAAATTCAGATGGAAAAAAGTCCGATAGAGCCCACACACACACATACACACGATCCGATTTTCCTGACAACATAATCCGATCAGACTTGTGTACAAGGCATTACAGTAATCAGTGAATTTTTATACCGCCAATCGCTGTATAAATGCCAATGGTCACAAAAAGGTATCAAAAGTGTCCGCGATAATGTCGCAGTCCCGATAAAAAAAATGCAGATCGCCACCATTATGTTGTAAAAATAAAATAAAAAAATATCAACAATATTATTAATAATAATAATAATAATAATAATAATAATAATAATAATAATAATAATGCTATAAATCTATCCCCCCCATCTTGTAGACGCTATAGCTTTTGCGCAAACCAATCAATATACGCTTATTGCAATTTTTTTTTTTTTTTTTTTACCAAAAATATGTAGAAAAATACATATCAGCCTAAACTGCGAAAAAAAATTGTTTTATATATTTATTATAGCAAAAAAGTACAAAATATTGTGTTTTTTTTTTCAAAATTGATGCCATTTTTGTTTATAGCGCAAAAAAATTTTTAAAACCACAGAGGCAATCAAATACCACCAAAAGAAAGGTCTATTTGTGAAAAAAAAAAAAAAAAAAAAAAACATCTATTTTTTTTTTGGGTACAATGTCGCACAATCGTTAGTTAAAGCGATGCAGAGCCATATTGCAAGGAAAAAATAAAAATAAATGGCCTGGTCATTCAGCAGCCAAATCTTCCGGGGCTGAAGTGGTTAAGCATAAGATTAGAGCCCAAGGATCCAAAAAAAATAAAAAATAAAAAAGGTGGGCTCTGCACTTGTGTGACAATAGTAAATTGATATTCGCTATGGTCTTCCCGATTCTCCTCCCGGCCAATCAGGAAGCGAGTCCCAAGACCCGAGTGGCCAGGGTTCTTCAATCATAGAACCTTGCATCACATGTAGGCTTTATCTAGGGCAGTCTGCATGCAAACAAAACCTCCTTATGAATGGCCACTGCTTCAGACCGACACCGAATCTATCAAAGCATTTTGAGATTTTCCCTCTGCTTGCCTAAAACGTTGAAGGTCCTTGAGAGGAGGAGGAGAAGGAGGAGGAGGAGAAGGAGGAGGAGGAGAAGGAGGAGGAGGAGAAGGAGGAGGAGGAGAAGGAGGAGGAGGAGAAGGAGGAGAAGAAGGAGGAGAAGAAGGAGGAGAAGGAGGAGAAGGAGAAGGAGAAGGAGAAGGAGAAGGAGAAGGAGGAGAAGGAGAAGGAGAAGGAGAAGGAGAAGGAGAAGGAGAAGGAGAAGGAGAAGGAGAAGGAGAAGGAGAAGAAGGAGAAGGAGGAGAAGAAGGAGGAGAAGAAGGAGAAGAAGGAGAAGAAGGAGAAGGACTGAGCAGCTGTGACGTTTTCAGGAAGCTTTGTACAGCGCCATACCGGCCCTCCCACCAGCCACAATCTGCCTGCATTGCATAGAGAAGCACAGAGACCCAGTGATGATGTCACAGAGTCTAAAATGTAATGAAAATAGAAAGATTTAACTTAAATAGGTCATTAGCATGTTGATGAGGGGAGGGAAGGGAAAAATAAATAAGCAAAAATTAAACTTCAGCTTTCAAACGACTGAAAACATTCCCAAGAGATGGTGTATGAAAGGCTTATCTCCCCCCACCCCACCCCTCTCATTTCATCATGGATGGGATTCGGTATCATTCTATTTATTTGTAATGGCAACACAACACAGAGCGGCTCCGAGGAACCAAAAGCTTTGTGCATTTTGAAGTCTGAACAAACGCGTGCGGAGTGGATGAAAGTCCTCGGCCGCCGAGCCGGTGACGTCCGCAGACAGGACGGGGAGTAATGGCGAGGTAGAGGGAACGCTGCGGAGCACGCCTTTGAAGTCTGGGCCAACTTTTCTAGACATGAAAGCCAATGAGCGGGGTGGGGATATTATGGATATATATGGGAACGTTAAAAGTGTAGCCATTGCTTATATACAGAGGCCCAACCACCATTCCTGCCCATGTAGGGGAGGCATAACAAAAAAAACTTCTCTAGGCTGCATGTGCCCGCCACCTTGTTAATCATTTAAAGCTGAATTCTGGGCAAATCGAGTTATCTGTTCATTAAAACAGAATTGGAATTTACAAAATTATATATATATATATATATATATATATATGATAGAGATATATATATATATAATCTCTATCTATCTATCTATCTATCTATCTATCCACACACACACAGAGAGATCGAGAGAGATCGAGAGAGATCGAGAGAGATCGAGAGAGATCGAGAGAGATCGAGAGAGATCGAGAGAGATCGAGAGAGATCGAGAGAGATCGAGATCAAGAGAGATCGAGATCAAGAGAGATCGAGATCAAGAGATCGAGAGAGATCAAGAGATCGAGAGAGATCAAGAGATCGAGAGAGATCAAGAGATCGAGAGAGATCAAGAGAGAGAGAGATCAAGAGATCGAGAGAGATCAAGAGATCGAGAGAGATCAAGAGAGAGAGAGATCAAGAGATCGAGAGAGAGATCAAGAGAGAGAGAGAGAGAGATCAAGAGAGAGAGAGAGAGATCAAGAGAGAGAGAGAGAGATCAAGAGAGAGAGAGAGAGATCAAGAGAGAGAGAGAGATCAAGAGAGAGAGAGAGATCAAGAGAGAGAGAGAGATCGAGAGATCGAGAGAGATCAAGAGATCGAGAGAGATCAAGAGAGAGAGAGAGAGAGATCAAGAGAGAGAGAGAGAGAGAGATCAAGAGAGAGAGAGAGAGAGAGATCAAGAGAGAGAGAGAGAGATCAAGAGAGAGAGAGATCAAGAGATCGAGAGAGAGAGCGCGCGAGATCGAGACACACATACACACATAAGTGAGTACACCCCTCACAATTTTCTTGAAAATATTTTATTCTATCTTTTCATGTGACAACACTGGAGAAATTACACTTTGCTACAATGTAAAGTATAAGTGCTATATAAAAGTGTAGCGCTTCAAAGACATGGCATATTTATACCATCCTTACAAAAATATCGTCATGTGTATGCGTTCAGTGAATATTCACAATGTGAAATAGTGCACATAACATAAAATCACATATAGATATTACTTGCTATATATAGATTTGTTTGATTTCTTCTTATGGAATCAATCTATATATCGCAAGTAATATCTATATGTGATTTTATGTTATGTGCACTATTTCACATTGTGAATATTCACTGAACGCATACACATAACGATATTTTTGTAAGGATGGTATAAATATGCCATGTCTTTGAAGCGCTACACTTTTATATAGCATTTATCACGTTACACTTTATACCCTGGTGGTGTGTTAGCAGCTCACTTTTTTTGGTTTTTATATATTTTTTTATATACAAGAATAGCGCAGTGTTTGGTTGAGAGTTTCCCTTTGATATATGTAAAGTATAAGTGTTAAGTCAAAATAAAACTCAACACAGCCATTAATGTGTAAACCGCTGGCAACAAAAGTGAGTACACCCCTAAGTGTAAATGTCTAAATTGGGGCCAATTAGCCATTTTCCCTCATCCGGTGTCATGTGACTCGTTAGTGTTACAAGGTCTCAGGTGTGAATGGGGAGCAGGTGTGTTAAATTTGGAGCCATCGCTCTCACTCTCTCATACTGGTCACTGAAAGTTCAACATGGCACCTCATGGCAAAGATGGCCTAGGCCAGTGATGGCGAATCTCGGCACCCCAGATGTTTTGGAACTACATTTCCCATGATGCTCATGCACTCTGCAGTGTAGTTGAGCATCATGGGAAATGTAGTTCCAAAACATCTGGGGTGCCAAGGTTCGCCATCACTCGCCTAGGCTATAAGAAGATTGCCAAGACCCTGAAACCGAGCTGCAGCACGGTGGCCAAGACCATACAGCGGTATAACAGGACAGGTTCCCCTCAGAACAGGCCTCGCCATGGTCAACCAAAGAGGTTGAGTGAACGTGCTCAGCTTCATATCCAGAGGATGTCTTTGGGAAATAGACGTATGAGTGCTGCCAGCATTGCTGCAGAGGTTGAAGGGGTGGGTCAGCCTGCCACTGATCAGACCATACACCGCACACTGCATCAAATTGGTCTGCATGGCTGTTGTCCCAGAAGGAAGCCTCTTCTAAAGATGATGATGCACAAGAAAGCCCGCAAACAGCTTACTGAAGACAAGCAGACTAAGGACATGGATTATTGGAACCATGTCCTGTGGTCTGATGAGACCAAGATAAACGTATTTGGTTCAGATGGTGACAAGTGTGTGTTGCGGTAACCAGGTGAGGAGTTCAAAGACAAGTGTGTCTTGCCTACAGTCAAGCATGGTGGTGGGAGTGTCATGGTCTGGGGCAAAAACGTGTGCAGCGAAGGTGCGTTTATTTCAAATGATACCTGCGCCATCCTATTAGATTGTAAGCTCTTCTGAGCAGGGCCCTCTTAATCCTCTTGCATTTTATTGTATTTTAACTGTATTGTCTCCTTTTTATATTGTAAAGCACTGCGTAAATTGCTGCCGCTATATAAATCCTGAATAATAATCATCAATGTCCCATTTTGTACACAGTTTATTGCAATGTGAAAGCAATGTGCGACAGTGATCCTGCCATAAAAGTTCTTGCCCATACATTTCCTGTTGTATGGTGACAACGCTCTGTCCCTGTCTCTTAACTCTTGCGTTGTCACCCCGTCAGATGGGCCTTCGATGGAGGCTACAATCCAATGTGGTCACAGTCAGGAAAACCTCCTTGGGAACTGCCATGCACTGCAACCTGGAGTTAGGCATATTAGACAGGAAATGGCTGCAAAGAGGAGGAGAGCAGCAGCAAAAATGTGACAAAAAAGGGCAAAAAAATATAAAAAAGGCAAAAAAACAAAAATATTTACCTAAGAAAAATAAATAATAATATTTAAAAAAACAAAAAAAAAAAACGCTGGTAATGGTTGATCATACACAGCGCTTTAGAAAGCGATCCATCATTCCTTTTTTGTTTTGTTTTTTCTGGAAAATACCCCCACCTGATTTTTGGTGAGATTTTTGGTCTATCACCTACTACACATATCACTATGTAGTGATTAAGTTTATTATTTGCGCTGGTAGAAATTTGTTTTATTTTTTGATATATCATTCAGTTAGGACTTTTTTGTTACTTCTGTATCCCATTTTTATTTTTTTTTAACTTTCCCGACCCCCTCCATCCCTCCCCTCTCCTGCCACCTCCGTGTCACTTTTCATCCCTCCTTTCCCTGGTTTTCCTCTCCCCTCTCCTCCATCCTCCGGCCCACACCCCTTCCTCTTCTGCGGTTCTGGGTGTCGTCGCTCCACTTTGATCTCCGCTTTTTTTTGGAGTCTTTTTTTTCTCTCTAAACCACAAACAATGTCCATGGAGGGGGTGAGGGAGAAAGGAATAAAAAAAAAAAAAAAAAAAGAATAAAAAAAAAAAAAAAAAAAAAAAAAAAAAGGGTAAATACAGGCCCCCCATCGCCAACTCAAGGTCATTTAAAACCTCTAATAAATATACAAACTTGTAGGGGAGTCCCGATAACGATCTACTTGAAAATCCCAATTGCCGAAATTATATATTTTTTCTACTTCTACCAAATACAAGGATGTGGGCGATCATCCTTTAAAGGCTTCGCTTAACCCGCGGCGGTCGTTTCAGAAGAAGGAATCCAGGTATGGATATTTTATAGATGGCTTCATCCATCCAGCGTGGACCAATGCAACTATGTACCGCAGAAGCCGTACCTGTGGGATCCCCATGGAAGCTGGAAATAGCAGACACCACTATTCCACGGATCTCTGCTAGCTTCCGGGTCCCGTGCAGAGCGGCTGCCCTGCTGCTTTCCGAACACAGGAGGTCGGCCGCTCGGCACCAGAGCCATTCAAAAAAAATGCTTTTCTGAATTAATGGAGAGCATTTTCGGATTGGACGAGGTGGAGAGGCAGGGCGATGATGTCACGCTCTTAATTTCATCCAGAAAATCAAAAAGCATTGGCATTCTCCCAAGCCATTTGCTCCTGTGAACCTTGGGTGTTCCTATCCACGTGTATGTTCCAGCTTTTTCGGATTACATTCTGAAGACTATTAAATAAATACAAATCCAGTAGGGATGGTGGGAACCCCTCATAATGGACACCGGAGGTGTGTAGACCAGGAGCCCAGGCACAGGGATGGTGAAAGGGCCTTATAATGGGCACAGCCGGTGTACAGACCTGGGAACTCAGCACAAGGATGATGAACTCCTCATAATGGGCACAGCAGGTGTACAGACGCAGAACCCAGGCACATAGATGGTGGGAACCCCTCATAATGGGCACAGTAGGTGTAAAGACCTGGGAACTCAGCACAGAGATGGTGGGAACCCCTCATAATGGGCAGAGCAGGTGTGTAGACCAGGAGCCCCGGCACAGGGATGGTGAAAGAGCCTTATAATGGGGCACAGCCAGTGTACAGACCTGGGAACCCCTCATAATTGGCACAGCAGGTATACAGATGCAGAACGCAGGCTCAGGGATGGTGGGAACCCCTCATAATGAGCACAGCAGTTGTACAGACCCGGGAACTTGGCACAGGGATAGTGAGAACCCCTCATAATGGGCTCAGTAGGTGTGCAAACCTGGTAACTCTGCACAAGGTTGGTGGGAACCCCTCAAAGTGCACATCAGGACCTCCGTACACGTATGCTGGGAACAGCAGGTGTGTAGACCTCGGAACTCAGCAAAGGGATGGAGGGAACCCTTCATAATGGGCGTAGCAGCTGCAAGGCCTGGGAACTCAGCACAGGGATGGTGGGAACTCCTCATCATGGGCATAGCAGGTGTGTAGATCAGGAACCTAGCACAGGAATTGTGGGAACTCCTCAAATGGGCATAGCAGGTGTAAAACCCCAAGAATTCTGACCGAGAATGGTGGGAACCCCTCATATTGGGCTCAGTAGGTGTGCAAACCTGGGAACTCTGCATAGGGTTGGCAGGAACCTCTCATGAAGTGCACATCATATATGAAGACCTGGGAACTCAGTACATGTATGATGGGCACAGCAGGTATGTAGACCTCAAAACTCAGCACAGGGATGATGGGAGCCCCTCATAAATGGGAACAGCAGGTGTACAGATCTCTGAATTCAGTACAAACAAATGGCAACCACCGCAGCCTGCAACTGGACTTTGCAGCAAGAAGCACATGGAGGGGCGACGCATTTCAAACAACAAAGAAATATTCCAAGCTCAATTACAGCCACCCTGCAACAAACCCAATTATCCTGTCCAACAGTTCGCATTAAAAACAGGGGTTTATTTTGCACACATTTGCAAACACATGCGTAAGCTGCAGGGCCACTTGACGGCACCCTTGGTTGGTGGTGGGGTTGATGGGCACCCCTCACATTAGGGGCAGCTGGTATGCAGACCTGGAAAAGCCCCAAGAGATTTTAGAAGCCGTCAGCTGGTTTAATCCTCTAGCAACTACCAAAAACTGAAATCACAGATCACAGCACTACCCCTGATAAAATCTATCTTCTTTTCTCTGCACAAGGCCGCCACCATGTTTATTCATGCATCAGCCAGGGACTCCATTTACTTCCTAGACTGAGATTTTGGCTCAGTGATGACCCAATCATGTAAAACTTTTTTTTTTTGTCTTAAATGTCTGACACAGACCAGCCCCTGCGGCAGCCTCTCACCTTGTCACAAAGTTAAAAAAGGTTGGAGTCTGATCACTGGGGAGAAGAGACTGAGGAAATTCTTCCTCCTGACTGCAGCAGACTAATGACTTCATGCCATGCGTCCAGAAAAAAAAAAAAAAAAAAAAAAAACGAACACAACAAATGCTATGAGAAACTTGGTTCCCCTCCATTGAAAAGAGAAGCATCATTACCGGATTGCAGTTACAGTACAGCAAAAAAGCATGTCGCTCACTTACTGGGGAATGCTATCCTATGGCTAGTGGAAAGTTTACTTTTAAGGGAACCGATGATAAAATAAATAAGAAGGTCTCATTGTTGATGCATCTGGACGCAGCAGCCCTCATGAGCTCCCGATTGCATTAAAAACATTTATTTAAGATTCATGTAAACAGTGGCGGCTCCGCCCATTGATTCGCACAGGGTAGTGCACCTGTCAGACCAGGAAAGGGAATGAGGCATTCAAAAGATCCCTCTACACATGCATTCCATTTTCCACAACCGACTGCCCAGAATCTTTTGGAAGGGTGGGTGGGATTTGTAAGGCTTGCCTAAACATGGGCTGTGGCGGTCTGTTTCTAGCGGGTTGTGATCTCCGGTGACTACACGAGTGCAGTGCAGTATAGAAATCATGTATAACTCCTGACACTAAAGGGCAATCAATTAAAATAGTTGGCTCCTACACCCGACTACTGATATGTGGGGACTGCAGACAGACTGAGTATACACAAAACATAGTTTTTAATAATCTGAGCCCGTGATGAAAGCACGCAACACACAGGGAGAGAAAAATGCAATGGTAAGGAGTTACAAAAATCATTAAGCGTCCCTGGATATGTGAAATATAACAGTTATCCTTTAACATCTTGCCGACTGTCTACCGTATATCTTCGGTTGCAAGAAAGGTGCCGAGCTGCCAGCCATATGGGTCCTTGGCGGCATACTAATCAAGTTGTCATCGATGACCCTTAGTCAAGGATTGTGATCTGGAACCAGTTGGATGGGTTTCCCCAATCATGTGACTGCTGCGAGATCCAATCACATGGATACAGAAGTCACGCTGGCTCCTCAGCATTAAAGATCACTCAAAAGGGCTGCTATGAGAGACAATCAATCACAGCGGTCACTTGATACAGAAACAATGCCACTTCCCAGGCATTAAAGCATGCCCAAAGGGCCACTATGAGAAACGATTACAGCAGGCACATGATACAAAAGCCATGCTGCCTCCAGGGCATTAAAGCTCAATTATAAGGCCACTGTGAAAGCCAATCACAGAGGTCATACGATACAGAAGCGAGCTACCACCCAGGCATTAAAGTCCACTTAAAGGGCTGCGGGGAGGTGTCCAAGCATCTGTATTATATGACCTCTGCGATTGGCTCTCACAGTGGCCCCAATAATGGACTTTAATGCCGAGAAGGCCGCATGGCTTCTGTATCATGTGATGTCATTGGAGGGGGTTAATGTATTTGCGGAATTAACTTTAGCCAGCCGAGTCGAAGCAAAGACTGTGGCGGCTTCCAGCGGTGCACTCGAGGACAGGCAGATGTCTGTTTGTCATTCTGAACAGGACAACACACTATTTATACATCCAGGGAAGGTCACCATGTGCCTGAAACATTGTGCCATTATTGGGTGCTGTGGCTTCATAAAAAAAAAAAAAAAAAAAAAAAAAAAAAAAGAGAAAAAAAAAATTATTGAATTCCAGAATATAGTTGTAGCGCTACCCCCGCAGGAGCCACTGGATTTAACTGAGGCTATTCCCAAACTGTGCAGAGGCCAATACTCACATAGCCAACAGTCCATTCACCACTTGACGTCTGGAAGATTTTACCCCCTTCATGACCAGAGAATTTTTTGCTATTCAGCACTGCGCTACTTTTGCTTGCAACACTGTATCCAAAAGGAAAGACTAAATTTTTATACATACACACACACACACACACACACACACTCTCACAAAAGTGAGTACACCCCTCACATTTTTGCAAAACTGTTATTCTATCTTTTCATGTGACAACACTGAAGAAATGACATTTTGCTACAATGTAAAGTAGTGGCTGTACAGCTTGTATAACAGTGTAAATTTGCCGTCCCCTCAAAATAACTCAACACACAGCCATTAATGTCTAAACCGCTTGCAACAAAAGTGAGTACACCCCTAAGTGAAAAATGTCCAAATTGGGCCCAAAGGGTCAATATTTTGTGTGGCCACCATTATTTTCCAGCACTGCCTTAACACTCTTGGGCATGGAGGCCACCAGAACTTCACAAGTTAGCACTGGAGTCCTCTTCCCCCCCTCCATGATGACATCACGGAGCTGGTGGATGTTGGAGACCTTGCGCTCCTCCACCTTCTGTTTGAGGATTTCCCACAGATGCACAATAGGGTTTAGGTCTGGAGACATGCTTGGCCAGTCCATCACCTTTACCCTCAGCTTCTTTAGCCTTGAGGCGATTCAGTTCGCGTTGTGCGCTATACAAGTATTTCATTCATTCAAGTCAGTGGTCTTGGAGGTGTGTTTGGGGTCATTATGTTGGAATACTGCCCTGCGGCCCAGTCTCTGAAGGAAGGGGATCATGCTCTGCTTCAGTATGTCACAGTACATGTTGGCATTCATGGTTCCCTCAATGATCTGTAGATCCCCAGTGCCGGCAGCACTCATGCAGCCCCAGACCATGACACTCCCACCACCATGCTTGACTGTAGGCAACACAAACTTGTCTTTGTACTCCTCACCTGGTTGTCGCCACACACACTTGTCACCACCTGAACCAAATAAATTCTCATCAGACCACAGGACTTTGTTCCAGTGATCCATGTCCTTAGTCTGATTGTCTTCAGTAAACTGTTTGCTGGCTTTCTTGTGCATCATCTTTAGAAGAGGCTTTCTTCTGGGATGACAGCCATGTAGACCAATTTGATGCAATGTGTGGCGTATGGTCTGAGCACTGACAGGCTGACCCACTCACCCCTTCAATCTCTGCAGCAATGCTGGCAGCACTCATACGTCTATTTCCCAAAGACAACCTCTGGATATGATGCTGAGCACGTGACCTCAACTCCTTTGGATGACCACAGTGAGGTCTGTTTTGAGTGGAACCTGTCCGGTTATACCGCTGTATGGTTTTGGCACTCGTGATGCACCTCAGTTTTAGGGTCTTGACAATCTTCTTATAGCCTAGCCCATATTTATGTAGAGCAACAATTCCCTTTTCAGATCCACGGAGGAGTTCTTTGCCATATTGAACTTCCAGTGACCAGTATGAGAGAGTGAGAGCGATAACAACAAATTTAACACACCTGCTCCCCATTCACACCTCAGACCTTGTAACACTAACAAGTCACCTGACACTGGGGAAAGAAAATGGCTAATTAGGCCCAATTTAGACAGACATTTTCACTCAGGGGTGTACTCCCTTTTGTTGCCAGCAGTTTAGACATTAATGGCTGTGTGTTGAGTTATTTTGAGGGGACAGCAAATTTACACTGTTATACAAGCTGTACACTCACTACTTTACATTTTGCTACAATGTAACTTCTTCAGTGCCATCACATAAAAAGATAGAATAAAATGTTTGCAAAAACTTGAGGGGTGTACTCACTTTTGTGAGATACTGTGTGCATCTCATTTTTTCACACACAGGGCTCAAAATTTAAAGTCCTGAGCTACTAACCAGGCCTTAAGGGTTACTTGCCACCAGTTACCCCAACCAACCCCTGCCTGCCCCTAAACACGCCCTCATAAAATGGCACGTAAATTTGTGTAAAAAAAAAAAAAAAAAAAAAAGGCACGTAAATGTTTTAGGAAGAATTAAGTTACAAAAATAAATGTGAACAACTGTACAAGTGCCCACCAATGCAGCCTCACCTGTGCCAACCAATGCAGCCTCACCTGTGCCAACCAATGCAGTGTGATCAGTGCAAAGGAAGAGAGAAGGTGGCCGGATCACAGATCAGGGATTGCCCGCCATAACGGCTTACATTAGAATTGCCATCCTTTTGTGGTCACACACAGTCCCGCCTCCTGACCCAGTGCCTGTGGCTGACAGAACACCTGTCCAACGCTGGAATGTGTTCTGTCCATCACAGGCGCCAGGTCAGGAGGCGGGGCTGTGTGTGACCGCCAGAGAATGGCAATTCTAATGTAAGACGTTAAGGCAGGCAATCCCCGCTCTGTGATCCAGCCAGCACTCCTCTTCCCCCACACTCTCTTCCCCCTGCTCAGAGGCAGCCCACACTCGGGGGGGGGGGGGGGGAGGGAAGACAATTTTCCATTTGAAGATCCAAAATTAAAAAACGAAAATTCAAAAGAACGAAAATTTGAAACAAACTGATAATAACTATTACTAACCATTAAATTATAGGTATTGGACTTTGCTTTCAAAATTTGGCTATTAGTGAAATGTAACGAATACAAATTTATCCAAAATAACGAACTTGGCATTTTTTCGAATTTTGGTCATAATGAATGACCCGAAAAATGAAAAAAAAAAAAAAAAAAGAAGTGGTTACTTAGAAAGGGTTAGAATGAAACAAACAAATTTTTCAGCAGTGCATGTGTCTATCCAGACTAGCCCTGCTCCAGGCCTCATGCTCCCCATCCAGCCACCTATTAGGCACACCTCCCCAGGGATTGGTGGGAGATACCAAAGACATTCATTCGACTTTCCCAGCTCTCTATACTCTGAAAACCTACAGAATGTAAGGGGAAAGTCATCAAGCCTGCAGGTTTCAGAACAGCCCAAAGAAATCAATCCATATCTGCTCTAATGATTATAGAGAAGCCAAAAAGAACAAAAAAAATGTGTCTATTATCCTAGCAGCCTATATAGGAGGGTGCTAAAAAGAATTTGGAGTCTAAAAATATTAACACAAGGAAACCGACGACTTTAATCCTGGCTTCTTATCAAGTAGATGACTTTGTTCTTCTCTACGGCCATCTATGGGCACAGACAGGTGTTCCCTCTTCCCCGCTAGATCAAAAACAGACCCAAAAAGTGCGATGCAAAATAAATGGGCTGTATATTATATTACAGTGGTGTGAAAAAGTGTTTGCCCCCTTCCTCATTTCCTGTTCCTTTGCATGTTTGTCACACTTAAGTGTTTCGGAACATCAAACCAATTTAAACAATAGTCAAGGACAACACAAGTAAACACAAAATGCAATTTGTAAATGAAGGTGTTTATTATTAAAGGTGAAAAAAAATCCAAACCATCATGGCCCTGTGTGAAAAAGTGATTGCCCCCCTTGTTGAAACATACTATAACTGTGGTTGTCCACACCTGAGTTCAATTTCTCTAGCCACACCCAGGCCTGATTATTGCCACACCTGTTCACAATCAAGGCATCACTTAAATAGGAGCTGCTTGACACAATAAGGTCCACCAGAAGATCCTTAAAAGCTACACATCATGCCGAGACCCAAAGAAATTCAGGAACAATTGAGAAAGAAAGTAATTGAGATCTATCAGTCTGGAAAGGGTTATAAAGCCATTTCCAAAGCTTTGGGAATCCAGCGAACCACAGTGAGAGCCATTATCCACAAATGGCGAAGACATGGAACAGTGGTGAACCTTCCCAGGAGTGGCCGGCCGCCCAAAATTACCCCAAGAGCGCAGCGACGACTCATCCAAGAGGTCACAAAAGACCCCACAACAACGTCCAAGGAACTGCAGGCCTCACTGGCCTCAGTTAAGGTCAGCGTTCATGCTTCCACCATCAGGAAAAGACTGGGCAAAAATGGCCTGCATGGCAGAGTTCCAAGGAGAAAACCACTGCTGAGCAAAAACAACATCAAAGCTCGTCTCAATTTCTCCACAACACATCTTGATGATCCCCAAGACTTTTGGGACAACATTCTGTGGACCGATGAGACAAAAGTGGAACTCTTTGGAAGGTGTGTGTCCAAGTATATCTGGCGTAGAAGGAACACTGCATTTCATAAAAAGAACATTATACCAACAGTAAAATATGGTGGTGGTAGTGTGATGGTCTGGGGCTGTTTTGCTGCTTCAGGACCTGGAAGACTTGCCGTGATAAAAGGAACTATGAATTCTGCTGTCTACCAAGAGATCCTGAAGGAGAATGTCCGACCATCTGTTCGTGTACTCAAGCTGAAACGAACTTGGGTTCTGCAGCAGGACAATGATCCTAAACACACCAGCAAGTCCACCACCGAATGGCTGAAGAAAAACAAAATGAAGACTTTGGAGTGGCCTAGCCAAAGTCCTGACCTGAATCCTATTGAGATGTTGTGGTATGACCTTAAAAAGGCCGTTCATGCACGAAAACCCTCTAATGTAACTGAATTAGGACAATTCTGCAAAGATGAGTGGGCCAAAATTCCTCCAGGATGCTGTAAAAGCCTCATTGCACGTTATCGCAAACGCTTGGTTGCAGTTGTTGCTGCTAAGGGTGGCCCAACCAGTTATTAGGTTTAGGGGGCAATCACTTTTTCACACAGGGCCATGATGGTTTGGATTTTTTTTCACCTTTAATAATAAACACCTTCATTTACAAATTGCATTTTGTGTTTACTTGTGTTGTCCTTGAATATTGTTTAAATTGGTTTGATGTTCCGAAACACTTAATTGTGACAAACATGCAAAGGAATAGGAAATGAGGAAGGGGGCAAACACTTTTTCACACCACTGTATATATACACACACACACACACACACCAGCCATCTTATTAGGTACACCTGTAGCAATAGCTTGCCAACACAAATGCCTAATCAAACAATCACATGGCAGCACCTCACACCTCAATGCATTTAGTCATCTATATATGTGGTGAAGACAACAACTTGCTAAAGTTCAAACCAGGGGCGGACTGATGACAACTCATGATGCCCCCCCTGGGTAATAGGAGATTATGGGGCCACACAGTATACACACACACAGAAAAAAGGCACTGGAGAGGCGGGGCAGCTATAATATTAAACACCGATATTTACATACAGTCCCTGGTTTTATTGAGGCTGGCAACCCTGATGGGGCCCCTTAGTGGCATGGGGCCCTCGGGCAGTGCCCGAGTGGTCAGCCCGCCCCTGGGGAGCATCAAAAAAGGGGATTTGAGTGACTTTGAACGTGGCATGGTTGTTGGTGACAAACACGCTGGTCTAAGTATTTCTAAAACTGCTGATCTACTGGGATTTTCACACACGACCATCTCTCGGGTTTACAGAGAATGGTCAGAAAAAGAGAAAATATCCAGTGTGCGGAAGTTGTGTGGAGGAAAATGCCTTGTTGGGGTCAGATGAGAATGGGCAGACTGGTTCCAGATGATAGAAAGGCAACAGTAACTCAAATATCCACCTGTTACATCCAAGGTATGCAGAATACCATCTCTGAAAGCACAACACATCGAACCAAATGGGCTACAGCAGCAGAAGACCGCACCGGGTGCCACTTCTGTCAGCTAAGAACAGGAACTGAGGCTACAGTTCGCACAGATCATCAAAATTGGACAACAGAAGATTGGAAAAAACGTTGCCTGGTCTGAGTCTCCATTTTAGCTAGGACATTCAGATGGTCGGGTCAGAATTTGGTGTAAACATGAAAGCATGGATCCACCCTGCCTTGTATCACCGGTTCAGGCTGGTGGTGGTGTAATGGGGGGGGGGGGGCGCTATTTTCTTGGCACATTTTTGGCCCCTTAGTACCAATTTAGCATTGTTTAAACTAGGGATACTGAGCATTTGCCCAAGTACTTGTACCTGGGCAAATGCTCCGTTGCTTCACCAGATACCTGGACAGTCAGCAGTGATCGGTGCAAGCTTCTCCCCCCACAGCTTTCAGCTGCTTTAGTGAAATCTATACAGCGGTGATCGGTGCTTGTAACTCTCCCACATATGATCACTGCTGACTGTCACTGCATCCTTCATGCCCCCTCCATTCTTCCTCCATGTCCCCCCTCCATTCTTCCTCCGTTCTGCTGTCCCCCTTCCATTCTTCCTCCATGTCCTCTTCCGTTGTGCTGTCCCCCTTCCGTCCTTCCGCCGTGTCCCCCTCCGTTGTACTGTCTCCCTTCCGTTCTTCCTCCGTGTCCCCCTCCTTTCTGCTGTGCCCCCTCCATGTCCTCCTCCTTCCTTTTCTGTATGAACAGAGTCAGTGATCACTGACTGCCCATTCACATAACTGAAACATTGTAACCTCCTGTTATTACGATGTCTCAGTTTATGGAGTGGAGCCGCTGTCTTCTCCATTCATTTTCAGTGCAGATGAGGCTGCAGAGAAAGGGACTGGGAAATCTCTATCCTCTGGTCTCTTTCTCTGTCTCAAGGGGGGAGATATCAGGGGTCTGCTAAAGGCCCCTGATATATCTCACCAAAGCCCCCCAACAGGGCTGATATAAAAAAAAAAAAAAAAGAAGATGAAAAATTAAACATACAGACACAAAAAAAAAGTGTATCGGTAATATCGGTATCTGCGAGTACTTAGGGGGGGGGGGGGAATAAAAATAAAAAATTGGTACTTGTACTCAGTTTTAAAGTGGTATCGGGACAACCAAAGTTTCAACGCTACGGCTTACCTGAGTATTGTTGCTGACCATGTCCATCCCTTTAGGACTACAGTGTCCCCATCTTCTGATGGCTCCTTCCAGCAGGATAATGCATAGCTCCCATCTGTCCCTGATTTGGAGCAATGTCCCTCATTTTGGTCTGATCTATATAGTTGTATACAAAATGCACTTTCTATCTTTCAAAAAGTGTTTCCCAGTGCTAAACTGTTCATTCAAATTCTAAATGGCTGTATTTGTACATTAAAAAATAAACCCCTATGGATTTAATTAACTTTTGTGTGAACACCCATGCGATCCGATAAGGAAACAAAAATAAATTAAATATTATTATTAATAAAAAGGAAGAAAAAAGGGGGGTCCTGCGCGATTTTGGTTCGAATGCGATACAAATTTAACCATACAATCTGTATGGCTGAATTTGCATTGCACAGACATCGCATGCAATTTACAGAGCAGCGCAAATCTCCTGACAACGCAGCAGTGTGAACCCAGCCTTACATGGGGTGGTTGTCATAGGTCATGTGATTCAAAAACAGCATAAAAAAATAAAATGGAACACCGGTGCGTTAATGATGCATCCTTGCTGCGATTTCAATGCATTTGACCTGGGAGGTACGTAAAAAAAAAAAAAAAGAAGGGGGGGGGGGGGAGGAGGAAGTAGTACACGCAGCATTTTTACTGCACTGGAACACCGTAAAACAAACACAAAAAAATAAAAAAAGCACGCATGCAGAAATGCATCCAGAATGAATCTGGAGTGGGTTTTTTGTAAAGGTGAACTGGCCCCAAGTCCCACAGAATGCAGGTGACAGAATCCCTACATATTATCCTCGGATGTCCGATTCTACTGTGCAGTCACACGATTGCGTTGCACGCATGCCAACAGCCAGTCGCTGCTCATACGGAGCCCTCGCCGTCACCACATGGCATCCTGATGTTTTTACAGGGCTGCCAGTCTGCGTCACCCGCTCTGCAGCGCAGTCACATGATCCTTGCGGCTTCTCAGCCACACACACACGTGGCACGCTGAGCTACATCAAAGAGCCCACATGATACACTTAAAGCATCTCAATTGCCGCCACACCTCTTACTACTGGCTTGGGGCTAATATACCATTTACAACTTAATCCACTGCTGCGCTCAGCGCCAAAATTGTGGGAGACGCGCGACTTAACAAAACTCAACGTGGAGACTCAAATAGGACTAAAAAGCAGCCGGGAACTTCTTGTTACAGTGGATCTGTTTGGTAAATTCCTGAAAATGTCACACTATAGGGCATGCATTAAAGAAGGTACATTTTACCAATAAAAATCAATTGTGGTGCTCCAGTCACTGACTTTGCCTAGATGGGGGATGATGTGATCAGTCTGCTGCAGGCAGGAGGAGGCATTTCCTCAGTCTCCTCTACGCCTTGCGATTAGACCGCAACACTGTAGCAAGTCACAAGGCGAGGGGCTGCAGCAGGGGAAATTTTGATTTGATTCGCACTGGCATTAAGAGCAGGCATTAAAAAACGCCCCTTAAACGCCTATGCACAAGAGATAATAGACAACACATTGCGCTGTTCACACTAACCGTTAGCGCTGCGTCGCTTACAAATTGAAGCCTTGTGTCGAGTCAGGAGGCATTTGAAGCCCTTCAAATGCCTCCCAGTAAAGTCTATGGTAAGGCTCTGCAAATGCTCTGACAGGCATTTTTGGAGCGGTATTGGTGCGGTTTGCGGCGCGTAAAAAATTTGTCACTTTCCATTGTGGAGCAGTTTTAACACTCCAATGCTACGAATACGCGCATAAGGCGTTTAATGCTTGTAAAAAACACCCCATTGTAAAGCTCATTTAGAAAACAAACTGCTAAATACCTTTTCTCATCAGCAGTATATAGCAGTCTTATGACTTCTATCAGTGTCTGGTTAAAGCTTGTAGGAGGAGTTTTCATTCTTCTCTGACTGTCCTATGAGGCTGTATGACCCCTGACCCTCTGTCTGGACAGTGCAAATTGGCCCCGTGCTGATCACATGCACCCTCCCAAGAGAGAAAAAAAAAAAAAAAAAAAAACACACACATTCTAGCACAGAGTTTCTCAACCAATGTTCCTCGGGGTTCCTAGGGGTCCTCGGGGTTCCTAGGGGTTCCTTCAGCATTGGTCAATTTCTGCCTCTCAGATAAGTTCCCACTCACACCATTGATCTTTTCTATCTGCAAGGAGATGATTCTTCCCACTGACTGTCACACTAATGTATCATGAGTTGTAGATTTCAAATCTTTAGCAGGGGTTCCCCGAGATCAGAGAACTATTTCAAGGGTTCCTCTGTGTTGAAAAGGCTGCTCTAGCAATACACATTAAACTGAGCATGTGCAGAGTGCTCCCAAGGCACTGTACTATCAGGAGGTGGATTGGGGACTGTGGAAGAAGGGGAGGATAAGAGGAGACAGGATCAAACAGCCTTTTTACACAATGCGCAAGATTAACCCCTTAGGTTCCACAGCGAGTATAGCAAGCATGCTTTACAGCATATACAGACTGATTTTAGTGTTGTAGGTTTAGTAACACTTTAAACATGCATTATGCTGTGCTTTAACATGTATTGTGTTAAGGAAGCACATTTATTTGAATAGAGCATTAACCCAGAGGAAAAAATAAATAATAATAATAATATATATCAGTAGTACTTAAAAGGGGCGTTGCGACCAATTCATAATTTTTTTTTTTTAAAGTCAGCAGCTACAACCACTGTAGCTGCTGACTTAATAAGGACACTTACCTGTTCAACGATCCTGCGATGTTGGGTGCCCCGAGGCCGATCCATCCATTGGATCGGGTGCCGGCGCCTCCATCCTAATGAAGGGAAACAGGCAGTGAAATCTAGCGGCTTCACTGTCAGTTTCCTACTGCGCATGTGCGAGACGCACGGCGCTTTGTGAATGGGCCCCATTGTTTTCTGGGACACACACGTCCCAGAAGGCAACGGGGCCGCTCTCCGAAGAGAAGGAAGCACCACAGTATAGGAAGAGGCAGATTAGGAAGACTGCCTAGCAACCGCGTTTCAGGTAAGTGAAAAATATATATTTCTCTTAATTTTATTAATGCATTTTAATTTTTTTGGGTGGTCCTCCACTTTAAGAGCAAGTTCAGTCTAGTAGGCAGTGGATACCTTTTATTAGCCAGTTAGCACATGCAACATCAAGGCTTAGATGTTTGTTGTCGTTGATTTGTGCCCTCTGTCGAAAAGCGCCAGTGCATGCGCAGAACGGAAGGGCACTCCAGCCAATTTGCCGATCAGCTGGAGTGACGTCACCGTAGCACATCGTAGAAGGGTTTTTGATGGGAGATACCATTTCACAGGCACATCAGGATATCAGCTGGAGTGCCGTTCCGTTCGGCGCATGGGAAGGCACATCGACAGAACACTGGTTTAATTTTTGCATCGGCATCCTGGCTCTTGACCAGACCTGCTGTATGTATATAGCTATTCAGTCATGTCTGACTGTGGGCCAGCTGTCTGGCACCATGATGGATATCCTTGAAAACCCCTTTCCATGAGGTAGGCCACCAGGTCTTTCCCCAACTCTTGACAGCTCCTCAGGCCTGGGACTGACATGCAGAATGTGATAACACATATGCATAGCCAGTTCGTTAACACATGCTAGGGCCAATTTAGACAGGAGCCATTTAACCTACCAGCATATTTTTTTGGTGTAGCCATTCTCAACCAGGCTTTCGTAGAACCCTAGGGTTCCTTCAGAAGTTGCTGGGGATTCTTTGATTTGTGGCCAATTGACCGCCCATCCATTGATGTTGAAAAAATTATCTGCACTCTGGTTGTTGCTCTTAAAATTTCTTAATTTTATTGAATAGCCACAGTGAACAAATGCAGATTAAGTCAGTTGACGCGTTTCAGCCTATAAGGCCTTAGTCATAACCACCATGACGTATGACTAAGGCCTTATAGGCTGAGACGCGTCAATTGAACCTGTGTTTGTGCACTGTGGCTATTCAATAAAATTAAGAAATTTTAAGAGCAACAACCAGAATGCGGATCATTTTTTTCCACATTACTCAGCCAGCGACTGTGGATCAAGCACCTGGGAGCTCTGCTATCTATGTGGTGTATGGGTAGTAGCACTGACTTTTCTCTGTTTATACTTTGCCCATCTGATGATGCCTTCATAGTTATAGGTCCATCTCTATTTGGCAGAGCCAGTGGCATGACAGCCTTTTTTTTTTTTGCTGATTGAAAAAGGTGGCATTTGGACCAATGACCACCAATGTAAGAGGCATTTTCCCAATGGCCCCTGCTTAGGGTGTCATGACAGCTGAACTTTATTTCAAGGGTTCCTCTGGGGTAAAAAGAGGTTGAGAAGGGCTGCTTTAGGCTCGGTTCACACCGTACGCGGCACGATTTGCCGCGCCCCGACCTCAGCGGCGACTTGCAAAACGACTTCTGTATAGAAGTCAATGCAAGTCGCCCGAGGTCGCCGCAAAAGTAGTACAGGAACCTTTTTTCGAGTCGCTCCTATTAGAACGGTTCCGTAGTACAGAACGGGGGCGACTTGTCAGGCGGCGAAGTCGCCTGGACAAGTCGCCCCTGTGTGAACCGAGCCTTAAAGTGTCAGAGGAAACTAATATACAGAGGAAATCATTGCTGAACATGTTAACTCCATGCAACTAGTGCCCTGGCTAAGATTCAAACCGAGGACCCCAGTGCCACAAGACATGAGCACCAAACACCATGCTGCTGTGCCACCCAACCAGACCAGCTGCAACTACCAATATGGTCCAGAATCACAATTTAATGTGGTGTACTGTCAGTTCAGAAATTGCTGCTTTAAGATCCCAAGAATAACGAACCTAAATTCATCTTGTCTGTTGAGAAGGATTTGGATACCCGAAATGCTATTTGGAAGGATGCCCCATTAATGAGCATTTTTTTGTACCTAGAACGTGAGGACTGGCAATTGCATGTACTAGTGAAAAAACGAATGACGTACATCGTGCAGAATCTCATATACGAAGAGTTCATTTTTTTTATTGCTTAGGCATCGGCTGATGTCCACTTGACCACAATGGGCTCTTTGCAATGTTCATAGTTGGTCATCTCTGCTTTATGCAGACCCTATCAACAGACTCAATGGGGAAAAAAAGACAAAAAGTAACCTGCCTGGTGCTTTAACGATGAGGTAGCATTTGACAGCTCTGACACTTGGTCTCTCAGGAATCCAGTGTGGTCACGTGGGGGTGGGAAGAGAGTCCTCAGCCCTGGGTAAGGCTAGCCATAGACATGTGCGGGTCCTTTCGTTCAGAATTTCTGACAAATTTGTCATTTGGATGGATCAATAAGTAAACTAATTTAAATGAATCCAAAATAACACAAAATTTGAATGTAATGCAGATCAAAATTTGAATACGTAAATATAGGGACACAAAAGGAGACTTTAAAAAAAAGGTGCCAAAATAAGTTTACAACTATGTCACATACTGAATAAAATATGATTTTTTTTTTTTTAACTATATCAAGTTTAAAAAAAAAAAACCAACCTCATTGCCCAAAACCTGGTATTCAAATACGTATTTGAAATCAAATTTTAAAGCAAGAATAGAATAAAATAGAATAGAAAATAAAAAAGGAATGGAATAGAAGTAAAAACAGGTAATAAAATATAAAAAAAAAAGAATAGAATAAAATTAAAAAAAATAACCGTCTTCTTGAAATTCTATTTTATTCAAATTTAGTCTATTTGAATTTTGAAGAGAATAGAAAATTAAAAAAAAAAAAAAAAAAATTGATTCGAATAGAATAAAACAGACAGATTTTAACCATCTTCCAAAATTTGGATAGAATATAAGAGACTAGAACAGAAAATAATAGAACATAAATAATATAACCAGCTTCTGAAATTTGAATTTCAAATAAAATAGAATTTGAATGGCAAGTCAAATCTAGTCTAATTGAATGCAATTCGCCCGAATTTGGAAAATTTGAAAACAAATTAACTAAAACAAAAATTTAAATAAACAAATTTTTTCATTCTGCACATGTCAAGCTGGCCATACACTGATTTTTCGTAACATTTTCCCATCTAAACTATACATCCGCCATATTTTTCGGCCTTCTTTCAAAAGGATGTTGGGTGAGAGGGACACCCACCAAGCATTCCTTGTAAACTGGAAGAAATTTGAACAGCATATGGCCAGCATTTATCTCTAAATCAGGGGTATTGTATATGATCCCCTGATGCAGTTTAAGTATAGGCATCTGTAGGGATGGCAATAAAGCTTTCCCGCTTCTTTGCCTTGTATGAGCAAAGGATGGGTTCACTTTAAAGTAAATGCATGAAAATGGCACTAGCATCTTCATAAAAGGAAAGCTCAGTAATTAGAAATGTGGACGCTTCTATCAGGACAGGCAGTGCAACAACAAGGTCCTTCAGCACCCAAGGAGAAAGGGCGACCCCTTCGTATGAGCTGTGAATTACTTCTGCAGCATAGGTTTCCAATGCTGTCCTTTTTGGCGCACAAGGTGATTGCCTCTTCTGCCTACCCCTCAAAACCCAGCCTTTGTAACAGGGACGGGGCGGGGTAGGTTTAGAGGGAAGGGTAGCAGGGCAGCCCTGCTATGCATCCACCAGTCACTGGTGACTCAAGAGCAGGTATTCTCAACTCCACTTTCACGGCAGCATGGGCACAGTGGCCCAGTGTCCAAGAAGATGATTGGCCTGCCAAAATGCGATCAAATTCAACAGTACTCAAGCCTCTTCTCCTTTGTTCCCTTTAGAGCACCAGTAAGGCTCTCCATATGGAGAATGTCTTCCACCATTTGTAGGGTCCAACAAACTTGCCGAGCACACTAGTTTAGGTCAATGGAGAAGGAAAGGGCAAAGTTAGCCCTTAACATGGGGGAACTTCAGCCTAGGTGTCCCAACCTTTGATTTTGCCTGACAGCAGCCCTCTGGAGATTAACACTCATAGGCATGCGATTGTTGCCTAAAAATGACTGGACTTTGCAATCTATAGATACCTTTAGATTGTTCATATATTGCAACCTCATGCAAGGTATGAAGGACATGTTGCACCAAGGCTGTTTATTGGTTGAGGTGGTTTAACAAGACATAAGATACATCTGATAAGTAAAAAGCCCAAGCAGATATCAGAGACTGCTCATTCTATCACACCATTTATGACTGTCTTTGGGACACTTGCATGCCATACACATGGCCTAAAACGACTGAATTTGGCAATGGTCCTCTCATATCCATTAGGTACCTTTAGGCTCCCCATATACAGCACCCTCAAGGTGTAAAGCAGGGGTGCCCAACCTTTTTAAGAGCGAGGGCCACTTAAGCAACTTGATAACCAGTCGTGGGCCACAATGAGCGGAGCAGGTGGATGACAGGTCACGGCTACTCAATACGCCCTCTGATCCGATCCACCCAGATGGAAGAGGACGAATTCCCTTCTATTTTTTGTATCGGATTTTTAGGAGCGGATTGGAGGCAGGCGGGTGTAAAGGGACAAGAGTCTGTTTACATCTGCCGCTCTGTAGAGGTGAATCAAGGGTGTGATTGGGTGGTGGAAATCGTGTGAAAAGGGCCTAAACTGCTTTCACACTGATGTGCTGCGGTTTATCCACACCACGGGTGCAGCGTAGTGCACCCTGTGCCTATCCTAAAGGGTTAACTGAAATTTGCCATAGACTCTGCTTGTGGTAGAAGCCGGCGCTGTACAGGAAGCATTGGCTTATGGGGCTCTGCTCTGCAGCCACTTTCTTCCTCTACCACCAGCTTCATTCACAGCACTGATGCCGTGGTATGATGGGTCGGCAACCTGCGATCTGGCCTTGCTAACCTGCCATTCCACAGCAGGAGGTTGCGGGACACACCAGAGGGCTCCGCGGGCCACATGTGGCCCCCAGGCCACTGGATGGCCACCCCTGGTGTAAAGGGTATAGTGCAGTATGGTTGGGTCATTGGTTGAGATTGTTTAGCAAGACAAAAATGAATCTTAAGACCCCTTTCACACCACACCGCCGATAGCGTGGGCGGTAAAACGCCGTTATTTTTAGCGGCGTTTTACCGCCGGATTTGCGGCGCATTTCGGCCACTAGTGGGGCGCTTTTACCCCCTGTTAGCGGCCGCAAAAGGGTTAAAACTGCTGGCAATACGCCGCAATAGCAGCATTTTGCCAGTGGTATTACAGCGCTGCCAAATTGATTTCAATGGGGAGCAGCGGTGGAGGAGCGGTAAACACACCGCTCCTTCACCGCTCCAAAGAAGCTGCTGGCAGGACTTTTTTCTGACGTCCTGCCAGCGCACCGCTGTAGTGTGAAAGCCCTCGGGCTTTCACACTACAGACAATGGTGCAGCTTTTTTAGGGCGTTTTGCAGGCGCTATTTCTAACGCTATAGCGCCTGCAAAACGCCCTGGTGTGAAAGGGGTCTAAAAGTTAAAAGCCCAACAGATATCGTCCGACTATCCCACATTTACGGTTAGCTTTGGGGACACTGGCATGTCTACAAGCCATACCCATGGACAAAAATGACTGAACTTAACAATGGTCATCTCATATCAATAGGTACCTTTAGGCTCCTCCTACACAGCACCCTCTTGCAAGGAATGAAGGGTATTATGCAAGATTGATTGCTTATTAGTTGAGATTTAGCAAGACATAAAACCCATCTGTAAAGTAAAGAGCCCTACAGATTTTGATTCACTCTATTGAATACCACCATTTACGTTTGGCTTTAGGACACTGGTAGGTCTGCATAGCTAAACATCTGCCAGCATCTTTCAATGTGGATGATTGATTGGCTAGGCCAGATTTTTTTTCCCTGGCCAACTGCTACAAAGAAGAAGTCAGAAGATGCCAGAGGGGTATCTGGTAAGTGCTCCGTCCCCTCTCCAAAGGACACAAACATGCAGTTTTGCCCAATGTCAACATGCACATTTGTGCCAATAGTTTTCATGAACCTTCATGATGGACCACAAATATCTGTAGGCATCCCTAATAAAGCACATGCAAGCTCTCCACTTTTCTCCAATGCATTGTCACATAAGCATGTTGATTGACATTTTTGGAGAGACTCTACAAGCAGCATCTCAGTACAGCTGCTCTCGTGCCCAGAAATGAACCCACAGAGCGCTGAGCAGCTTTGCCCCGGTCCCTGTCACACTGACCTTGTAAAATATTTGTAACATGGAAAAAGCAAAAAAAATAAAAAAATAAAAAAATAAAAAACTCTTGTTAGCTGGTAATGCAAGTTTCTGGAAGTGCCCAACTTAAATATCAAATGCAGCAGAAAAGGTATCCTTCTAATTTGCCCTTAAGTATAAGGGGGTAGGTCGCTGGAGCCCGATGTGCATTACTATTATTATACAGGATTTATATATATATATATCGTCAACAGTTTACACATCGCTTTACAACTTGAGGGTAGTCAGTACAAGTACAATACACTTTAAGGAATCAGAGGGCCCTGCTCCTTAGAGCTTACAATCTAATAGGGAAGGTCATGAGATATAAGAGGCAATAACTTTGGGGGATGTGCTGATGGAGAAAATAAAATGTACAGTTGTTAGGTGGGGGCTAGATAGGCTTCTCTGAAGAGATGAGTTTTCAGGGACCGTCTGAAAGTGGAGAAAGTCGAACAGATTAGGGTAGAGCATTCCAGAGGATGGGAGAGGATCTGGAGAAGTCCTGGAGGCGAGCATGGGATGAGGTGACAAGGGCACTCAAGAGCAGGAAGTCTTGGGAGCAGTGAAGAGAACGATTTGGTTGGTATTTTGAGACCAGGTTAGTGATGTAGCTGGCTTTGTAAGTTATTGTTAGTATCTTGAATTTAATTTGGTTGAGTGGCAGCCAATGGAGAGATTGGCAGAGGGGTATAGCAAACACTGAGGTGGATGAGCCGGGCAGCAGCGTTCATGATGGACTGAAGTGGGGATAGCCAATTTAGAGGTAAACCAATGAGGAGGGAGTTGCAGTAGTCGAGGCAAGGGAGGGCCAGGGCCTGGATTAGAAGCTTTGTGGTGACATTGCTTAGGAAGGAGCAGATCTTGGAGACGTTAGAGGTTGAGGTGGCAAATTTTGGATAGCGATTGGATGTAGGGCCGAAACTTTTGAGGAGGGGCTGGTCCACTGTGTAAAATGCAGCAGAGATGTCCAGGAGAAGTAGTACAGAATAGAGTCCGTTGGTTTTAGCCATTAGTAGGTCATTTTTGAGTTTAAGGAGAGTGGCTTCCATAGAGTGTTGAGGGTGCAATGTGGAATGAAGGGGGTCAAGAAGTTTGTTCATGAGAAAGGGTGTCAAGTCCAAAGTATAGGAGGCTGTTGTGTCAACCAGGGTGTTTGTGGAGAACCCCAAGAGCAGTTTGAAGAGCAAATGTTAAAGGATGAGAGTGTCACAAATCAAGTCCAGTAGAATTTTTTTTCCACAACAAAAAGCCAAGAGGATACAGCCAAACGCATTCAGGGGCCTCACAAATCCCCCTTCATCAGGGCTCACATTCTGGCAATGATTGGACATAATACTGGACAGGTAATTGGGGAAAAAGAAGATTGACAGCTGTCACACAGGCAACCCTTGCTGCGATTACATTACTTAAAAGCGGAGTTCCACCCTAAAGTGGAACTTCCGCTCATCAGATTCCACCCCCCCCGCCCCCCTCCGGTGCCACAATTGCCACCTTTGGGGGGGGGGGGGGTGCAGATACCTGTATAATCCAGGTATCTGCACGCACTTCCAGGAATAGCTAGCCTAGCCGCAGATGCTGCCCCCACCCCGTTATGTTCTGGGAAAAACACAGTTCCCAGAACACAACGGGGACCAGTGAAGACGCGCAGCGCGACTCGGGCATGCACAGTAGGGAACCAGGCAGTGAAGCCGCAACGCTTCACTTCCCGATTCCCTGACCAAGGATGGTGGTGGGGGCAGATGAGAGACGAGCGATTGCTCATCTGCTGCCGACATAGTGGGCACCCTGGACAGGTAAGTGTCCATTTATTAAAAGTCGGCAGCTGCAGTATTTGCAGCTGCTAACTTTTAATAATTTTAATTTTTTTTTTTTATTTATTTTTTTTTTAAAGGTGGCCCTCCTCTTTAAACTTAAACTTAATTTTCCACAATTACCTGTCCAGTATTCTCAATCATTGCCAGTATACAAGACCTGATAAAAAGGGCCAGAATACATTTCTACTGAACTTCTCTTTGATTTCAGCTCTCATCCTTTTAAGTATATATAATCTTGTCATTAAAAAAGATTCTGTATCCTCACAAAGTTTGGGCGAAAAGGTGTCTTGCGGTCTTTATTCCCGAGCTCCAGAAAACAGATACTCTGCCCGAACTACATCGCCAATCTTGTCTGCAAATATCTTCCAAACCTTCTGCTCCTCTCCTCCCCAAGACCTCCTGTTCTCAAATCTCCTCCTCCCATGCTCATCTCCAGGATTTCTCCAGAGCCTCTCCCATCCTCTGAAACTCTCTACCTTAGGCTGGATTCACACCTATGCAGTTTTAGTGCTTTTTGCAGATTTGCACTACAGAACGTGTTCCATAGGAAACCATGTTAAATGGACTGTAGTGCAAATCCAGCCTAAATCTGTGCAGCTATCTCCTACTCTGGACGCCTTTAGGAGATCCCTGAAAACTCACCTCCTCAGGGAAGCCTATCTCGCCTCCAGCTAACAACTGGACCTTTAACTCTTCCATCAGCTCATCTCCCACAGGTTATACCACTTGCCCCAGCCTATTAGATTGTAAGCTCTTACAAGCAGGGTTCCTCTTAACCCTCTTGTTTCTAATTTTATTGTAATAACTGTACGGTCTTCCCTTTAGATTGTACAGCGTTGCGCAAACTGTTGGCCCTATACAAATCCTGTATGCTCATAATACTGGGAAAGAACTACGTAGGCTGCCATTGCTGACCTTCTAGAAATGCCATCTGTCTGGCTCTCTCCGACTTCAATTCTCCAAGCGGCAGCATGGGTCGAGGTGCCAATATCTCAGTACAGATGTCCCTCAATCCAGCCCTTGAATTTTTCTTGTACTGGTCTAAATATGACGACATCGGTTCCAGATTTTGATTGGTTAATAGAAAGCAGAACGGAGAAGGATGGTTACCGACTGAACGCTCCGAGTTGCTGTGCTTTATAAATTTCTTGCTGGATCATTAAGCATATGTACTCAATTACATAATGAAGCATCAACGGATAATATGCTTGATGCACGCTGACCTCACAGATTGCCGGTGCCAAGAATCGTTTGTTACTTCCTTGCGTATGTGAGATGGCACCATGATGCATCTAGGTCTACTTTTGCGGCAGCCTCCATTTTAGATCAGGGTGTCCACCATACGATGAATGTGCCATACAGTAAACGCACCAACACATTCAATGTCCAAGGAGGACAGTGGTGCAGACAACCATATTCAGGTTCACGGGGAGATTTACTAAAACTGATGCAGCTGTGCATATTAACAAGCTATCTAACTCAGTGGTCATCAACCCTGTCCTCAGGGCCCACTAAGGCTGCTTTCACACTGGGGCGGGAGCGGCGTCGGCGGTAAAGCGCCGCTATTTTTAGCGGCGCTTTACCGTCGTTTTAGCGGCGGTCTGCGGGCGCTAGCGGGGTGGTTTTAACCCCCGCTAGTGGCCGAAAAAGGGTTAAACCCGCCCGCAAAGCGCCGCTGCAGCGGCGCTTTGCCGGCGGTATTGCCGCGGTGTCCCATTGATTTCAATGGGTAGGAGCAGTATAGGAACGGTGAATACACCGCTCCTTCACCGCTCCAAAGTTGCGGCTAGCAGAACTTTTTTCACCGTCCTGCCAGAGCATCGCTCCAGTGTGAAAGCCCTCCGGCTTTCACACTGGAGGGAAAGGGGCCGTTTTTTTTCAGGCGCTACACAGGCGATATTTTTAGCGCTGCAACGCCTGAATACCGCCCCAGTGTGAAAGCAGCCTAACAGGCCAGATTTTATGTATTACCTTGGAGAGATGCAGACTAGAATACTGCAATTACTGGGCAGCAAATGATATCACCTGTCATGTATTTCAGTTATCTTGGAAACCTGGCCTGTTAGTGGGCCCCCGAGGACAGGGTTGATGACCACTGGTCTAACTTCAGCATACTCCATTAAGCTTTGACAATAAGGCTTCATTAACATTTGATTAGTTATGTGACTTTGGATATCAAAGTTGCATGACAAATCGAACCCCATTCTTTGCAATGGCACCCACTCAAAATCGATGCAATTTAAAGTCACAGCGACTTTGGTCCATAGAATGTAAAGTCAGATCAAAATTGCACCAAAAAGGTCGCATCAAAGTCTGGAACTCATGTGACTTTCGAGATGCACTAATGTGAATGGAGCCTTAAACCGGCAAGTTCTTTATCAATAGAAAAATATAAAATTATTTTTTCATTACAGGTATTTATATAGAACCGATAATTTATGCAGCACTTTACCTTTTGTACATTCACATCAGTCCCTACTGTCAAGGAGCTTAGCATCTGAGGCTGGGTTGACACCTATGAATTGGACGCGGGTTTCTATGCAGCCAATTCGCATAGCATGAGAATGTGACCCGACCCTCTATGGAGCCCATTCACATATCTCTGGGGCGGAGTTCCCTCCGCAGCCGCCTTTAACTCAGTTTCAGGGCCGAATTCAGGCAAAGATTCGTCCCTGAACCGGAGAATGGGGACGAGGGACAACACACAAACTCCATGCAGATAGTGTCCTGGTTGGGCATCAAGCTGAGGACCCTGATGCTGCAAGGCATAAGTGCCAAACATTAAGCTTTTTACCTCTATTCTAAAGTGTATATAAAGCCAATTTTTTTTTTTGCTTTTGGCTAGAGAAGGGAAGGGTTAAAACCTGTTGGTTTACTTTTTGCTCTCTGTGCCTCATTAGGGAGATTTCCCAAAACTTCCTGTCCTGTAGATGCAACAGGAAAATCATAACAAAGCGCCTCCAATGCACCATTCACACCTATGCATGTTGCTTTTGAGCATTTTTGCAGTGCTTTTTTTCTGTGCTTTCAGACACGCGTTTTGCAATTTTATGCTTTTTTTTTTTCTGTTTGCCAAATTTGTTGTTGGGCACATCAAATAATGCAAAATTCATCAAAAACGTGCTAAAAAAAAAAAAAAAAAAAAAAAAACGCACAACATGCTTTTCTGCAGCGTCTCCATTGAAGTTTATTGAACAAAAAATAAAAAATAAAAAGCTGCGTTTTTGCGTCCGACCCTTTCCAAAAAAAAAAACAGAGGCAAAAACTTGCATTGATGGGAGTGTTCTCCATAGGAACCAGTGTTAAAATAAATAAATAAAAATACTACATTTCCTGCGTTTCTAAAAAAAAAGCCGCATTGCTGTGAATAGAGCCCAAGACAAGTATTGAAACAACAGGCATCACAATTGGAAAAGGGGGAAGGGTAAAACCTCTTGTCTGTTTATGTTTTGCTGTCTATGCCTCATTAGGGAGATTTCCCGAAACTTCCTGTCCTTGAGATGCAACAGGAAATCAGAGGAAATCCCCTCTAAAGGCCCCTTTCACACTAGGGCAGTGGGTGCGTCGGTGGTAAAGAGCTGCTATTTTTAGCGGTGCTTTACCATCAATTTTGCGACTGTTTGTCCGCTAGCGGGGTGCTTTTACCCCCGCTAGCGGCCGAGAAAGGGGTAAAACCACTCGCAAAGCGCTGCTGCAGCAGCTCTTTTCCGGCGGTATAACCGTGCTGCCCATTGATTTCAAAGGGCCGGAGCGGTGGAGGAGAGGTATAAACACTGCTCCTTCACCACTCCAAAGATGCTGCTAGCAGGACTTTTAGCGTCCTGCGAGCGCACCGCTCCAGTGTGAAAGCCCTCCGGCTTTCACACTGGAGACACAGGAGCGGCTCTTTCAGCCATTTTTAGCGATGTAGCGCCTGCAAAGCACCCCAGTGTGAAAGGGGTCTAAGACAGATATTGAAAACAACAGACATCACAGTTTGGAGGGGGAAAACTTTCACCACACTGTCTGTGCCTGGTAAGGGAGATTTCCCCTCACTTCCTGTCCTGGAGACACAACCAAAAATCAGAGGAAATCCCATCCAAGGCCATTATCGACCCAACAGGGATCCCAGTTGGAAAATTTACCCTCACCCCTTGTTCTGGTGACAACTATACCAGTGGGTACAGAGACAGCAATACAAACGGGGGGGGAAATTGTAAATATATTATATATATATAATAAAAAAATAAATATCAATAATTAGTAAATTGCAATCAGATGAAGAAGAGGTAATCCCATTAATCCCATCACACACCAAAATCTAAAAACACTCTAGCAGGTCAACTAGATTGCACCCAAATCGATCCTACTGTGTACGTACCAGCGTGATAGTACCATTAGATTGCAAGCTCCTTTGGAGGGAAGGGACAGATATGAATTACTCAGTGTTCTCCATAAAGCATAACAGAAATAATAATAATAATAAAAAAATAAAAAAAAATTTTATTGTGCGATCACTTCGAGGAACAGTCCCTCAAAACCTAGTTTTTGAAAGCTGGCTACCTAAAGCCATAGGATGGCGCCCTAAAGAAAAACAAACATTTCTCAAAAAAAAATAAAAAAAATAAACATTATCACATGTTACAATTTAATTGCATGAGCTACTAAACTCATACATTTGTGGGTCTACACGAGATCCAAGGTATATGGCAGATTTGGATAGGATCGTACAGAGCGATAATGATGAGCTGGATAGGCTTTTTATGAAATCATTCCAAATTGTCTATCTAGCCACTCATGCTACAATCTAAAGCTTACCACATACCTCCCACTCTGTGCTATGAATGCACTTCTCTAACCTCTCAGTTGTCAGAATTTTTTTTTTTTTTTGTTTTTGTTTATCCAACCTAACGCTCTGGATTGTACAAGCAGATTGTAAAGTGTGTAGGCAGTTTAAGAAAGATTCTTCTCGTGAAAGCCTTTTTGAACACACAAAAAAAAAAAATTTACTTTTACCCTGGAAATTATAATTTTTTTGTTTTTTTAATCAGACCCCCAGGTTCTTAAAATATTCAAAACAATTTTACACAATTATTGGGCATGGACAACTCTTTTGACCAATATGCTTTACAGATAATCATTACCATTTGCAGAACAACGTTTAGTTTGAGAAATCTGCGAAAAGAATGGTCTCAGGTCTATGGCTAATCTACACGATGGCTGGCAACTATGTAATATCTATGGCTAACCTACGGAACATATCTCTATAGCTAGCCTACGGGGCAGTGGGCAACTACGTGGTCTCTATAGCTAGTTTACGGTGCAGTGGGCAACTACGTGGTCTCTATAGCTAGCCTACGGTGCAGTGGGCAACTACGTGGTCTCTATAGCTAGCCTACGGTGCAGTGGGCAACTACGTGGTCTCTATAGCTAGCCTACGGTGCAGTGGGCAACTACGTGGTCTCTATAGCTAGCCTACGGTGCAGTGGGCAACTACGTGGTCTCTATAGCTAGCCTACGGTGCAGTGGGCAACTACGTGGTCTCTATAGCTAGCCTACGGTGCAGTGGGCAACTACGTGGTCTCTATAGCTAGCCTACGGGGCAGTGGGCAACTACGTGGTCTCTATAGCTAGCCTACGGGGCAGTGGGCAACTACGTGGTCTCTATAGCTAGCCTACGGGGCAGTGGGCAACTACGTGGTCTCTATAGCTAGCCTACGGGGCAGTGGGCAACTACGTGGTCTCTATAGCTAGCCTACGGTGCAGTGGGCAACTACGTGGTCTCTATAGCTAGTTTACGGGGTAGTGGGCAACTATGTGGTCTCTATGGCAAGCCTACAGAACAGTTGCCAACTATGCATCTCCAAGACTAACCTATGGGACAGCTGGCAACAATGGATCTATAAGACTAGCCTACGGGAGAGCTAGCAACTATGAATAACTAACTTCAATAGCTAGCCTATGGGGCAGTGGGCAACCATTATCTCTATAGCTAGCCTACAGTATAGTGAGCAACTATGTAACTTCTATAGCTAGCTTATGAGACAGCGGAGAACTATGTAATCTCTATGGAAAGCCTACAGAACCAGTTGGCAACTATGTATCTCTAGGACTAACCTATGGGACAGCTGGCAACTATGTATCTAGAAGACTAGCCTACAGGAGAGTAGGCAACTATGCAACTTCTATAGCTAGCTTATGAGACAGCGGGCAACTATGTAATCTTCATAGCTAGTCTACGGGACAGCGGGCAACTATGGAATCTTCATAGCTAGTCTACGGGACAGCGGGCAACTATGTAATCTTCATAGCTAGTCTACGGGACAGCGGGCAACTATGTAATCTTCATAGCTAGTCTACGGGACAGCGGGCAATTATGTAATCTCTATGGCTAGCCTACGGGACAGCTGGCAACCAAGAAGTGTCTATAGCTAGCGTATGAAACAGCTGGCAACTATGTCATATTTATGGCTAGCCTAAGGGACAGCTGGCAACTAGGTAATCAAAAGAAATAGGTACCTTGTGGATTGCAGGTCACCGATCTCCAAAGCGAGGCACTCCTCTTTCCGTAATAAGAGTCCAAGGTCAATCGCAGGGATGGACAGGTGCAGATGAACCAGTTCCTTGCAAAAGTTGAGGAAACACAAGATGAAATCCACTCTGCTCAACCTCCCAATGGAGCCTAAGGGGAGCCCAATCCTAAATTCAGTGGGAAGTGGAACTTCAGCGGGTCCTGGCGAGCCCCTAGAAATGCTGCTTATGAATGAAGCCACCTTTGACGGATGGATGGATGGAGGTGGGTGGGAAGGTGATTTCGCTCAGGGCAGATACACTGGGATCTATCTGATCTCTCTTTGCAGTTCCAGATCTGCACCAAGCAATGCCTGCTCAGGGCTCAGCAGACTGTCTGTGTGTGCGAAGCTCTGGATCTGGGGATTTGGAATAAACTGCACTAAGGGGGCAGGAGGAGGGGGCTTTAAATTAACCCTTTAAGGGCAGCCTGGACCTCCCCTTCCCAAAGGCTTGCCATTTCCTCATTAAAGAGCCGTTAAAGTCATCAGGGTGAAGTCACTTAGGGGTCTTTAGTGGGTAAATAGCAGGTAACTTGAGAGGAGCTGAAAAGGCGAAAAAAAAAGTAAAAAAAAAAAAAGTTACAAAGGACTGAATAACTGCTGCAGATTAGATCAAGCAAGTCCCACATCCGTCCCAGCAGAGACTGAGATGAAGGGGAGGAGGAGGAGGGCTCAGGAGGGGAGGGGGGCCTGGACTACACAGAGGAGATATTCCTAATAAAATAGCACAGGGGGGTCAGGGGCACCTAAGCGCATCATTGTAGTGGGACACCTTTTTGTTTTTTTTGTATTTTTTCTCAGGGTGCATGTGGAGCTAAGACCTGGGGATCTTTAACAACAGATCTGAGAATTGCGCATTGGCGATTGCGCTCGCCTTGGCGACCATGAGCATCAGAAGTGCTAGTCATTATTAATATTTCATACAGGCATTTATATGGCGCCCACAATTTACTAAACATTTTATAATTTGTACATTCACATTGGCCCTTACCCTCAAGGAACTTACAATTTAAGGCATACCTCCCAACTTTCTACATTTAATAATTTGAACATTCACATTGGCCCTTACCCTTCAAGGAACTTACAATTTAAGGCATACCTCCCAACTTTCTACATTTAATAATTTGAACATTCACAATGGTCCTTACCCTTCAAGGAACTTACAATTTAAGTCATACCTCCCAACTTTCTGAGACGGGAATGAGGGACACCTATCAGTAAAAGTATGCAGGCATAGGACACACCCCCTTGCCACACCCCCTTAAAGGAGAATTGTACAAAAAAACAAGATTGGTTGAACCCACAAGTGCTTTTTTTTTTTTTTTTTACCACTACTATTCCTTTATATTGGCTTTTGGAATTTACAAATGCAGCAGTGTAGAATTTGGATGAAAGGTTTAATGCTGGAAAACACTTTTTGATAGATAAAAAGTGCATTTTATATACAACTATATAGATCAGACCAAAATGAGGGACAAATGAGGGACAGAGGGTCCAAATCAGGCACAGACCCTCAAAATCAGAGACATTTGGGAGCTATGTTAAGGCCCCTATTAGGGATGAGCTCAGGTATGTTCAGGGTCCTAGTCGGGAACCCAGGAGAGCGAGCCCACCAGGAAGGTGTCAAAGGACTGGGCCAATCATAAATGGTCATGGTGTTCCCCAATCCTGCAACCGCATGTATGTGCAGGTGGAGGGCGGGGAATGCCTTGGCTGCAGATGATTGGCCCAGTACAGGTGACAGCCTTCCGGTGGGCTCGCCCATGTGGGTTTGGAGCAGGATCTGCACACGCTTGAGCTCATCCCTAGTCCTTACCTCATATCCATATATACACATACTAGGACCAATTTTGGCCGGCCATACACTGCACGGATTTCAGACAGTTCCTTAAAATATACTTAGTGGGTGTCCCCATCAACCCTCCCCGACATATTTCCATTGAAAAGTCTAAGGACCATTTCACACCCCAAAAACACACTCCAGATCTGGATGTATTTCTGCATGTGTGTTTTTGATGCGTTCTAGTGCTTTTTTGTTGCATTTGTTATGTGTTCCAGATGAATTTTTTCTTCTTTTTTTTCAGTTTTTTTTCCCACTGTACTGGGGTCCGGTGCATTTTTGATGTTTTTGGGTGCATTTCGGTGCTTTTTTGTTGCATTTTTTATACATTTCCAGATGATTTTATTTTTTTGTCTTTTTTTCACTCTCCTGGGGTCCAGTGCGTTTTTGATGCGTTTTTTGTTTTTTTTCTTTTTTTTTCCATTTTTTACCCCCCACTGTACTGGGATCTGGTGCATTTATGATGCTTTTGGGTGCTTTCTGGTGCTTTTTTGGTGCATTTTTTATGCATTTCCAGATGTGTTCCAGATCATTTTTTTTTCTGTATTTTATTTTCACTCTCCTGGGGTCCGTGCATTTTTGATGCATTTGGGTGCGTTCCGGTGTGTTTGATGCGTTTTACCACGTTCCAGTACAGTACTTTTTTTTGTTTTCTGGAATAGGAACGCACTGGAACTGCAAGCACTGGTGTGAACTATGCCATTGAAAACCATATTGCCTACTTTCTATGCTTTTTGGATGCAGAAGAAAAAGCACTAGAGCACATGTGGTACGAACTAGCACCTAAAGCCGGCCCTAGACAGAGCGAAATTCGATCTGAATTTTGATCCATCTATAGGCAGGCTGGTTGTACCGAAGTCGATCTAGCGGTTAACTTTGGTACAACCAGCCTGTTGTTTTCTTTCGTATGATCACTGCCGCTACCATAGCCAGCAGCTAGGGCCGTCTTTAAGGCAGGGCAAAAGAGGCAGCTGCCCTGGGCCCCATCATTGTTGTGGGGCTCAAAGCAACTGCCTCATACTTGTCAACTATCCCAGTTTAAATTCCCTTGTCCCATGAAGTTTTAGTCGTGTGCTGTGTCCCAATATCTCAGTGTGAAGTTCTGTTACTAATGCTGCCCAGCTCTGCCCTATTGCCATGACTCAACTGCAGACCCTGTATTTACATGTAAGTAATCTGCATTAATATGTAAATAGCCACAGACTGTGAGTAGTCTCTAGCAACCAATCAGTGAGCACTAATAATGTGCAGTGACCTCTAGCAACTGCTTAGTGAGTGGTAAGGATGTCCAGTAACCTCTAACAACCAATCAGTGAGCAGTATTGATGTACAGTAATCTCTAGCAACCAATCAACATGCAGAAGTCATATGCTGTAACCTCTAGCAAATAATCAGTGAGCCATGATGTGTGCTGCAACCTATAACAGCCAGTCAGTGTGCGATAATGATACCTCTGGCCAACAATCACAATCCCTGTCTGATCTGATTCAGTAAAATGATTTTGAGTCTAGCTGCTATTTATTATATGTCTCAGAACGGGTAAAGAGTGAAATTGCATGGGGGGGGGGGGAGCCCAAGAAAATGTTTGCCCAGGGTCCAATCAATATTAAAGACGGCCCTGCCGGCAGCAGTGATCATTGTATTTTGGCAGCGGGGAACCCCTCTCGCTGTCAGAATACAGTAGTGCTGTGGGAGGGATTCCCCTACCAACACCTAGGTTCACCATGATGCGAATCAGTGCGATTACAGCGTCGGTTCCCGCATCGCATCTCTCCCGCAGGCAGTTCTCACTGCTCTCTGCTGCAGTGTTCAATAAAATGCAACTGACAACCCCAGATGGGTTCACAGATCGCAGTGTGAACTGTGAACTTGCACAGGAATCGGATCGCATAGGTGAGAACAGCCATGCTATCCGATTTCAGTGCGGGGGGGAGGGGTCCCTGCACTTTTTTCCTGCAAATTTAATGCGAGTTCAGCCATACAACTGTATGGCCGAAGTCGCATCTCACAGACATCGCATGCGATCGGCACCTGCAGTGCGGGTGCGAATCACATGCCATGTCTAAGATGGCGCTAGTGTGAACCTGGGCTGAATGTCGATGGAGGGAATCAAGCGATTTTCTTCCTTTAACCCGAAAATTGCATAACATATGGATAGCCTAACGTTAGCCATATACCAGCCGAAAAATAGTTTGAATGCATTTTCGAAAAAAACAAACACGCGGTTGTGAGAGCAAACTATATCGCCATCCTGTAATGATCGAAATTTAATGATCGAATTTTCAAGTGATAAATTGTTCAATAGACATACATGAATCAGCTGTTCATTTTTTGCTTCTGGGTCACATATGCGCAGTACCAAGAGTTCAATTTTTCATGGGCGAGAAACACATTAACCTTTCAATATATAATTTTTCAAACTTGTCTTTCAATGTTTCAGTTCAAAAATGTCACAACTGATTCTCGACTTGTGGCCATTCAAGTGGAAGTAAACCCTCCTATTGTTTTCAGACAAGGAAGCGGCCATCTTGGCCTCTGTTTGTTCTTTAACTACAATGGTGCTGCCCATGTGATCAGTTCTGACACCAGCCATTGGATGGTTTGACAGTTTGGTTGAGAGCACAACCAATGTGACAGTTAGATTCCAGCAACTGCTGGGAATGGAAGGGTTTTTCAAAACTGTTAAACCAATGGGTTCACCTCAACTGGACAGAAAATTAACCATCTGTCCAAATTACAGATTTTCTAATTTTTTTTTTGGTCGAAAACGCCAGCCATTGGATGGTTTGACAGTTTGGTTGAGAGCACAACCAATATGACAGTTATGCCGCGTACACACAATCAAACAAGTGGGTGGAAAAGTCCGGCAAACTGAAGTCCGCCAGACAATCCCCCCGTGTGTAGCCTCCGGCATACTTTTTTGACCCGAAAGTACGGCGGACTTAGAAAGTAGTTTTGCACTCCAATCTTCCCGCCGGACTCGAATCCGGCCGTGTGTGTGCCAGTCCGCCGTACTTTTGAAATGAGCGGACTTTTCCCGCGCGGCCCCCCCACCCCAAAGCACCTTGTCCCCATGTTGATGAGGACAAGGGCCTCTTCCCGACAACCCTGGCCGTTGGTTGCCACCAAAAGAAAGCTCTATTTGTGGGGAAAAAAAGGACGTCAATTTTGTGCAGCGCATCATTTGCAATAGACATGAAAAAAAAACAACTTTGTATAGTTTCGATTCGTTACTTGCATAAATTCGTTTAGTTAAATTTGTTTCATTCATTTTCGGAATTCATTTTGTTTATTCGTTTTCAAATGAATTATAAGAATTTTTGAATCAATTTCAAATAGTTTTCGAATCTGAATAGTTTTCCAATTTCCAAAAAGAATAAAATATTATAGAAAATAGAGAGATAGAATAGAAAAAAAAAATTCTATTCTATTTATTTATTTTCTATTCTATTTTATTCTCTTTGGAAATTGGAAAACTTTTCAAATTCAAATAGTTTTTGGATTTGAATAGTTTTCCAATTTCCCAAAATAGTAAAATAGAATGGAAAATAAAGGAATAGAATAGAAAAAAAAATGAATACATTTTTTCTATTCTATTTCTTTATTTTCTATTCTCTGTAGAAATTGGAAAACTTTTTTGAGTTCGATTAGTTTTTAAATTTGAATCATTTTCCAATTTCCAAAAAGAATAAAATAGAATAGAAAATAAAGGAATAGAATAGAAAAATATTTTTTTTCTATTCTATTCCTTTATTATATATTCTATTTTATTCTCTTTGGAAATTGGAAAACTTTTTGAATTTGTATAGTTTTTGAATTTGAATTGAAATAGAAAATAAAGGAATAGAATAGAAATATATATATATACAGTGGTGTGAAAAAGTGTTTGCCCCCTTCCTCATTTCCTGTTCCTTTGCATGTTTGTCACACTTAAGTGTTTCGGAACATCAAACCAATTTAAACAATAGTCAAGGACAACACAAGTAAACACAAAATGCAATTTGTAAATGAAGGTGTTTATTATTAAAGGTGAAAAAAAATCCAAACCATCATGGCCCTGTGTGAAAAAGTGATTGCCCCCCTTGTTAAAACATACTATAACTGTGGTTGTCCACACCTGAGTTCAATTTCTCTAGCCACACCCAGGCCTGATTATTGCCACACCTGTTCACAATCAAGGCATCACTTAAATAGGAGCTGCTTGACACAGTAAGGTCCACCAGAAGATCCTTAAAAGCTACACATCATGCCGAGACCCAAAGAAATTCAGGAACAATTGAGAAAGAAAGTAATTGAGATCTATCAGTCTGGAAAGGGTTATAAAGCCATTTCCAAAGCTTTGGGAATCCAGCGAACCCCAGTGAGAGCCATTATCCACAAATGGCGAAGACATGGAACAGTGGTGAACCTTCCCAGGAGTGGGCGGCCGCCCAAAATTACCCCAAGAGCGCAGCGACGACTCATCCAAGAGGTCACAAAAGACCCCACAACAACGTCCAAGGAACTGCAGGCCTCACTTGCCTCAGTTAAGGTCAGCGTTCATGCCTCCACCATCAGGAAAAGACTGGGCAAAAATGGCCTGCATGGCAGAGTTCCAAGGAGAAAACCACTGCTGAGCAAAAAGAACATCAAAGCTCGTCTCAATTTCTCCACAACACATCTTGATGATCCCCAAGACTTTTGGGACAACATTCTGTGGACCGATGAGACAAAAGTGGAACTCTTTGGAAGGTGTGTGTCCAAGTATATCTGGCGTAGAAGGAACACTGCATTTCATAAAAAGAACATTATACCAACAGTAAAATATGGTGGTGGTAGTGTGATGGTCTGGGGCTGTTTTGCTGCTTCAGGACCTGGAAGACTTGCCGTGATAAAAGGAACTATGAATTCTGCTGTCTACCAAGAGATCCTGAAGGAGAATGTCCGACCATCTGTTCGTGTACTCAAGCTGAAACGAACTTGGGTTCTGCAGCAGGACAATGATCCTAAACACACCAGCAAGTCCACCACCGAATGGCTGAAGAAAAACAAAATGAAGACTTTGGAGTGGCCTAGCCAAAGTCCTGACCTGAATCCTATTGAGATGCTGTGGTATGACCTTAAAAAGGCAGTTCATGCTCGAAAACCCTCTAATGTAACTGAATTAGGACAATTCTGCAAAGATGAGTGGGCCAAAATTCCTCCAGGACGCTGTAAAAGCCTCATTGCACGTTATCGCAAACGCTTGGTTGCAGTTGTTGCTGCTAAGGGTGGCCCAACCAGTTATTAGGTTTAGGGGGCAATCACTTTTTCACACAGGGCCATGATGGTTTGGATTTTTTTTCACCTTTTAATAATAAACACCTTCATTTACAAATTGCATTTTGTGTTTACTTGTGTTGTCCTTGACTATTGTTTAAATTGGTTTGATGTTCCGAAACACTTAAGTGTGACAAACATGCAAAGAAACAGGAAATGAGGAAGGGGGCAAACACTTTTTCACACCACTGTGTATATATATATATATATATATATATATATATATATATATATATATATATTTCTATTTTATTCTCTTTGGAAATTGGAAAACTTTTCAAATTCGAATAGTTTTTTTGAAATCGAATAGTTTTCGAATATGAATCATATGAATAATTTTTCAATTTCTGGAAAATGAATGTCTTTTGGTGGTATTTGATCGCCTCTGCGGTTTTAATTTTTTGTGCTATAAACATAAAAAGTGCGACAATTAAAAAAAAAACACAATACTTTGTACTTTTCGCTATAATAAATATCCCCAATTTTTTTTTAAAAAAGCTATTTTTTTTCTCAGTTTAGGCCGATATGCATTCTTCTACATATTTTTGGTAATAAAAATCGCAACAAGCGTATATTGATTGGTTTGCGCAAAAGTTATAGCGTCTACAAAATAGGGTATAGATTTATGGCATTTTTATTATTCATTTTTTTTTTTTTTTTTACTAGTAATGGTGGCGATCAGTGATTTTTTATTGTGACTGGGATGTTATGGCGGACACATCGGACACTTTTGACACCATTTTAGAACGATTAACAATTATACAGTGATCGCTGCTATAAAAATGCACTGATTACTGTATAAATGTCACTGGCAGGGAAGGGGTTAACACTAGGGGGCGATCAAGGGGTTAAATGTGTTCCCTGACTGTGTTCTAACTGTAGGGGGAGGGGACTGACTATAAGAGATGACAGATCGTGATTTCTAGCTATTAGGAACTCACGATCTGTCACTCCTCTCAGAACAGAACAGGGATTTGTGCGTTTACACACACACTTCTGTGTTCTGCCTCTTGCGCCCACGAGGCTGGCGGTCGCCGTGATCGTTGGCCATGTGCATTGGCGCCCCCGCAGTGCAGCGGGTGCGTGTGCCTACTATTCCGCTTAAAGGATGCCGACGTACAGCTACGGCGGCTCGCGGGAACGTGCCGACCTGCAGCGGTATAATGACGGCGGCTGGTCGGCAAGCAGTTAAGGCGTAGTTCTGGAGCATGCACCTGTGAAATTTGGGCAGGTTCATTTTTGTTGCGTTTTTTTTTTTTGGTCGCGTCTTCTATTCATTTCAATGGAGACCTACGTTTTTTTTGGGTGTTTTTCAAAACCGCACCAAAGATGAGGCAAACAGGACTTTTTTTTTAAAAAACGCACCGCACCCACAGCGAAGTGGTGTGAAGAGTCCCATAGGATTCAAAGGTAATGCGTTTTTGTTGCGTTTTTAGCACGGTAAAAAAACGCATCAGTGTGCAAGAACCCAAATCGCACCTGAATGAGGGGAAATCCCTAGACAGTTGTCACTGGAATTGGTAAACCCCGTGGGAAAGATTTCCCCTTACTTCCTGTTCCTGTGACAACTGTAAAATTTAGGGTTGCTCATTAATCAGGACAAAAAAGAGAGAGGGGGCGAATCCCGTATGATATCTTTAGACAGGAGAGGTCCGCTTTAAGGCTGCAGATGACAATAACAAATGGGCCCTAGTTGCACAATCCTTCGTATATCTCATCATTTGCTTAGCTGTAAAAAAAAAAAAAAGTCCATGGCACAAATAAAAAAAAAAAACAGCCTAGGAAGAAATCCGACAGGCGCTGTGTCTAGCCACTGACGCAGGACACATCTGTTTATCAATGTACCTTATGTAAAAATCATCATGCAAATAGTTCCGGAATGCAGGAATTATTTGTGTTCGGATTTGGCTAAAACCACCATTGTCTGGATTCCTAGAACTGGCCATTATGCAAAAAACATATACCTCCCGAGCCCATGGGTTCACGTGTCTTACATATATATACATATATTGGCGATAAAGGCTCGTTTACACCACAATGCACAAAAAAAAAGTATGTGCGTTGACGTGCGTTAAGGCATATTTGTATCCATTGTTTAATTCACGTTTTACTGTGCAGAAGCTGCCAGCGAGATCCTGCGTATAAAGGGTCCTCCTGTTGCTAGGATGCAAATTAATTCTGATACCTAGCATCCTTTGTTGCTAGGACACAGATGTCATGGGTATTATTCATTGCTAGGATGCAGGCGGTTATTACTATTATTTGTTGTTAGGATGCAGGCGGTTATTGCTATTATTTGTTGTTAGGATGCAGGGGGTTATTTCTATTATTTGTTGTTAGGATGCAGGGGGGTATTTTTATTATTCATTGCTAGGATGCAGGCGGTTATTGCTATTATTTGTTGTTAGGATGCAGGCGGTTATTGCTATTATTTGTTGTTGGGATGCAAGTGGTTATTGCTATTATTCGTTGCTAGGATGCAGGCAGTTATTGCTATTATTCATTGTTAGGATGCAGGCGGCTATTGCTATTATTTGTTGTTAGGATGCAGGCGGTTATTGCTATTATTTGTTGTTAGGATGCAGGCGGTAATTGCTATTATTTGTTGTTAGGATGCAGGTGGTTATTGCTATTGTTTGTTGTTAGGATGCAAGCGGTTATTGCTATTATTCTTTGCTAGGATGCAGGGGGTTATTGCTATTATTTGTTGTTAGGATGCAGGGGGTTATTGCTATTATTCTTTGCTAGGATGCAGGCGGTTATTGCTATTATTTGTTGTTAGGATGCAAGTGGTTATTGCTATTATTCTTTGCTAGGATGCAGGCGGATATTGCTAATATTTGTTGTTAGGATGCAGGCGGTTATTGCTATTATTTGTTGTTAGGATGCAAGCGGTTATTGCTATTATTCTTTGCTAGGATGCAGGCGGTTAATGCTATTATTTGTTGTTAGGATGCAGGGGGTTATTGCTATTATTCGTTGCTAGGATGCAGGTGGTTATTGCTATTAGTTTTTGGGATGCAAGCAACTCTTGTACTCTAAGAGCCTTTTCACAGTGAGCTGCCACCGGCTATTTTTAGCGCCGCTTTACCGTCATCTTAGCGGCGCTATTCGGCCGCTAGAGGGGGCGGTTTTAACCCCCCCGCTAGCGGCCAAAAAGGTGTTAAATCTGCCCACAAAAATCCACTGTAGCTGCGTTTTGCAGGCAGTATAGCAGTGCTACCCCATTGATTTCAATGGGGAGGAGCAGTGGAGGAGCAGTGAGTTCACCGCTCCTTCACTACTCCAAAGAAGCTGCTGGCAGGACTTTTTCTGACGCCCTGCCAACGCACCGCTCCGGAGTGAATGGAGCCGCTATTTTAGGGCAGTTTGAAGATGCTATTTTTAACGCTATAGCGCCTGCAGAACGCCCCAGTGCTATTTTTAGCGCCGCTTTACCAGGGCTCAAGTCCTGCGGGAACGCATGGGAACGGAGTTCCTGTACTTTTTCCACAACAGGAACTCAGTTCCCATTAGCAGCCGCGTCCTGCAAGACTTTGAAGTATGTGAGCTGTGTGGTAGGTGCTACACCAGCAGCTGCCGACACATCTCGCAATAGTAAGTGCCGCACACCTGACCATTCAGGCATTGCCAGTAGGGGGCCCCATGACAGCTTCCGCTTTGATCTACCTGTCAATCACAGCTAGCTGACGGGTAGACCAGGTCTAGGTCTAGCTGACGGGTAGATCAGCTTTTCTGCTCACAGGACATACAGGGAGAGAGGTGAGCTGAGGGAGGAACATCAGTTTGGGGTGGTAAGCTGAGCACAATACCTGGCAAAGTTTAATGCCAGGAGGGAAGTTTATGTGGAAATATGTGAAGGGTTGGAATAGCAGCGAGTGTGTGTTGGAGCCCCTGCAGAGTTTGCAGCCCCTCCCAAGCTAACATACATCTCCTAAGCAGGAACACATCACTATCTCCCCAAGCATTCTGTCCAGATAATGTGCAGTTAATTTATGACCTTTCCGTTTAACCCTGTGTTATCCAAACTCTGTTCAATGAAAAGTGTAAACTCACCACATAAACACTCTATATACAAAATAACATCCCCAATAAAAATCAGAACATGATGTTCACATTTGCATGGAAGCACAATTGAATGAATGCTGATTATTCAGAGAATTATCGTATTTATGTTTATTGAGGATTGTTTTTTTTTATGTACTAACAGTTAAGCTTCATACACACAATACGAAAATTGGATGAAAAATACCACATTTGAAGTGTTCGTGCATATGAGCGTATCATTTTATTTATTTTTTTTGGTGGGGGAGTGGATCTTGGGTGGGAGTTCCCACACTTTTTTCCCCAGGACTTGACTCCTGCGCTTTACCATCAATTTAGCGGCGCTATTCGGCCGCTAGAGGGGTGGTTTTAACCCCCCCCCTGCTAGTGGCCGAAAAGGGGTTAAATCCGACTGCAAAATGCCACCGTTTTACCATCTGATCCCTCCTGTATTGTATTCTAACCATATCTCCCAACCTTTTTGAGATGGGAATGAGGGACACCTATCAGCAAAAGTATGCAGGCATAGGACACACCCCCTTGCCACACCCCTTAAAGGGGAATTGTACAAAAAACAAGATTGGTTAAACTACTATTCCTTTATATTGGCTTTTGGGATTTACAAAATGAAGCAATTTAGAAATCAGATGAAAGGTTTAGCACCGGAAAAGTTTTTGATAGATAAAAAGAGCATTTTATATATATCTATATCAGGGGTCAAGTCCTGGGGGAAAAAGTGTGGGAACTACCACCCAAGATCCCTTCCCCCACCAAAAAAAATAAAAATACGGTTATTCTCTGAATAATCGGCATTCATTCAATTGTGCTTGCATGCAAATGTGAACATCATGTTCTGATCTTTATTGGGGAATGTTATTTTGTATATAGAGTGTTTATGTGGTGAGTTTACACTTTTCATTGAACAGAGTTTGGATAACACAGGGTTAAACGGAAAGGTCATAAATTATCTGCACATTATCTGGACAGAATGCTTGGGGAGATAGTGAGGTGTTCCTGCTTAGGAGATGTATGTTAGCTTGGGGGGCTGCAAACTCTGCAGGGGCTCCAACCCTTCACATATTTCCACATAACCTTTCCCCCTGGCATTAAACTTTGCCACGTATTGTGCTCAGCTTACCACCCCAAACTGATGTTCCTCCCTCAGCTCACCTCTCTCCCTGCATGTCCTGTGAGCATAATAGCTGTGCTCCTCCTCTGGGTTCTCTCATCATATGGCACTGAAGATAGAGAAGGGGGGGATTCAGCGGGACACACAGAGCAAGTATACAGGAGACTGGGTGATTGACAGGTAGATCGAAGAGAAAACTGTCATGGGGCCCCCTACTGGCAATGCCTGAATGGTCAGGTGTGCGGCACTTACTATTGTGAGATGTGTCGGCGGCTGCTGTAGTAGCACCTGTCACACACCTCGCATACTTCAAAGTCTTGCAGGACACGGCTGCTAATGGGAACTGAGTTCCTGTTGTGGAAAAAGTACAGGAACTCCGTTCCCATGCGTTCCCGCAGGACTTGAGCCCTGATCTATATAGATCAGACCAAAATGAGGGACAAATGAGGAGGAATGAGGGACAGAGGGACATTGCTTCAAATCAGGGACAGTCCCTCGAAATCAGGGACAGTTGGGAGCTATGTTGTAACTGTACTGTCACACAGCTCCCAACTGTCCCTGATTTGGAGCAATGTCCCTCTGTCCCTCTTTCCTCCTCGTTTGTCCCTCATTTTGCTCTGATCTATATAGTTGTATATAAAATGCACTTTTTATCTTTCAAAAAAGTGTTTTCCAGCGCTGAACCTTTCATCTGATTTCTAAATTGCTTCATTTGTAAATTCCAAAAGCCAATATAAAGGAATATTAGTGGTAAAAAAAAAAAGCACTTGTGGATTTAAGTAACCTTTTTCTTTGGTTAATTCTCCTTTAGGGGGGGGTGTCAGGGGTGTGTCCTATGCCTACATACGTTTGCTGGTAGGTGTCACTCGTTCCCACCTAAAAATGTTGGGAGGTATGCTGTCTGCCCTCATGTTGTAAAGAGCTGCGCTATATATAAATCCTGTATAATTATAATAACAATAATAATAAAAAATGTGAGTTATCATTAGATCATTGGGGTGCCCCCTAAAAAAAAAAAATTAAAAGTCAGTACGCTACAAATACTGCACCTGCTGACTTTTAATAATCGGACACTTACCTGTCCCAGGGTCCAGTGATGTGGGGGAATGAAGCCGCCCCCTCGTTCCCTGCTCCGCTCGCGGCACCAGCATTCTTACTGTGGGGCACCCCACACCTGGGCACCCACTGAACTTCACAGCCGGGAACCCACTGAACTTCACAGCCGGGCATACACTGAACTTCACAGCCGGGCACCCACTGCGCATGCGCGAGTGGCGCCGCGCGCCGTGATACGCCGTACAGTCATCTGGGACAAGTGACAGGTCCCAGATGACTTTGTGGCGCCGAGGGGAAGTGATGTCACCAGCCCGGGCAATGAAGGAGGCAGACTACGAGGGAACCCCTAGCAACAGGCATTTAGAGGTGAGTAAAAAAATAATTTTTTCCAATTATTTTTTTTTTACTTTTTTTATGAATTTTAAGCAAATTTTTTTTTTTTTGGGTGGAATCACCACTTTAACAGACAATGAAGTTACATTGTTTCATTATATGGATAATCTATGGATAATAATCCAACATACATCTCATATATTCTCTATAGCGATTACCATGCTCAGCTCTGCTAATAGGATTGAGAGAAGCGGGGGGCGGGGTTTCAGCCATGTTATGGGCAACCACTGGGCGGGGTCAGGGTAGAGTTTCGGAGAGGCAGTAGGCGTGGTTGAGGCGCACAGAGGGCGTACCGTGGGCGTGGCTGAGGCGTGTAGAGTGCGCGCGGTGGGCGTGGTTGAGGCGCCCACAACGGCGCGGTTAAGGCGTAAGAGGACGTACGATAGGCGTGGCCGAGGCGTCCAAAAGGGCGTGTTCTGGGCGGGAGTTTTGGTGTCAAGGCAACCGGCTGGGTCTCGCCTCCGCATCGCAGCAGCGTCTCCCCGTGTGCCTGGCGCTCCGCTCTGTCTGGCTGTTGCCGTTTCAATAAAGTTATTTGAAAGCTTCCGCAGCGTCAGCCAGTATGGCGGCCAGCGGTGCCGGGGTGACGGTGTTGGCTCCCAATGGAAGGCGGCAGGTGGTGAAAGTGACAGCCGGGACCCCTCTGTTACAGGTGGGGGGAGCTGGGGGAGGGGAGAGAACACCGCTGACCGAGGCCCGGGGAGGGGACATGTCATAGGTGGGCCAGATCTTCTGTCATCATCATCCTCCTTCTTCTACCTGGGATACAATATGTTGTGTGTGGATAGATTTATCACAGTACATAACGTGTGTGTATAATATATCCAGCTGCACCTCTTGCTTTTTTTTGGGTGAGGGAGGTTACAGCCCCTGTCTGGTGTTTGTTGATTCTCAGGACTCCACTGGTGAGATTTCCCCTCACTTCCGGTCCTGGTGACAACATTGTGAGAAGACAGCAGGGGCGGAGTGCCGGTGTCCTATCATATACAGTCCCCCATCGGATGGTGTCCGCTGTGTACTGCGCATGCGCACTACACAGCACACACAGTTTCTGAAAATAGCCGAAGATGAACGGCGCCTGCGCTGTGAGTCCAGGTTCTATCCCCACCATCCAAGTGGACGTAGAGTTGGAATATAAAGAGGCGAGCGAAGCGTGGCGAAGCGACCCTCTAATTTTGCCAGCCCTATGTCCGCTTGGATGGTGGGGCTACCACCTCCACTCACGGCTCAGGCGCCGCTCAGCTTCTGAGACTTTCCAAAGCTTCTTCTGCTCCGTACCACGCATGCGCAGTACGGGGTGGACACTATATGATGGCCGGACTGAATATGCCAGAACACCGATAACTGGCAGATTTTCTTCTCTTTTTCTTTTTTACTAAATGGCTGTCTGTGTCCCTGTGTTGGGTTTCCTCCTCGCTTCCTGTTCTGGTGGGAATGATGTGATCACCCAACAGGAAGTGAGGGGGAAAATCTCCCCAAGGGGACACCAGGGAAAAGGAACACCCCCTTTCCTGCTTTTAGGGGCTCATTTTATGGTGTTGTGTTACAATAGGGGAGGGGGGGGGGGGGGTCTGCAAACTGCAACCGACTGCAAGGATTGATGCCGTCCTCTGATGTAAAAAGAAATAATAATATAGTGGGGGCTGTGATGTAAGGAGGGACTCTGATAGGGACTTGAGATGTAAGAGGGGACTCTGATGCAATGGAAGGGGAGGGGGGAGGGCTCTGCTGTAAGGAGAACTCCAATGTAAGGAGGGACTCTGATGTTAGGAGTACTCCAATGGGAACTATGATGTTAGAATGGAGTCCAATTGGGGTCTCTGATGTAAGGGGTACTGCAATAAGAACACTGATGTAAGGGGGAACTCTGATGAGGAGTCTGATATAAGGGGGGAGTCCACTGTAAATAATACTCCAGTGGGGACCCTGATTGCAACTTTGCTATGGGGGGGGGGGGGGGCATGGCTTTGATGGGAACTCTGCTGTAAGGGGGAGGGGAATCTGATGGGAACTCTGCTGTAAGGGGGGGGGGGGGGACTCTGATGGGAACTCTGCTGTAAGGGGGGGGGGACTCTGATGGGAACTCTGCTGTAAGGGGGGGGGGACTCTGATGGGAACTCTGCTGTAAGGGGGGGGGGACTCTGATGGGAACTCTGCTGTAAGGGGGGGGGGACTCTGATGGGAACTCTGCTGTAAGGGGGGGGGGGACTCTGATGGGAACTCTGCTGTAAGGGGGGGGGGACTCTGATGGGAACTCTGCTGTAAGGGGGGGGGAACTCTGATGGGAACTCTGCTGTAAGGGGGGGGGAACTCTGATGGGAACTCTGCTGTAAGGGGGGGGGGAACTCTGATGGGAACTCTGCTGTAAGGGGGGGGGGAACTCTGATGGGAACTCTGCTGTAAGGGGGGGGGGAACTCTGATGGGAACTCTGCTGTAAGGGGGGGGGGGAACTCTGATGGGAACTCTGCTGTAAGGGGGGGGGGAACTCTGATGGGAACTCTGCTGTAAGGGGGGGGGGGACTCTGATGGGAACTCTGCTGTAAGGGGGGGGGGACTCTGATGGGAACTCTGCTGTAAGGGGGGGGGGACTCTGATGGGAACTCTGCTGTAAGGGGGGGGGACTCTGATGGGAACTCTGCTGTAAGGGGGGGGGACTCTGATGGGAACTCTGCTGTAAGGGGGGGGGACTCTGATGGGAACTCTGCTGTAAGGGGGGGGGAACTCTGATGGGAACTCTGCTGTAAGGGGGGGGAACTCTGATGGGAACTCTGCTGTAAGGGGGGGGGAACTCTGATGGGAACTCTGCTGTAAGGGGGGGGAACTCTGATGGGAACTCTGCTGTAAGGGGGGGGAACTCTGATGGGAACTCTGCTGTAAGGGGGGGGGGGGAACTCTGATGGGAACTCTGCTGTAAGGGGGGGGGGAACTCTGATGGGAACTCTGCTGTAAGGGGGGGGGAACTCTGCTGTAAGGGGGGGGGAACTCTGATGGGAACTCTGCTGTAAGGGGGGGGGGACTCTGCTGTAAGGGGGAGGGACTCTGATTGGAACTCTGCTGAAAGGGGGGGGACTCTGATGTATGGTGAGACTCTGATGGGGACTCCAAAGTAAGGGGAGAATTCTGATATGAGGGATGGAAGGGGTGGGACTCTGATGGCCTCAAGTTTATTTGGAATTTCTTTTCTTTGATTACTGAAGTCTTTTTCTCTTCTAATTCCTGTCCTGCCAATTAAAATAAACACTCCAAGTAAAACTTTATTAATTTGATCAGATTTAATTCTTTCATTCATATAAATATACAGCATGGGCCTCGTAGTGGAGAGTTTGGCACCCCCTGGTTTAGACTACAACTTCACTTGCAGTGTGCCCCTTGTATTCCATTGGAGGACGTTGTGGTTTGCAAGTGGCTGACCGATATTATGGTTGAAGATATCAGCCATAACCGTGTTATCGAGTTTTTTTTTTTTTTTTTTTTTTCAGCCGACGGCTGGCTTTCTCATGAAAGCATTTTGAGTGGTTAGGTACATTGCTAAACCTTTGATCACTCCTCGATGTTTAACTCTTTCTAAAGGAGTGTCATTAGTACAGTGACAGTGCATATATTTAGCACTGATCACTGTATTGGTGTCACTGGTTCCCGCAAAGCTTTAAAAGTGTCAGTTAGTGTCCAATTTTGCACCGCAATATCGCTGTCCTGCTATAAGCCGCTGATCACTGCCATTATCTGTACAAAAAAAAAAGAAAATAAATTCCATAAATATATCCCATAGTTTGTAGACGCTATAACGTTCACGTAAACCAATCAATATACACTTATTGGCATTTATTTGACCGAAAACCTGTTGCAGAATACATATTGGCCTAAATTTTTGAAGGAATTTTTTTTTTGTATTTTTTTTTTTTTTTGTATTGGATATGTTTTATAGCAGAAAGATATTATATATATATATATATATATAAAAACATTTTTCACAAAAGTCTTTTTTATGTATATCGCATAAAAAACACAGAGGTGACCAAATACCACCAAAAGAAAGCTCTGTATGTGGGGAAAAAAGGTCACACATTTTATTTTGGTACAGCGTCGCACAACCGTGCAATTGTCAGTTAAAGTAACGCAGTAAGTGCCAAATCGTAAATAAATGGCCTGGTCATGAAGGGGGGGTAAATCTTTTGGAGCTGAAGTGGTTATACTTGATGCTGCGCAGCCTGCCCGCACCTTAGCAGTAAAGCGACAGCGCGGGGGCGGCAAGTGGTTAAAATTCCCACTGTTCTCCCTCTTCTGTCTGCCGGGCTTTTGGGACAAATCGGAGAACCGAGCATCGCTCTGATCTCACCCAAAACGCTGCAGAAAGACGAGACAAAGGAGTGAGGATTTCAAATCCCTGGACCGTTATGCTGGCTGTGTGGGCACTGACAGTCCATCACCCACAGAGGCAAGTACGGAGGGGACCGGGGGGTGTTAAGGGAGTATAGGATGCCTGTGCTCCATGACCGCGGGTCCCGCGGACTCGATGTCCGCCGGGAGTCTGCGATTGTGTCACGGAGCGGAAGAATGGGGAGATGCCTATGTAAACAAGGCATTTCCCCGTTCTGCCTAGTGAAATGACAGAGATCTACTGTTCCCTGTCATCGGGAGCAGGGATCGCTGTCATGTGAGTGGAAGCCCTTCACTCCCTAGGACACACTTAACCCCTTGATCGCCCCCTAATGTTTAACCCCCTTCCCTGCCTGTGTCATTTACACAGTAATCGGTGCATTTTTATAGCACCGATCGTTGTATAAATGACTGGTCCCACAATAGTGTCAAATGTGTCCACCATAATGTCGCAGTCGTGATAACCACAGGTCATGCCATTACTAATTAAAAAAAAAAATAATTATGATAAAAATGCCATAAAATTATTTTGTAGACGCTATAACTTTTGCGCAAACCAATCAATATACGCTTATTGCGATTTTTATTTATTTTCAAAAAATATGTAGAAGAATACATATCGGCCTAAACTGAGGAAAATATTATTATTTTATATATATTTTTGAGGGATATTTATTATAGCAAAACAAAGTGGCTTTTTTTTTTTTTTTTTTTTCAAAACTGATGCTCTTTTTTTTAATTTTTTTTTGTTTGTAGCGCAAAAAATAAAAACCGCAGAGGTGCTCAAATACCACCAAAAGAAAGCTCTATTTGTGGGAAAAAAAAGACGTCAATTTTGTTTGGGTGCAAACGTCGCACGACCGTGCAATTGTCCGTTAAAGTGACACTGTGGCGAATTGCAAAAAGTGCTCTGGTCAGGAAGGGGGGTAAATCCTTCCTGGGCTGAAGTGATTAAAGTCCTGCAGCGGTGTGGGTACAAAGCAACTGGTGATGTTCAGTTCCTAAACAGTATCTTCCTGCCCAGGCATGCTGAGACCTATAGTTGTAAGGCTGTGGTTACCAGGGCTGGGGAACCCTTGGAATTCGCTGTTCTCCATTGGCTGATCCTTAATAAAGTTTGCCAACTTATGATTCAGGGGTTGTATCGCTATACGGCCCGCAACCAGTGCTTGATTGCACATGATAGAAGTATTTGTTTATAGTCGTTCCAGCACGATCCGCACTGATGTTGTGCTGCTTCAATGACACTTATTCATTCATTAAATAGCTCTGCTGTTTGGAAGTCATTTCCCCACTCGTTGAGGTTTCCCCGATATTTGGTAATTGTCCGTATGATTAATTCAGAGTCATCTTTTCGCTTCCTTTTAGCAGTAAGGAAACTTTCGGTGTTGATGAGTTGCAGATCAGTTATGTTTGGCGTCTGTGTGTTTTTATAATGGCAGGTGCTGGAAGAGGTCTGCAAGAAACAGAATTTCAACCCCAGAGAGTATAACCTAAAGTGAGTTCAGATATCCTTTTTTTTTTATTTTTTTTTTTATTTTTTATCTTTTTAATTTATCTATTTTATGTTTTTTATTATTATTAATAATAATAATAATAATAATATTATTATTATTATTCATTTTTTATTTTATTTGGTATTTATTTTTTTGCTTATTTGTAGCACCATCTTTATAAACAATGTACCCATAACCCAAGCCGATTCTTTTTCAGGTTTCAGAGGACGGTGTTGGATCTTTCTCTTCAATGGCGTTTTGCGAACCTTCCTAACAATGCCAAACTGGAGATGGTGAGCTGCTCGTATCAGCGCGCCGGAGCAGAATGTTCGGTGAGGTTTCTTCTGCATCCTGTATGTCTGTTATGGGCCTAATGCACACAGAGACGCTGAGGCAACCTCTTCTGAAAGATTTTTTATTTTTTTTTGACAGCTTTAAAATGCTGTTTAGCCGCATTCACGTCTAGGAGCATTTATTTAACCGCTTGCCGACCAGCCGCCGTCATTTTACTGGGGCAGGTCTGCAGTAACTATACGGCTGGCTCACGAGATCGGATTAGCAGGCACGCGCACGGACCTACTGCACTGCAGGGGTGCCGATGCTCGTGGGTGCAGGGCTGCCGATGCTTGAGTCCATTGGCCACGAGCGATCGCAGGCATGAGAGGCACAACAGGGACGCTCGCGCGCGTGCGCGCGTGCGTGCGTGCGCGTGTGTGTGTGTGTGTGTGAGCGAGCGAGCGCGCGCGCGTGTGTAAACACACAAATCCCTGTTCTGTCCTGGGAGGAGTGACTGATCGTGAGTTCCTAATGGCTAGGAACCACGATCCGTCATTTCCTCTAGTCATTCCCCTCCACCTACAGTTAGAAACACACACAGGGCACACAGTTAACCCCTTGATCGCCCCCTAGTGTTAACCCCTTCCCTGCTAGTGAAATTTTTACAGTAATCAGTGCATTTTTATAGCACTGATCGCTGTATAAATGCCAATGGTCCCATAAATGTCTCAAAAGTGTCCGATGTGTCCGCCATAATGTCACAGTCCTGATAAAAATCGCAGATCACTGCCATTGCTAGTTAAAAAATATAATAATAATATAATAATTAAAATGCTATATATCTATCCCCTATTTTGTAGACGATTAGTGCGATTTATTTATTTTTATTTACCAAAAATATGTAGAATAATACATAATCGGCCTAAACTTAGAAAAAAAATATCCCCATTTGTTTAAAAAAAGCTATTTATTATAGCAAAAAGTACAAAATATTGTGTTTTTTTTTTTTTTCCAAAATTGGCGCTATTTTTTTGTTAATAGCGCAAAAAATAAAAAACACAGAGATAACCAAATACCACCAAAAGAAAGCTCTATTTGTGGGGAAATAAAGGACGTCAATTTTTTTTTTTTTTTTTTTGGTGCAGCGTTGCACGACCACGCAATTGGCAGTTAAAATGACGCAGTGCCGAATCGCAAAAAATGACCTGGTCATTGAGCAGCCAAATCTTCCGAGGTTGAAGTGGTTAAGATAACATCATAAGACCCTCCCAAAGCGCAATAAAACTGTATTGCCATTCTGTGAGACTAAAGTGAGTAGCAGCAGCTGAGAGAGCAGCAGTGTGTGTCCTTTGTATCTACCTCAATTTGGGTGCTTTTACTATGGATCCCATAATGAGCATATGTGAGGATATTAAATCTCACTATGTTTGATCAAGTTGGGGGTCAAGCTCAATGGTGGGGGTCATCTGGTTCAAATCTAACAACCTATAGTTAAAATTCGATAGTTCGATTTTAAATCATGATTTTTTTTTTTTTTAAAGAGCATCTGTCATCTCTGTCCTGCAGCGGCTCCTCCTCTGACCCGCTCTTGACTCACCGACAGTCCCATTCACTTTAATGGGACGGCTGGTGATGCGGCAGTGACACAACGAGGTGAGGGACGTGGCGGCGGCAGGTGAGTGGATGCCCAATAAAAGGCACTGCCATGATGGATCTGAAATGACAGGTACTCTTTAAATGTAAGGACTGATTCTTGCTGGTAGTTAGAATCTTTAATATTTGCAAACAAAATGAAGCGATATCGGAACCGATTCAATCATACAGTTTGTAGTGTACATAGATTTGCAAAACGATGGGATAAAGGAATATTTCTGAACTTTGTTTTATCTTATGGTTACTGTGAAATTGTATGAATGCATCAATGCAGTGCATGTTATCTCAGCTTGCGGAGCTTGGATTCATTGAATGTCTTTACCAAAAATGTAAATATTGCTGAATACACAGCCTCATGCAATGTAATTAAGCTCCATTTCATGCTGAGTAAACAAAACTATTATGTATCTTAAATAGAAAACTATCTTTAGATTTTTACTCCAAAAGCATTTTATAAAATGTATTTAAATCGATAAAATCCACCCCCCCCCCCCCTTTAAAAATCATTGATTTTTATCCACCCTATTATGTACCCATTAAGAGTTCTTTCACACGGGGCAGATCAGTGATGATCCACCCCGTGGATATCCGCTTGCTCAGTGGGAACGCTCCGTTAATCCCCACTGAGCAGGCAGAGGACAGGTCCATCTCTGCACACTGCGCAGGAACTGACCTGTCAGAGCGCCCTATGGGAGATCGGATGACGACGGGCCGAAGTGTCTGTCGTTTTTCGATCCGATGGCAGATGGAAAAGTAGGTTTTTCCTCGATCACACTTTTCAGATCGGATTGGGTCTGATGTCAGCGGACATGTCACCGCTGACATCCGACGTTCCGTAGACCTCTATGGAGAATCCGTTCAGGTCCGCCTGAAAAACTGACAGGCGGACCTTAACGGATCGGTAGTGTGAAAGAGGCCTAAACCTAAAGAGGTCAGGTACTGATGTTGGATGAAGAGACCAGGCTTAACCACTGCAGCTCCAGAAGATTTTACCTCCCTTCATGACCAAATTAAGTTGGCAGGAAGTTTTAACAACTAAAAGCAAACCTGCAGCTGTTTTGTAGCTGTGATACCCAGGGAGTTTTATTAACCAAATTTCCAATACGTTCTGGATACCCCTTCCAAACTCCCTTCTGGCTGTTGAAGCCACCATGTAGTGGCTGACAGGAAGGCAAATGAGCCATTGCTTCCACTATGGCAGCTCCCTCTTCATTGGCCTACCCCTGCACAGGCTGCCCCCTCTTCAGTCTATCGTGAATTCTGCTGGCCAGACTCATTCACCTTACCAACCGTTCGAAGTCTGCCCCTCCTTTTAAGTCCCTCAACTGGCTTCCACTCACCCAAGGAGTATATTTCAAAAACCAAGAAATCACATACAGTGCATCCTTAAAGCGGAGCTCCACCCTAAAGTGGAGCTTCCGCTCATTGGAACCCTCCCACCTTCCGGCGTCACAATTGGCACCTTTCAGGGGGGAGGGGGTGCAGGTACCTGTAGAGTACAGGTATCTGCACCCACTTCCGGCATAGATATCTGCGGAAAGGGGTGTAGATTCTGCAGATATCTACGCCCCTTTCCGAAGGTCCCCCGCTGTCTGCTGGGAAACACACGGATCCCAGAGACAGCGGGGTCATCCTTATTGCGCAGCGCGACTCGCGCATGCGCAGTAGGGAACCGGGAAATGAAGCCGCAAGGCTCCACTTCCTGATTCCCATAGCCAAGATGGCGGCGGCAGCACCCGAGAGACGATCGAGAGATCGGCTTCGGGTGCCGACATCGCGGGCGCGCTGGACAGGTGAGTGTCACTATTTTAAAAGTCAGCAGCTGCAGTATTTGTAGCTGCTGGCTTTTAAAAAAAAAAAAAAAAAAAAAAAAGACGGACTCCTGCTTTAAAGTATTCACAGTGCTTCATTTTTTCCACATTATGTTATGTTACAGCCTTATTCCAAAATGGATTCAATTAATTATTTTCCTCCAAAATTCTACAAACAATACCCCATAATGGCATAGTGAAAGAAGTTTGTTTGAAATCTTTGCAAATTTATTTAAAATAAAAAACAAAAAAAATCCCATGTATATAAGCATTCACAGCTTTTGCTTGAGCAAAATTGAGCTCAGGTCCATCCTGTTTTCACGGATCTTCCTTGAGATGTTTCTTCAACTTGATTGGAGTCCACCCGTGGTAAATTCAGTTGATTGGACATGATTTGGAAAGGCCACACACCTGTCTATATAAGGTCCCCCAGTTATCAGTGCATGTCAGAGCACAAGCCAAGCCATGAAGTCCAAGGAGTTGTCTGTAGACCTCAGAGACAGGATTGTATGGAGGCACAGATCTGGGGAAGGGTACAGAAAATGTCTGCAGCATTGAAGGTCCCAATAAGCACAGTGGGCACCACCTGTAAATGGAAGAAGTTTGGAACAACCTGGACTCTTGCTAGAGCGGGCCGTCCAGCCAAATGGAGCAATCAGGGGAGAAAATCTTAAAGGCTCGTACATACTATGAGAAAATCGGGTGAATGTTTTCTTCCAAAGAATCTTTGGACGATTTTCGTATAGTGTGTACACAACTTTTGACAGCCGATTCCATGTTATTTACGAAAATTCCCGAAGAGACAAACATGTGTGGAAACAGAATGAATTTACTGTTTTCATACAAGAAAAATCAGAAAAAAAACTGCTCATGATAAAAAACGATAAAAAAAAAAAAGCCTTTGTCGTACAAGAACATTCGTAAGAATTTTCGTATGAATTTTCTTTTATTGGTTTCCGATTTGCTGAGAAACATCGAGAAAAATCGGACGAATGTTCGCCTGATTTTCTTATAGTGTGTGTTTCAGTTTAGTCGGGGAGGTGACCGAGAACCCGATGGTCTCTCTGACAGAGCTCCAGCATTTCTCTGGGAAGAGAGGAGAATCTTCCAGAAGAACCACCATCTCTGCAGCACTCCACCAATTAGGCCTGTATGGTAGCGTGGCCAGACGGAAGACACTCCTCAGTAAAAGGCAGATTACAGCCCGCTTGGAGTTTGCCAAAAGGCACCTGAAGGACTCTCAGACCATGAGAAACAAAATTCTCTGGTCTGATGAAACAAAGATTGAACTCTTTGGCCTGAATATCAAGCGTCATGTCTGGAGGAAACAAGGCACTGCTCACCACGTGGCCAGTACTATCCCTACAGTGAAGCATGGTGGTGGCATCATCATGCTGTGGGTTGCTGTGATGTTTTTCAGTGGCAGGAACTGGGAGACTAGTCAGGATTGAGGGAAAAATGAATGCAGCAATGTACAGAGACATCCTTGATGAAAACCTGCTCCAGAGTGCTCTGGACCTCACACTGAGCAAAGGTTCATCTTCCAACAGGACAACGACCCTAATCACACAGCCAAGATAACAAAGGAGTGGCTACGGGACAACTCTGAATGTCCTTGAGTGGCCCAGACTTGGACATCTTTGGAGAGATCTGAACATGGCTGTACACCGACGCTCCCCATCCAACCCGATGGAGCTTGAGAGGTCCTGCAAAGAAGAATGGGAGAAACTGCCCAAATATAGGAGTGCCAAGCTTGTAACATCATACTCAAAAAGACTTGAGGCTGTAATTGGTGCCAAAGGGGCTTCACCAAAGTATTGAGCAAAGGCTGTGAATACTTCTGTACATGGGATTTTTATTTTGTTTTTTTATTTTTAAATTTGCAAAGATTTCTATTAGCATGTACAGAATCTCCACACTGCCAAGCCAAAAGCTTGTAAAAATAAAGCTCTAGTGTTATTTGCAGCTAAGGTAAGGAGCACAGGCAGCTATTTAGCAGCTCATGAAAAGTATGCTGCATGAAATAACACTTTTGTTCTGTTCTATTTCAGAAAGTTCGGGTAGCCCTGCAGTTGGAAGATGGGACGAGGCTGCAAGATGAATTTCAATGCACCAAGACTCTCTGGGATGTCCTGGTCTCCTTCCCTCAAACCAAGTAAGATCCAAGATGGTTATGGTATCTGTTTTTTTTTTTTCCATGTAGTTGGTTTTGCACAGAGTGGCCCCGATCCTCCTCTTCTGGGGATCCTCGGTGGCGCTCCTGGCTCTTCCTCTTCTCAAGTGCCCCGTTAAAGAGCCGCTGGACGGGACTACGAGCTGACCCAAGCCGAATACACAGTACAGTTGGCTCTGTCTTTTTCGGCAGCGCCCGCTCCAAAAACAGCAGGGAGGCGGGACTGCGAGCCAAGCAATCGGCGCTTGGTCTTTTTCGGCGGCGCTCGCATCTGACAACAGTTACCAAACTGAATTCTAAAGGAAAAATGGTAAACGAACCAGAGTAGAACATATTATGTCTAAAGACTTGCTTTCCACTCGTGGAAAGCCAGAACAGACACATAAAATATTTAATATAATTCTGAATGCACCAAGACGTCCTGATCATTGTGACCAGTACATTATCAGTTATCAGACCTCCTGAGCGCAGACCACCCCCGCCGCCATCCGGAGAGCAACTGATCAGCTCCCCTTTAGCCGCGCCTTGTTAGCGTGAATAAAGAGAAGCCGATTAATGGCACTTCCTGGTTACCGTGTGATCAGCTGTGATTGAACACGCGGATTGACACACACCTCACCACTGATCACCACGCTGTGCACCCCTGGGGGCGCACATGAGCAGCTTATCCTGCTGAACTTTGTTTGATGCCCAGTTAGGATAACGGAACCTCCCTGCGGCCATCATTCCGCATACAGCGGGCGGGAAGTGGTTAAAGGCTTCTGAGATAGACAGTCACTGTTGACCAAAAGGAGTCTAACCTTGGTACAGGATCGTACCATATGTAGGAAGTCTCCTTGTTCTATTTCGCATTTATGACGTGGGGGAGATCCACTTGCGCATCAAAAGAAGCCTTTTGGGAACAAAATATGTGCGATGGAAATACCTTAACTGTATTTGCTTATCCCTGGTGGAAATGACTGTATTTGGATAGGAGAAGGTATTTTGGCTTTTACACTAGACCCCTTTCACACTGGGGCGCTTTGCAGGCGCTACAGCGCTAAAAATAGCGGATGCAAAGCGCCGCTCCTCACACTCCAGTGTAAGAGCCCGAGGGCTTTCACACTGGAATGGTGGGCTGGCAGGACGGTAAAAAACTTCCTGCTAGCGCAGCATCTTAGGAGCGGGGTGTATACTGCTCCTTCACCACTCCTGCCCATTGAAATGATTGGGGCAGCGCGGCTATACCGCCGGCAGCAGCACTTTGCGGTTGTTTTAACCCTTTCTCGGCCCCTAGCAGGTGGGTAAAACCGCCCCGCTAGCGGCTGAATACCGCTGCTAAAACGTCTGTAAAGCGGCGCTAAAAATGGCGCAGTTTTGCCGCCAGCGTCCGCACCACCCCAGTGTGAAAGGGGCCTGAAAGTGGATTCCAGCTTATACCTAACTACCCTTTAAAACTGTCCCCTTCCCTCTATGCTGAAAAATTTGTGTAATGCTGGGTACACATGGGCCAAAAAAATGGTTGGTTCAGCAGGAAGCGGCCGACATTCTGCCCATGTATACAGCTCTGTGTCCGACGACAGCAGATCTCACGATTCTGTTCTTTTAAAGTGCAATGTAATACGTTGCTATTTATACCAGGTATGATAACTTAACCGCTCATTGTAATAGTTTTACCCCAAATCTTTCACTGATCTGAATTCTGATTGGCTCCTGTAGGTCAGCATTCTTTCCACAGGCTCTTTGCACCTCCATATTGAATAAATTTGATATTTTGTCAAGTTTTTGGTAACGTTCCTGGCTCTGTGTTGCACATATGAAGTGATGCTGTCTGCGTTTTTGAAGTTTACGGCTGTTTGTGTTTTGCAGGGTGTGTCTGGACGAGGTTCCTCCTGGAAACGTCGCCGTATGCATTTATATGCGGGATGAGGTAAGGCAATGCACAGAGCGGCGAATTCTGTAATCCAGACAGCTCGTTAATGATTCATTGACTCCGGCGCTTTCAGCTCGCACCTCCTTTTACGTTTCCTCAAAACTCAGCGACTGATGCATCAGGGTGGGCGCAGAGACCGCCACCTGCACACTTTGATGTGGCAATAAAAGTTCACCTTTAAGTGGGGATTTTAAACAAAAATACAAATGACTTCATTGGCGTGTGACATTATAGTCTGTGTATCCAGTAGTTTTCCTAAATGGCCAGGCCACCCAAATAGGATGTTTTCATTTTGGATAGATCCTAGCGGATTGAATCACTCAGACATATAAGTGCATAACATCATAGAGGGCTATTTTTTTGTATTTTTTTTTTTTTTACAATTGGCCCCTTTTGCTTTTTAGTTGGAGCAGAGTTCTTCTTTAAAGTAAATTTGATGGTCGGTGGCGGGCCTTGTTTTTATAATTGGGCCACCCAAAGCTGTTGGGTTTATACACCAAATTTTATATGTCCGGGGCACGCAAATGGCATGACGTTTGTGTTTTAAGTTCCCACCTGTACCTACCCGCCAAAACCATTAAGGCGATATGTTAGCTTTAGTTACAATAACATTGGTGTGGTAGTAAGGAATTCCACCCCCTAAAAGCAGATTGAAAATGAAATAATCACCCTTAAACATAGACTATGAGCACCCAGATATACTGGATACCAATAATTTAAAGGAGATCCAAACCCGACCACTAAAATCTCGTGTAAACTTTATTATGTTTATGCAATTTCAAAAGTGATTTTCAATCTACAGCATTCATGCATTTTCAAAAGTCGTTTAAAAAAAAAAAAAAATCTACAGCCTTCGTTAAAATATTACGTGGAGATTCTGCCATGAAGGTCTTTATTTACAGGGCTGCTGTTAGAAATCACAGGGCAATCAGACAGCACCCCCCACCCCCCCCCCTTTTTTTTTAACGGCCTTCTTGGGATGACATTTGGTGAAATATTTATCAGGGGTCTAAACAGACCTCTAATTTCTCATGTTCGAGACAGAGAAAGGAACCAAGGACAGAGATTCCCCAGTGACTTTTTCTGCAGCCTCAGCTGCACTACACAGTGAATGAATAGGAATCACTTTGAGGCTCCCTATTCATTCACAAACTGAAGCATAGTAAACACAATTATGCTTCAGTAAAGTTGGACATGGTGACTGAACGGTGCCAGTTTCTCCCTGTGCTCATTCAGGAACCAAAGGGGCTGGTAAATGTGACATATTTACCACCCCCCCCCCCTGCTGTCCATCCTGAAACATCCCCTTTTGTGCCCTCAGCAGCTGCTGGCGGGAGGGAGGAGAGGAGGAAAGCTGGCAATGCTGCAGGGGAGGGGGGCACACAGGCCTGGATAGTAGGGGGCTTGATACCGATGCCCATGCAGGGCAGCCAGAGAAAAAAAAGAGGAGAAGCCAGCAAAGTTGCAGGGGGAGCCACAAGAGTTGGCAATAAGGCAGTACAGCCATTGCTCTTCCTCGGCAGGTACCCGGGCCCCCTCTTTGAACTTGATGGGAGCTGGGCCCGGTACAGCAGGGCTGGCTGTATTGCCTTATCAGTGGCCCTGTTTGTTCATACACTTGGTGTTATGGCGTGAAAACGCCCGGTCCCACTCTCCCAGCTGTGTTTCTATGTTGTCACTCTGGGGTTTATTTACTAAAGCTAAAGAGTGCAAAATTAGTCATTCCTGCATAGAAATCAATCGGCTTCTAACCTCAGCTTGTTTTAATTAAGCTTTGGCAATAAAACCTGGAAGGTGATTGGTTTCTTTGTAGAATTGTGGCTAATTTTGCACACTCTAGCTTTAGTAAATAAACCCCTCTCTCATACACTTCCAACAGATTTTACAATTGACCGTTTTTACGCACAATACACATATACATATGGAAAAAAGATGACATACACACAGGCAAACATAGCCCTACAGTAATAAAAACAAGATATACATGTACATGGAATAATATTATGCACAGTTGAAAGAATGCAATCAAACCCAATGGGTACAGGTGTTCCCATACACTGCCAGTCATGCTGTGGTCAGTACAAGGTATCCTGTAGCACCTTCTACTGTCTACTACTCAACTTTCTGCCTTTAAAGTCCAAGGGGATTATTCAAGTGCTTTGCACATCTTTTTTCCATACATATTAGGATGTTGTCAGCTTTCCACATCCTTCCCCAAAAACATATATTTCTATACACATTGACAGAAATTTGACTGCCAAGAGACTGCAGATCGGTAGTATGACAAAGGACGAATAAATGTGTAAAAAAATATTTATAAATGATAAAAAAAACAAAAATCAAATTTTCTTCTTCTGGTTCAGATTTAGACCTCTTTCAGATGACTGATCCGTTCAGGTCCGCCTGTAAGTTTTTTTAGGTGGACCTGAACGGATGCTCCATAGAGGTCGGAGCGTTGGGTGCCAGCGGTGACATGTCCGCTGACATCCGACCCGCTCTGATTCGAAAAACTGTGACGGAGGAAAAACCTACTTTTCCCTCCGTCATCGGATTGGGTGATGATGGACTCTGTGGTCCGTAGTCATCTGATCTACCATAGGAGAGAGCGGCGCTCGGACAGGTCCACCCCTGCACAGACGGACCTGTCATCTTCCTGCTCAGCTGGGATCGACGGAGCGATCCCCGCTGAGCAAGCGGATGCCCACGGGCTGGATCATCACTGATCCTTCCCGCGTGAAAGAGCCCTTACTCACCTTCAGGTGGTTTAGGTCATCTTGGGTCCTATACGATTGTGTACATGTATAGAGTAGTCAGTCTGAGGTGTGTATATAGGGATAGCTAACTATAAATTATACAGAAATCCAACCACTTAATCAATTTTTGTTTCTCAGGTATCTGGTGAATCACTTCTGAAGCAAACATCTCTTCAATCTTTGGGACTCACAGGTGGAAGTGCCATCATCAGGTCAGTGAGAACGAGTAAAGCTGGTCATACAGAGATCAAAATTCAGCTGGTTCAGCAGGAGCCAGGCGAATTTCAATCCATGGATGGCCGTTCCCATTCATAGTTTGTAGGTATATTTTCGCTTTATCGGAGCATGCAGTCAATACGCTGCAACACTGATCAAGGTATTCTGACAGCAGGGCAGTACCACTGTCAGAATACAATGACACAGCGGGGAGGATTTCTACATTCACTTTGAATGTTTGGATAGGGAAATCATTTGTTTTTTCTCGTTCAGCCAGATGGCTAAACTAAAAAAAAAAAATCAAACATGTATAATGAGCTTTAGGGTGCATGCACACTTGCAAATGAACCCGCACTGCGAATAGATGTGAGAACCCCAGCGGGGGGTTCCGTAATTAGCTGCAAGAGGCAGCCCTATTGTAATCAATGGGACACTGCAGGCTCTCGAAACTGTCACTCGCATGTAATCTTTCATGCAGCAATCATATTCAAGTGATTAGTTATGGATGCAGGCAGCTAATCGCGGGAACCCCTTCTTGGGGTTCTCACATTTAATCGCGGTGGGCGTGCATTCGCAAGTGTAAATGTACCCTTCATCCACTTTATTTAAAAAAAAAAAAAGTGCATGCTATAAGTAATTGTTACATAAGCCATTTTGTAATTTAATATTACAAATAGCCTTTACATTTTAGGTCCTCCCCAGCTAGGATACTCTTTTTATATTATCATTATTTAAATGTTGACAGGACAGAATTGGTTTAGAAGTACTGAGGAACGTGTATGTGTTGGTATCGGGCTAAAGAATATTGCCCTATCATTGGTATCGGTGAGAGGAATAGTACCCCACTGTTGGTATCAGCAGGAGGAATAGTGTCCTATTGCTGGTGTCAGTGGGAGCAATGGTGCCCCGTTGCTGGTGTCGGTGGGAGGAATGGTGCCCCATTGCTGGTGTCGGTGGGAGGAATGGTGCCCCATTGCTGGTGTCGGTGGGAGCAATGGTGCCCCATTGCTGGTGTCGGTGGGAGCAATGGTGCCCCATTGCTGGTGTCGGTGGGAGCAATGGTGCCCCATTGCTGGTGTCGGTGGGAGGAATTGTGCCCCATTGCTGGTGTCGGTGGGAGCAATGGTGCCCCATTGCTGGTGTCGGTGGGAGCAATGGTGCCCCATTGCTGGTGTCGGTGGGAGCAATGGTGCCCCATTGCTGGTGTCGGTGGGAGCAATGGTGCCCCATTGCTGGTGTCGGTGGGAGCAATGGTGCCCCATTGCTGGTGTCGGTGGGAGCAATGGTGCCCCATTGCTGGTGTCGGTGGGAGGAATTGTGCCCCATTGCTGGTGTCGGTGGAAGGAATTGTGCCCCATTGCTGGTGTCGGTGGGAGCAATGGTGCCCCATTGCTGGTGTCGGTGGGAGCAATGGTGCCCCATTGCTGGTGTCGGTGGGAGCAATGGTGCCCCATTGCTGGTGTCGGTGGGAGCAATGGTGCCCCATTGCTGGTGTCGGTGGGAGCAATGGTGCCCCATTGCTGGTGTCGGTGGGAGCAATGGTGCCCCATTGCTGGTGTCGGTGGGAGCAATGGTGCCCCATTGCTGGTGTCGGTGGGAGCAATGGTGCCCCATTGCTGGTGTCGGTGGGAGCAATGGTGCCCCATTGCTGGTGTCGGTGGGAGCAATGGTGCCCCATTGCTGGTGTCGGTGGGAGCAATGGTGCCCCATTGCTGGTGTCGGTGGGAGCAATGGTGCCCCATTGCTGGTGTCGGTGGGAGCAATGGTGCCCCATTGCTGGTGTCGGTGGGAGCAATGGTGCCCCATTGCTGGTGTCGGTGGGAGCAATGGGGCCCCATTGCTGGTGTCGGTGGGAGCAATGGTGCCCCATTGCTGGTGTCGGTGGGAGCAATGGGGCCCCATTGCTGGTGTGGGAGCAATGGGGCCCCATTGCTGGTGTCGGTGACAGGAATGGTGCCCCATTGCTGGTGTCGGTGGCAGGAATGGTGCCCCATTGCTGGTGTCGGTGGCAGGAATAATGCTTCAAGAGCTGGATAAAGGCAAGCTGCAGTTTGGAGACCACTGGTCTATAGGGATAAATGTAGATCCAGTATGCAGTGAAAATTAGCACACCACGATGACACCCAATAGAATTGCTTACTGAACACCCATATCGGAATGACACCAAAACGATGTATGAAAAACAACTGAGCTTTGAAGGATAAAAACTGCTGATTGTGAATGTACCGCCCAAGTAAAAGTAATGGGGTCTTACCTGTAAGCTGCCCTGTGTTCAGGATAAAGAGTAGAAGCTCAGCTCCAGCATGCACTGTGAGGGCGGAAAGCGCCGCAGAACAAAAAGCTGAGTACAAGTAGGATCTGATTGCCCCTATTTATTTGACTTGTGCAGTGCATGCATAAGTAGCTGTTTTCAGCACTCCCGTGTATCATGGGATGCTCGACAACTGCTGGGAATTACGGGAGCCGTGACATCACGTATAGGCTTCCATGTCCTAGATTTTGATGGTGCTATCCCCTTCCCTGTAGCAGCCACTCACTGGCACAGGGGAACTGGAATTGCAGGATCACATGACCAGACGGGAGGGGAATAGAAAAAAAATTATTATACAGAAATTAAAATTTTTTTTTTTTTTTTTTTTTACACAGGGTAGGTAGGAGTGTTGGAAGGGGGGCATTAGTTTAGTGTTACGCTTGAATACTATTTTAACCATCTTCTTAGAGCTCTGCTTCATGGGAATATCTAAATGCTTGCTGTACAGTCTACTTACCTTTAAAACCAAGAAACTGTTTTCTTGTAGTAAAGCTTTGTGATCTGTTAATCTCATTCATAAGGTTTGTAGTGAGGAAGAAGGACTCATCTGACAGCAGACAACCACAAAGCACAGAGGCAGGCACAATAAAACAGAGGGATTCTGGCCTTAAGGAAGAGTCCAGAGGTCCTCCAGCAAGAGAAGATGTGAAGAAAGAGCCTGTTGCCTGCCAGGAAGAGAGTTTGTCCATTAAGGCTACAGAAAGAGGAGAACCTCAAGAAGTTGTAACCCCTCAAGCAGCCGTTTCCTGTGTAGAGAAAGCACAGTCCAGTGTGGACAGTGTCAAGCCAAAAGCTCCTGCTCCTGCTCCTCCTGCTCCTGCTCCTCCTGCTCCGGCTCAAGTGACTTCCTTTGTTCCATTCCAAGGTGGAGGCCATCGTCTAGGTGGTGCCAATGTTCCTGCAGCTTCATTCGAAGATGACCTACCATGTGCTACTGCTCAACAACCTTTACACAGTCCAGAACATTCTAAGCCAAAGAAGTCAAAGACTGATAATGAGTCAGAGGTGAGCTGTGGAGTGACTACAGGGGGTGCCACATTAATCCAGATCCAATGAAATCATGGGGCCCCAGAATAACCTTCCCTCCCTCATTGGCCCTGGGCTCTAATTGCATTCTGAGCAGGAAAAACAGCATTTCTTTCCCTTTCATTCAACTACCTGCTTTTAAAGACTAAGTACAACCTAATGGTGAATGTCTCTTTTTCTTTTCTAATTTGAAATAAACTGAGAGCTCACTAACTCAATTGAATGAAGGATCTTTGCTATGCAATTTTTATTAAATATAATCATTTTATTTGCATTGCATTCCATTGGAAGCATTTTTTTTTTATTTTTATCTAAATGATGAGCACAAAACAAAAAAAATACATGATGACCATGTCAGAGCCAACCTGTGTTCTCGGCATACTTCCTGTATTAAATAGTCTATTTTTCTTTTTTAAATCTTATCAGGGACTACAGAATGATTAGCCGTTATATTGTAAAGATCCGAGAGTGGGAGTGGTTGAGTAGTTTAGCTAAAAACAACTTGGGAGGGCTGACACCACTCAGCCCACAACAATCCTGTGTATTGTCATCCCACCACAGGACTTAAAGTAGAAGTTCAGCCAAAACCTAACTCTAAAACTACTCCCACCCACATTCTAAGCCTAATCTATCTAGCCCTTGTAAAGATGAAATCGCTATACCATTCTGCAGCCGCTCCGGTCCCACGCGGAGCTGTCAGCGGCGGCCTCGGTGTGTGTGGGAGGTGTGCAGGAGAGGCAGCCGACAAGGGAAGCCCCATAGTAACTCTGTGGGTGATGTCACTTCCCAGGCATTTCCCAGCCGTCATCGGTTCTCTCCTGCACACAGCATCCGCTGCTGGAGACCGGACCGGCTTCGGAAAAAAGTATGTATAGCAATTTTTTTTTTTCTTTACAGCGTTAGATTAGTTTTAGAATGTCTTTGAGAGTAGATTTAGTGTTAGAAATCTTTTGGCTAAACTTCCATTTTAACAGCTGAGCACATTTCTGCCAGATCGACAGGTATTTTTCTGTATCTGCAGATGTTTTAACTTCTTCCCACCGGCCATACGCATATATGCAGATTCTCAGCAGGTGGGCTTTAACACCGATTGGCCGTGTATATGCCTCCCAAATGTAAAAATTTCTATGGTGAGAGTGCACTCGCAGCACAGTTGCTAGCGAGTATCGGAAAGCTCCTGATGCCTACCTGTGATCGGGAGCTTTCTGATCATGTGACTGCTGAGACAGCCAATCACAGCAGTCACTAGATCGGAATGCCTGCCTCCCGGCATTTAGAACTTCTAAAAGGGACAGGAGGCAGGGGAACGGGAAGCCCTTTTGCATGTCAAAACCTTCTCTTCTGGGAGTTTCTAAGTAATCTCCATGCTGGCCCAGCTCCTCCGCCATTCCCCACCTCGCTAAACGTAACCTAATATGGGGTGGGGGGGAGCGGTAGGGGAATACTCTGAAGCATCAGAGTGACTGCTCTGAGGCTGCGGGGGCTGTTAACATGATATCCAAGATTGTCATGTCTAGCAGCAGCTTCAGGGGAGGATTTTACAGGTAAACAACATGCAAAAAATATGTTCTATGCACAGCTAATGTCATGGGAAGATTGTGGTTTAAATGGTCTGGCAACAGGGCCTCTTTAAGTATTTGAACTGGATTGCATGTATAGAATGTGAGGGGTCGCTTTAAGACTTTCTAATGCGATCATTGGCCTTTAGTTACTCTACTGTAACTGTCCATTGAGGGCTAAGGAGAGGGTACAGAAGACCTAGTAGAAAATCCAGAGCATTAACTTTGCATTACGCTTTTAACATTCTAAGGGGTGCAGGAAACTGTCAGGTGTGGCGTGCGCCACATTAACAGAGCAGATAGACCTACTTCAGGTCTATCTGCGCCACCCTCGCCAGACTGTATTTCAAAGTGAAATGGAAAGTAGTGCAGGTCTGTCCTTTTTTTAAAGGGTAAGTTCACCTTTACAACAGAAAATCTGTAAAGTCTACTTGGTCAGTGCCGTCCATGCTGACCAGTGAGAATACCTCCTATGCATACATGCTGAGAGGTATGGATAGGAGATTAAGCCATGGGGATTTCAAGTCCCCATACCACGGAAGCGGTGTCCCGGTGGCTGACGGGACCCTGATACAGTGGGACGGGGGGGGGGGGGGTTGGAGGGGGTCCAGCGTAACCTCACCTTCCAGATTTGAGGAAATGCGGCAGTTCTTCATATAGAAAACTTCCACAGATTCTGACCAGGTATGATGACCTTGTTGTATGAGATGTGACCTGTCAGACCGCTCACATCCCTCTTTCTGCCCGTGCAGTGATTATACTACACAAGCAGAGCCTGCAAGGTTAACAATCCTCCGCTCTGAGCTGCTTGGGGGGGGGTTGCAGTTTTCACTAGAAAGGCAGATCTCCACCTGGGCACTGCTGTTGGTGAAGTGTTGTTTGCAACACTGAGGACATGACTTAAAATGCTCTAAATATCTAAATAGTAGATGTAAATGAATGTAGCATCATATTTCTAATTGTTAAGGTCAAAACAATCCAATACCCCTCAGTGTATGGCCATCTGTAAGACCTTTCTGTAAAATATCCTAAGCAAAGGTACTTTCTGGTCCAACATTTAAATCCATTTTCATGTTTTGCCTTGCAGTCTCTAGACAGAGAGCCCATTGTGTGCCACCTGGATTTGGAGCAGGATATACGTGCCAATGATAAGGATCTACCTGATGATTTTTTTGAGGTCACAGTAGATGATGTGAGAAGAAGGTTTGCTGAACTCAAAAATGTAAGGTAAAAAGACTTTCTTTACAGATCCGTTTTTTTTTTTGTTTTTTTTCCAGTACATGTGTTCTGTGGGATGGGTGCATAAGCATTTTGTATCTGATTGATGAAGTAATGCAGAGGTGGACACAATAATGTAGAATCCAGGAGCCTAGTAATCTGATCTCGGAGCCAGAGAGTCATTTTTAAAGCATAAGGTCACCTTGGCTGCTCAAGAGCTCCTAGATCATGGCATTTGTTAATACATTTCCTTGAGATGTATGCTTAAAGTGGAGCTCCAGGCTCCATCAGAAAAGAAATAAGTCAGCAGCTACAAATACTGTAGCTGCTGAATTTTAATGTTCAGACACTTACCTGTCCAGGGACGCCACCATTTCGGACAAGGGAAACCAGTAGTGAAAGCCTTGCGGCTTCACAGCTGGTTCCCTACTGCGCATGCACGAAGCACGCTATGCTTCTTGAATGGCCCGACGGCGGGGGAAGGAGGAGGGGAGCCGAAATTCCAGATGAGTCCACCATGGCGAAGTCAGCCGGAAGTGGTAGTGGGTGCCCCACCTCGAAAGGTGCCGAATGTGGCAACGGGGGGGAGGCAAATAAGCAGCATGTCACCCTTTTGGGTGGAGCTCCACTTTAAAATGGAAGAAAAGCCTAAAAAAAAAAAAAAAAAAAATATATATATATATATATAATTATTCCTAAAAATGTTCCGTCCCTCCTCCAATCTATCCTTCCAAACCTGTATAAAAAAAAAATTCTGTACTTCTCTTTTTTTAAATCTGCTTCAGCTTGTTCATGTGTTCCTGCAGCTCCAGCTCCCCTGTGTCAGTAAGCAGCTGCTGCAGGGGAGAGGAGGCTGGGTTATTGAAGCCTAAGGTTGACTTAAGGACTCCTGGAATTGAGAGCCATTGCCAAGCTTCTCCTTACACAGAGCTGCAGGATCACGTGACTTAACCGGAGCGGGAAAAAAAAATGGTTAAGTGAACTTTGAATCTGAATCTGAACTCCAGCCTTACCTTTTGGTCTTTCACGGTTGTACAGGCTCCTCTCCTGCACTGAAACTGCTTAAGTTCACCTTACATGGATCGAAATTTGACTGGTTCAGCAGGGACCAGACGAATAGATCCATGTATGAGTACTTTTGGTTTTACAGAAGTTGACCTATCATTCCACTTCTGTACAATCGCCCAATCGGATTTTCCCAGCTCGATCGTCGCTGCAGGCTATAGCATGCAACGCTGATCAATGTATTCTGACGACCGGGAGGCTGGGAGGATTCACCTATCCACATCAAGTGTGTGGATGGGGGAATGAAGTCAGTTTTTTTCATTTATCTGCTGGTTGAATTTAAAAGAATGTATTCATCTGTGGGCTGCTTTTCTCTTCTTTTTTTTTTTTTTTTTTTTTTTTTTTTTTTTTAAGCTCTTTTTATTGCAAAAGGTACAAGTACAGTTTACAAAAAAGAATTATGTTTTTTTTTTTTTTATCAGTTACAGAGTGAATTGTGTTAATAGAGCAAGACATTTTAAAAACATTTTGTTTCACAACTGTAGAGACCAAACAACCATAAATAGGTCAGGTGTATTATCGATTGGAGGGTAATGCATATAGGGATTATAATGGAAGCAATGGCTATTGCAAGGTCTGTGAATTCAAGTCAGTGAAATCACATAAACATAGCTTAAAGCGGAACTTTAGTCATTTTTTCAACTTTCCGTCTATTAAATCTTCTGCCCTTGTTGTTTTAACTTTTGGATAGTGAAACATTTTTTTTTTTCTGACAGTAAATACTTAATACAGCCCACTTCCTGTTTCTTGTCTGGTAAAAAGCCTAGGCTTATGACATCATGCACAGCTCTCTCTCGTGAGAGTTTGAGGAAGGGGGGGGGGGGGGTTGGGGTGAGCCATATGCGGTCCAATGAGAGCTGCAGAGCTGGAGGTGTGTGTCTGTAAATCCAAGAAGTGAACAGGCAGCAGCTTCAGCTGCCCACAGTAAAAATGGAGGGAGATTTCTGCAGCATATTTGGCAAGTACAGAATCACAGTATATAAAAAATAATATGCAAAGTGGTTGGAGGGAAGCTTCAGAGTGCAAAGATGTTTTTATTACAAATTATGTGACCAGACAGCAGTTCCTCTTTAATGTTCTATACAGTTAGAGCTGATAAACTCCAGATGTCCCATATTTTTTTTTTTAAAACAACCCTTCATATTCATATAGTTATTTCTTATAGGACAAAATGGGGTTGACTAATCATATCCAGTAATGCACTGAGGGAGGGATAGGTTGGATCCATCTAAGCGCTCAGGCGCTGTCACAGCGTGAGGAGATACGGTAAACTGCTAGTGTGATGGGGGACATGTACACAGGTAATCGGGGAACTGATCATCAGTGCGGCCTCATTAGTGCAGCGTGATAAGCACACATCGGTGACGGAGAAAAATGACTGTATTTATCGGCATATAACACGCACCTTAACTTTGAGTGGGAAGTTTCAGGAAAAAAAACTTAAATTTGAAAATAAGCGTCAGTGCCCATCAATGCAGCCTAATCTATGCCCATTATTGCAGCCTGTTTAGTGCCCATTATTGCAGCCTCTAACATGCCCATCTGCAGCCTCTAACATGCCCATGATTGCAGCCTGTTTAGTACATATCTGCAGCCTCTCCTTTGCAGATGATTGCAGCCGCCCCAGTGCTGGATGGCACAGATCTGCAATCTCATGTCCGGTGCTCAGTCACTCACGGTCCCGCCGGCTCATATGATGGCCAGAGCAGTGGTCCAATGCCGAGCCAGGGGGGCGGGACTGTGTGTGACTGAGCGCCGGATACACAGGAGATTGCGGCTGTGTGTAATCCAGTGGCGCTCGTCCCCTCATTCCACTCTGAGGCAGCAGGGAACAGCGTATAATTACGCACCCACGATTTCCCCCTTATTTTAAGGGGGAAAAAGTGTGTGTTATACGCCGATTAAATACTGTAATATTTTTTTTGCTAAATTTTATAATATAATTAATAATTTTTTATAACTTAGAAAAGTTTTTTTTCCTGTAAATTTTCGGTCTTTTTTCGTTTGTTTAGCAAAAAAAAAAAAAAACCCATGGAGAGTTCTATTTGTGTGAAATTTTCATATGGGTACAGCGTTGCATGACCGCTCAATTGTCAAAGTGCAACAATGCTGAAAGCTGCAGATTGGCCTGTGCAGGAAGAGGGGGAAAGTGCCCGGTATGGAAATGGTTAAGCTGGCCATAGATGGGCAAGTTCTAATAAAGTTTTTTTTCTTTTCTAAACAGTAGTGGGGGTCAAATCTACGTTCATTTTCGAGTGCAGCGATGAGAAAATTCAAAGGAGCAGGATGGGAAAATGTCTAACAGTGTATTTGGTGTTCTTTCAGTAAAGTCTATTAATTCCAAAATCAAATGTTAAAAGCAAAGGAAATCTTTTCAAAAAACGACAAACAAATGCTTTGAGAATGTTCTGAGAATTTTCCCTAAGACTTTTTTTTCGTTTTTAAAGTCTCTCCCATCTATGGCCAGCTTTACTCTGATTTCACTGCACATTGTGAGCCGTTTTATCTCTTCCTATGTTCTCTTCTCAGACATCGTCTGGAGGAAGCCCCGCTAATGACTAAAGCTTTAAGGGAAACACAGCTGAAGGAAAAAGTGGAGAGATACCCAAAGGTAGGAATCCGATACCTAGCACATCCAAGGATTATTTCTCCCTGCTATTTACATTCCTTATCTAAAACTCGCATTGAAGGATGAGTGAGGAAATTGGCAGGACACTCTAGTTAGATACATTATCCGAAAGAACAAGTGTGGGAGGATAATGCAGATAACAGCTTTCACCTGTCAACACCAGCAGAGGAAATGAGCTTTTGGGAGTCTTTTGATTTTTTTTAGGCAGTTTTAGAACGAGCTCTGGAAACTCGCAGCTCTCAAGCTGTCGTATAACTTTGCTTCGCTGTCACCCTGTACAGCACAATCATCATTATTATTTTTATTATTATTATTTAGACCCTTTCACACTGGGGCACTTTGCAGGCGCAACAGTGCTAAAAATGGCGCCTGCAAAGTGCCCTGAAAGAGCCACTGCTGTGTCTCCAATGTGAACGTATATATATATATATATATATATATATATATATATATATATATATATATATATATATATATATATATATTATTAAAAAATATTATGATTAATATATATATATATATTATAAAAAATATTATGATTAATATATATATATATAATAAAAAATATAATTTTTTATATATATATATATATATATATATATATATATATAATAAAAAATATAATTAATATATATAAAATATTATAATATATAAAATATTATAATTAATATATATATATATATATATATATATATATATATATATATATAAAAATATATATATATATATATATATATATATATATATATATATATATATATATATATATATATATATATATTATAATATATATAGTATAAAAATTTAATTAAAATATTATTATTTAAATATAAAATTATATTTTTTATAATATATATATATTAATCATAATATTTTTTATTATATATATATATATATATATATATATATATAATATATCATAATATTTTTTTATATATATATATATATATAGATAGATATAGAGATAGAGATATATATATATATATATATATATATATATATATATATATATATATATAGATATATAGATATATAGATATATATCAATTTATTTATTAAATGTTTTCCTTTCCTTTTTTTTTTTGCCCCCCTGTTCGTATTGCTGTCTCCGTCCCCACTAGTATAGTTGTCACGAGAACAAGGAGTGAGGGTAAATTTTTCCAACTGGGATCCCTGTTGGGTCGATAACGGTCTTGGATGGGATTTCCTCTGATTTCTGGTTGTGTCTCCAGGACAGGAATTGAGGGGAAGTCTCCCTTACCAGGCACAGACCGTAAAAAAACAACAAAATTTTCCCCCTCCAAACTGTGATGTCTGTCGTTTTCAATATCTGTCTTAGACCCCTTTTACACTGGGGTGCTTTGCAGGCACAACAGTGCTAAAAATGGCGCCTGCAAAGCACCCCAGAGGGTTTTCCCACTGGAGCAGTGCGCTGGCAGGACGCTAAAAAAAAGTCCTGCTAGCAGCATCTTTGGAGTGGTGAAGGAGCGGTGTACACACTAATCTCTAATGGAAGGAGATCCGTTCCCCTCCGTCTAGGCAGATCGGCGGGCAGTTGGGTGTAAATGGACAGCCGATCTGTTTACATCCCACCGCCCATAGAGCAGAGCGGGCTCTGTCCATGTCTGCTCCACGTTAAAGCGGTAGTAAACCCGCTGAAGTTTTTATTTTTTTTTGACCTGCAAAGGAAAAGGCATAATGAGCTAGTATAAATACTTTCCTTAGAACGAGGCCCCCGACATCTGGCCCGATCCACGCCGAGGGAGCTGACATGTTCCCTCGGTGTGTCTTCCGGGTATCGCTGCTCCGGCGCTGTGAGTGGCCGGAGCAGCGATATCGTCAATCCCACTGCCTCCACCATGCTTCACAGATGTTGTGGTATGCTCTGGCTCATGAGCCAGTCTTTTTCATCTGATGGGGCACTATTCCTCCCACCGATGGGGTACTGTTCCTTCCACTATTACCAGTGATGGGACATGATTCCCCCTCCTCCTCACCATGGGCAATATGTCATTTTCTACCCCCAAGCCTGAGGCATTGTTCCAAAGACCCTGGGGCCTTCTCTACTCCTACTGGCCACAGTCTGCCACCCCCCCCCCCCCCCCCCAAAGTCTGAAGGACAGTAAACTTGCCCTAAACCCCTGATTTAAATAAAGAAAATGAATTTGCTGTGTAAATTTTATGTGTCATTTGTTCAAGTACATCGCTTTTATCTGCAAGTCAATGGTCCCTAGTGCTGCCAATAGGGACTCTGAGGCATCACTCAGATACAAGGAAGTATCATCGGCATACAATGACCCGCGTTCCATCAGAGGTCCCACCACCAATCCACTTACCGTATCTAAGGAGTGAATAAAAACCACCAGAGGCTCAATCGCCAGGGAAAACATCCCCTGGGATAGAGGGCAGCCCTGTCTAGTCCCTCTGCAAAGGGGAAAGTCCCATTGGTCTACAACCGAGCCACAGGGGCCGCATACAGCAGTTTGATCCATGATAGTTGGGGCCAAATCCAAACCAGCGGAGCGCCTGCCACAAAATATCCCATTACAGAGAGTCAAAGGCCTTCTCCGCATTGACCGAGGCCACCACCCCAGCCAAGTCCTCATCAGAAATAGACAATGTTACGAAAATAGACCACGAGTATTGATGTCGGTGCCCCTACCCGGCATGAACCCGGACTGTTTTCTGTGCTCTAGAGACCAAATTACTGAATTTAGTTGATTTTAGTTTTTGCATCCACATTAAGGAGTGAATAACTTCGGGTCCTTCTCAGCCTTGGGCACCACAGCAATAATAGCTTCTGGAGAGTGTTCTGCACTTGGCTAGCTGTTGTGAAGAGTTCTTTCTTAACCTTTTAAAGAACTGCGTGATCATCCTGGCTTTTTCGGTGTTACCGAGCTCACTGGTGCATTTCATATGTATTTAGCCATTTACCTAGAGTTCAGCTTCAAAAGCAAAACAGACCTTTCCTATATCTTTCCCCCCTTAAGGGAAATGACTAAGAAAATGTAATTACCCAGGGGGGATTATTGATCCCTATATCAATAAGCAGCCTCTGTTTATAGAAGGGAAACAGATTTAGGTCTGCCATTTTCCATTTGGAATACTTCTGTGTGACCTGTGCTTTCCAGCAGCGGCCCGGGTAAACAGAACATATGTGTCATTACAGCAATCGCTTCTTTCACCTTCTCTTCATCCTCTCTGAGCTCCGTCCAGGGCACAAGGAAAGACACATGAAGCAGCGTGTTTGAAATATTTGCCAAATCGGCAATGACTTTTCAAAACTGAGCGGCTTTCATGGCGCTAGCCTTTCTCCTTATGGGCAGTGTGGGGGAATTATCTATGGTGTTTATTTTACTTGTATATAGTGCCAACATTTTTTTTGTAGTGCTTAAAGAGCAACTGCCTAAAAAAAGGCAGGCAGACTAATAACCTTCTTTGCCTGTGGTCACTCTGCAGCTGATCCTTCTCATTACTGACTTACCATGCCCTGTGCTGCACTGTGTCCCTGTGTGGAGGTGGCCATCTTGGTGGTAGGGCTTTGCTTTCTTATGTTGGAGCCTCCAGCAAGGAGAACAGTGAACAGCACAGTAATGACATCGCCAAATCTGACTTTGAATGTGGTTAGTATGGTAGAATAAGTGTGTCGGGGCTGGGCTCTTGCTACTTTTCTTTCAGTGCTCTGAAGCTGCACAGCTGTCGGTTAATTACCACTCGTTGTTTCCACAGTGACTCACTTGGTTACCATTAACTTGCGTCATTGGTCCAGCCTACAGCCTGCCCCTTTTTGTTATTTAAGCAGCTTAGCTTATTTCCTCCTTGCCCTTGCTTGGTCTATGATCTCCAGTGTGTTTCTGTGTATGGCTTGGCCTAGCTGACTTTGATCCCTCTTCCTGATTTTTGCTCCTGACTACACTGACTTCTGATTTCCTGACCCTGGCTTGTCTGATTACCCTCTCTGGCATCCATTCCCTGGCTTCTGTTTTTGACTACGTTCCTGAACTGTTATTTTTGATATTTCATTAAAGGTGTGATATTTTTTTAACTGCACTTTCTGTCTCCGCCTGGTTTAAATGTTAGTTGCCTGGTTGTTTGAGTCTCTGAAACCCAGCATGCAGATTAGAGTTGGAGTGAATTCAAAACTCCTGATCTATATACTTGTTCAGGGTCAAGTGATACTGAAGGTAAACATAATAAAAAATGATAAACATTTTGTACTTGCCTGCTCTGTGCAATGGTTTTGCACAGAGCAGCCCTAATCCTCCTCTTCTCGGGTCTCCCGCTGGCACTCCTGGCTCCCCCCCCCCCCGCGGAGTGTCCCCATAGCAAGTCACTTGTCATAAGGGCACTTGTGCGTGCTTGCCCCTGAGCTCTAGCTTTGTGTATCCATAAGACACACTGAGTGGGGCTTGGCTCTGCCCGCTGCTCCCCTCCTCACTGGCTGTGATTGACAGCAGTGAGGGGGGAGCAACCTTCAGCCTTTAGAATCGCCCTGGCTGGTACCAGCATCTCCTACCCAGCTTCTACCGGGTGTTGGGCTGCAGCCATCCTCATTGTCCGGCACAGGATGATGTCAATCCTGTAAATGCGGAGGGGCACCGTCATCCTGGCACACAGGTACTCTGCTCTGGTGCACATCGCTGGATTGAGATTGGGCTCAGGTAAGTATTTTGGTGGGACTGGGAGGGAACTGCATGCAGAAGGTTTTTTTTTTTGCCTTAATGCGTAGAATACAGGTGCATCCCAAATAATTTGAATATCATTAAAAAGTAAATTTTTTTCAGTATTTAAATTAAAAAAGTGAAACTCGTATATAGATTCAATACACACACACACACAGTGATGCATTTTAAGCATTTCTTTCTTTTGATCTTGAGATTATGGCTTAACATTATGGCTTAACAAGCTCTGGACTGCCGCACTCTTCAGAAAACCACTTTCTTTTATTGGAAAATCACATCACAGCTCAACAAACACAGCGAATAAGGAAAAATTGCTGACGTTTCGCACTAGCTGTAGTGCTTATTCATGCTTATGAATAAGCACTACAGCTAGTGCGAAACGTCAGCAATTTTTCCTTAATCGCTGTGTTTGTTGAGCTGTGATATGATTTTCCAATAAAAGAAAGTGGTTTTCTGAAGAGTGCGGCAGTCCAGAGCTTGTTTTTCATCTGTTGCTAGTGGTAATAGCCAGCACCTGTGGCTTCCCAGCCGAAGAGACAGTTTACAGCCTACATGTGTGCTCCTGGAGCGGTGAGATCCCTTCTCCTTCAAAATTCAGTATCTCAGAAATTAAGAATATTGTGATAAAGTTCAATATTGTATACTTATGGTGTCACACTCTAATCAGCTACGGTAATTAACTCAAAACACCTGTAAAGGTTTCCTGAGCCTTTAAATGGTCTCTCAGTCTGGTTCAGTAGGTTACGCAATCATGTTGAAGACTGCTGACCTGACAGTTGACCAGAAGACAGTCATTGACACCCTTCACAAGGAGGGCAAGTCACAAAAGGTCATTGCCATATAAGCTGGCTGTTCAGAGTGCTGTATCCAAGCATATTATTGGAAATTTGAGTTCAAGGAAAACGTGTGGTAGAAAAAAAAGGGATAACCACAGCCTCGAGAGGATTGTGAAGCAAAGGCCATTCATGAATTTGGGGGAGATTCACAAGGAGTGGACTACGGCTGGTGTCGGTGCTTCAAGATCCACCACACACCGATGTATCCATGACATTGGCTATAATTGTCGCATTCCTTGTGTCAAGCCACTCCTGAACCAGAAACAATATCAGAAGCATCTTACCTGGGCTAAGGAGAAAAAGGACTGGACTGTTGCTTAGTGGCCCTTTTTTTTTTTTTGGATGAAAGTAAATGTTGCATTTTATTTGGAAATCAAGGTCCCAGAGTCTGGAGGAAGAGTGGAGAGGCACTGAATCCAAATTGCAAGAGGTTCAGTGTGATTTTTCCACAGTCCGCAAACTCGCTTTACATAGGATTACCACAATATCAACTTGCGCAATTACAACTGATCCCAAACATGGCGGCAAGGCTGATAACAGGAAAAAAAACCCTGGGAATCCATCTCTCCTTCGCTGAGGAGCTTACATTGGCTAACCGTAAAAAATCGGATCACGTTCAAGACCCTTTGCCTCACCCACAAATGCGTGCATAGAGAAGCTCCGCAATACCTAATGGAGAAAATAAATCATTACACACCAAACCGCAGTCTTCGATCAGCCAACAAGAACCTCCTCCTCGTGCCCAAAACCCGGTATAAATCCAAGGGGGATCGGAGATTCGCTGTCCAAGGTCCTCGGCTATGGAATGCTCTACCAATCAACATCCGCCTGGAAGAAAATCACCTGGCTTTTAGGAAAAAACTCAAGACCTTCCTCTTTTAGCAGATGATCAAAGCTCGCCACAGCGCCTAGAGGCAATTCAGTTCGCATTGTGCGCTATACAAGTATTTCATTCATACATTCATTCATTCATTCATTTGAGGATCTATGTCATCTGCTGGTTTTGGTCCACTGTGTTTTATCAAGTCCAAAGTCAGCGCTGCCCTCTACCAGGAAATTCTAAAGCATGTCATGCTTCCCTCTTCTGACCAGCTTTTATGGAGATTCTGATTTCATATTCCAGCAGGACTTGGCACCTGCCCACACTGCCAAAAGAACCAATACCTGGTTTAATGATCATGGTATCACTGTGCTTGATTGGCCAGCAAACTCTCCTGACCTAAACCCCATAGAGAATCTGTGGGGTATTGTCAAGAGGAAGATGAGTGACACCAGACTCGAAAATGCAGATGAGCTGAAGGCTGCAATCAAAGCAACCTGAGCTTCCATAACATCTCAGCAGTGCCACAGGCTGATCACCTCCATGCCACGCCGCGTTGATGTAGCAATTCATGCAAAAGGAGCCCCAACCAAGTATTGAGTGCATACTATACTGTCCATGGACATACTTTTCAGTAAGCCAACATTTCTGTAATGAAAATGTATTTTTTTTTTAATGGTCTTATGTAATCAAATTTTCTGAGATACTGACTTTTGGGCTTTCACTGGCTGCAAGCCATAATCCTCAAAATTAAAAGAAAAAAAATGCTTGAAATATATCACTCTGTGTGGAATGAATCTAATATGAGTTTCACTTTTTTTATTTTTTATTGAATTACTGAAATAAAATAAAGTTTTGATGATATTCTAATTTTTTGAGATGCACCTGTACATTAAGCTCTGTTTGTGTAAGTGAACTTACCTTTTGTAAGTATTGAATTGTCTTTTTTAGGTTTTGCTCTTCTACAGTGTTGTGTGCGGTGGAAGATTGCCACATAATCAGGCACATGGCATTCTAATTCTGGTTATTTCAGGAGCTATCAAAGCGGAGCTTTAATCCTGAGAAATTACTATTTCCAGTACAAAACCCCCACTTTGATCTTTGCCTTGCTGGAACCTTTTTGTATTTACGTTCCGTTTCCCATAATTGCGGCTGTTACCGACGTCCTTTACTGCTAAATAGGGAAAAACATCATGTCGCAAAGAATGGGGTTATTTTAGGAGATCAGTCCAAGAAGAGGCTGTTAGACGGAAGGGGGCCTGTGCGGTCCAGGTCTCGAGATAATTCTTGCGGTCTTTAATTAGAAACAATTCTGTGTTTTGTGCTTCTGCTGCTAAATCAGGTTCAAGACATCTTTCTGATGGCATGCTGGGTTCTGTACTATAAAAAATATTTATGGGTAATGATAAAGGCTTGAAGGTATGTCGGCACCATATGTTGGCCTCGGTGGAGATATTCTTGTTTCAGAACTTCAGGTTTATTTTATTTTTCTGAATGTGCTGGTAATGTTGCTTGGACAAATTGCCATATATATTCTGTCATCTCCTTTTCTACTCCCTGCAGTTCCTTTAGCTTTTCTTGTGTTGCTGTAAGCTGTGTGTACCTACCTGCATTCCTCCTTTAGGACAAGATCACATGGGATCTCTTTTTGCCAGTGTTGTGTTTTTTTATTTTTTTTAGGGTAGACACAAAATCAATACCCTTACGCGTTTCGGCTGTGAGGCCTTGGTCATGGCTGTATTTACCCTGTAACCCAGGGGTAGGCAACCTGGGGCCCTCCAGCTGTTGCAGAACTATTCCTGTGAGAGTAATTGTAACTGCCAGCCTTCTAATGCCTCATGGCAAATGTAGTTCCAAAACAGCTGGAGGGCCCCAGGTTGCCTACCCCTGCTGTAACCAATACATCAGCCATTCTCAACTAGGGTTCCTCCAGAGGTGGCTAGGGGGTTCCCTGAGCTGTGAGTGATTTACCTCCTGTTTGATGGTGCCTACATAGTTCTGAGCCAAAGTCACTTGGAGGAGCCAGTGGTATGACACCAATGCTCTTTGTAGCTCTCTGTAAGGGGGGCATTCTTGCCACCACTGTAAAAAAAAAAGTGCATTCTTCTCACTGACCACCAAAGTAGGAGGCATTGTTCCCATTGACCCCCAATGAATGAGTTTTATCAGCGGTTCCCCTGATACCTGAAAATTATTTTAAGGGTTCCCCTTAGGTAGAAAGGTTGAGAAAGGCTGCAATACATACTTCTGCAATGGGATGATACAGAGTTTCCAGTTGTTTATCCCTTTTGAATCTATATATTGAGTGCTAGTGGAGACACCGCCAGCCTGAACATCAGATCCTCAGCTTCTTCATGGCATCCTGATGTAAAAACTTTTTTTTTTTTTTTTTTGGTATATGTGGATTAGACCCCAGTATTGCCTGTGGGCCCCCTGCAGCTGATATTTTCCCCGTTGCAGACTTGCCTCCAGCACTGCATCTTTGTGAATGTAGCCATCTTGATAGAGGCAGGGCTTTACTGGCACATAATGACTTGTGGATGGATATTCAAGAAGCAGTAGAAAAATTGAAGAAAATCGATCCAGGCGGTGGATGAAGCAGAAGCAGGGAGATCCTTGCACTGCAGGTTCCCAGGTACAGCTTCCTCTTCAGCAAGGAGAACTGTGAACGGCACAGAGTGACATCACCAAATCTCACTACAGCTCTCAAAAGGCCTAATTCATCTATTCCAGAGACATTAGATTTTCTGCATCTGTCTATGTAAGGGCACAAACCCACAACACCTGGTATCGTGCAGATTTTTTTCTGCGCAGAAAGCTGCAACATGTATGCAGTTTTCTGGGCAGAAAAAAACGCACCTGATGGCAACATTGTGGTTTGAACAAGGCACATTGACAACAATTGTTTTCTTTGTGCCCTTGCAAGGAATTTATGTTGCAGATTCCTGCATAGAACAAAACCCTCATATGACAGCAGTGTTCTGGTGTGAACAGTAGATATAGAATACAATAGTTTTCTTTGTGTCCTTGCAGAGACCTATGTAATAAATATGCACGTCTCTAAACATGGTGTGAATAAGGCCAAAATATTCCATGCAAGTGAAATTTGCATGTTTTTTTTAAATTTAGTTTTTCTGCATGTATGGTGCTAAGAAGGCCTGAGACTAGTAGTCAGAGGCAACAGTTCCTTAGATGATCTCACAATGCAGATCTATAGCTAGAAGGCTCACGGCCCAAAAAGAGCACAGCTGTTTTTCAGGAGGTATTCAAGACCAACGATAAACCTGGCCAAAGATGGAGATCAATAGTGCCATAGCTACTGAAATAGAGTAAATGGACAGGTTTATTGAATCTTATGCAACAAAAAATAAAACCCTCTTTTTTTGGAAGTTTTATATCGTTTTGTGCTTGCTTCTGTCAGATTTATGGCTCTTATGTAAGCGATTTGATCTCCTTTTATTTGCACTGAATAAAAGTCTCTGGGCAATGTGAAACCAATTACATTTTTATAGTTTGCAGCTCTGGGGATTTTTATATTTTTTTAATTTTATGCTGATAAGTCATGTCAGAACTCCGTAAATATGTCTTTGTAATCTAATCAGGATTTCAGGGCAGTTTTAAAGCTGAACTTTTAATTTATTTAAAGGGAAACTGTCACTTTGACTATCCGGGGTAAAGTGACAGTGACTTCTGATAGTCCACCAACCCCAGCAGAGCATAGTCACTTAGCTTGTGCTGTTCCATGTGCGGGAGTTCGCCTGGCATTGGAGGGTGTCAGCGCCCTGCCTTCTCCATGGACAGTGTTATGGTGTCGGCGCCCTGCCTCCTCCATGGACAGTGTTATGGTGTCGACGCCCTGCCTCCTCCATGGACAGTGTTATGGTGTCGGCGCCCTGCCTCCTCCATGGACAGTGTTATGGTGTCGGCGCCCTGCCTCCTCCATGGACAGTGTTATGGTGTCGGCGCCCTGCCTTCACCATGGACAGGGTTATGGTGTCGGCGCCCTGCCTTCACCATGGACAGGGTTATGGTGTCGGCGCCCTGCCTTCACCATGGACAGGGTTATGGTGTCGGCGCCCTGCCTTCACCATGGACAGGGTTATGGTGTCGGCGCCCTGACTTCACCATGGACAGGGTTATGGTGTCGGCGCCCTGACTTCACCATGGACAGGGTTATGGTGTCGGCGCCCTGCCTTCACCATGGACAGGGTTATGGTGTCGGCGCCCTGCCTTCACCATGGACAGGGTTATGGTGTCGGCGCCCTGCCTTCACCATGGACAGGGTTATGGTGTCGGCGCCCTGCCTTCACCATGGACAGGGTTATGGTGTCGGCGCCCTGCCTTCACCATGGACAGGGTTATGGTGTCGGCGCCCTGCCTTCACCATGGACAGGGTTATGGTGTCGGCGCCCTGCCTTCACCATGGACAGGGTTATGGTGTCGGCGCCCTGCCTTCACCATGGACAGGGTTATGGTGTCGGCGCCCTGCCTTCACCATGGACAGGGTTATGGTGTCGGCGCCCTGCCTTCACCATGGACAGGGTTATGGTGTCGGCGCCCTGCCTTCACCATGGACAGGGTTATGGTGTCGGCGCCCTGCCTTCACCATGGACAGGGTTATGGTGTCGGCGCCCTGCCTTCACCATGGACAGGGTTATGGTGTCGGCGCCCTGCCTTCACCATGGACAGGGTTATGGTGTCGGCGCCCTGCCTTCACCATGGACAGGGTTATGGTGTCGGCGCCCTGCCTTCACCATGGACAGGGTTATGGTGTCGGCGCCCTGCCTTCACCATGGACAGGGTTATGGTGTCGGCGCCCTGCCTTCACCATGGACAGGGTTATGGTGTCGGCGCCCTGCCTTCACCATGGACAGGGTTATGGTGTCGGCGCCCTGCCTTCACCATGGACAGGGTTATGGTGTCGGCGCCCTGCCTTCACCATGGACAGGGTTATGGTGTCGGCGCCCTGCCTTCACCATGGACAGGGTTATGGTGTCGGCGCCCTGCCTTCACCATGGACAGGGTTATGGTGTCGGCGCCCTGCCTTCACCATGGACAGGGTTATGGTGTCGGCGCCCTGCCTTCACCATGGACAGGGTTATGGTGTCGGCGCCCTGCCTTCACCATGGACAGGGTTATGGTGTCGGCGCCCTGCCTTCACCATGGACAGTGTTCCGGTGTCGGTGCCCTGCCTTCACCATGGACAGTGTTCCGGCCTGGCAGTTGCCCGCTGAGGTCCAAGCATCACCACATAGTGAAGTTCATATGTTCCCCCTTACCCAGGAGCCCTGATAGGAGCAACAGAACAACATCTTCGACTGAGTAGGGAGCTGATGTAGGGGAATGGATGGGAGAGTATGACTTGCTTGAGGGTTTTACGTTCAGCAGACACTGTCATTTGGCCCTGAATGGGCAAAGTGATAGAGTTTCTTTAATTAAACTTGTGGAATGTTGCTTCTACAAATGCCCAAAATCTGTCATTACATAGCAACATAGAACAGTGATGGCAGGAATAAAAGCCAAGTGGTTCATCGAGTCTTCCCATTTTATTCAGGATTTTGATTCTGAAGATGAACCTATGTTTGTCCCAGGCATGTTTAAAATCACTAAGGCCCCTTTCACACTGGAGCGCTTTGCAGGCGTTACAGCACTAAAAATAGCGCCTGAAAAGCGCCCTGAAACAGCCGCTGCTGTGTCTCCAGTGTGAAAGCCCAAGGGCTTTCACACTGGAGCGGTGCGCTGGCAGGATGTTAAAAAAACTCCTGCTAGCAGCATCTTTGGAGCGTGTATACCGCTCCTTCACCACTCCTGCCCAATGAAATCAATGGGGCAGCGCGGCTATACCGCCGGCAAAGTACCGCTGCAGCGACGATTTGCGGGTGGTTTTAACCCGTTTTCAGCTGCTAGCGGGGGCTAAAACCGCCCCGCTAGTGGCCAAATACCGCCACTAAAACTATGATAAAGTGGTGCTAAAAATAGCACCGTTTTACTGCCAACGCCGCTCCCTCCCCAGTGTGAAAGGGGCCTAAGGCTGCATGTACACGTCTGCAAGCCCTTGTACACTAGGTCGGATATTCCAATGGAAAATGTCCGATCGGACCGTGTTGTTGGATAATCCGACAGTGTGTGGGCTCTATCTGACTTTTTCCGTCGGAATGTCCGACCAACTAAGTTTGAGAGCTGGATATAAAATTTTCTGACATGATCCGATCGGACTTTGTCCGATTGTAGAGAATTCCGATCGGACAAAGTGCCACGCATGCTCAGATCAAATTACGGGACCAAAGCTATTGGCTACTAGCCTCAACGTAGTCCCGTCGTAACGAACGACCGTCATCACGTTCCGAACGAACTGACTTTCCGACAACTTTGTCCCACCATGTGTATGCAACACCAGTTTTGGACAAAATCCGTCGGGGGGGAAAAAATCTGACTGATTTTGTGATGGGAATGTCCGACCGTGTGTACAAGGTCTTAGACCCCTTTCACACTGGGGCATTTTTCTGACACTTTAGCGGTAAAAAAAGCACCTGAAAGTAGCCTCATCTGCAGTCCCGATGTGAAAGTCCCGAGTGCTTGCACACTGAGACCCCTTTCACAATGGGTCTTTCCTCCTCCAGCCGCTGTGATAGTAGGAGTAGTACACATGGAGGCAGGGGTGGGATGAAGTGAGAATTAATTGGAGAAGTTAGGTTTTCAGATTTCTTTTATTATTTACTTAAGATACTTATATAGCGCCTTCAATTTACGCTTTACATAATACATTGTACATTGACATCGGTCCCTACCCTCAAGGAGCTTACAATCTAAGGTCCCTAACTCACATTCATATACTAGCGCCAATTTAGATAGAAGCCAATTAACCTACCAGCATGTCTTTTTGGAGAGGTCACATAGATACACTAGACTTCCCACTCCGCTCTTACGAATACATGGCATTGAGGTCACAGGGAGATTCTACAATTATTTTATTATTAGATGGGGGTGGCTGGAGGGAGGGTTGCAATAGTGCAAAGCACTTTTATTTTATTTTAATTTTTTTGTGGCAAAGTCCCCTTTTACCTTCAGTTTGGTTTATTATATTTATTTTAATTTGCAGGTTGTCCTTCGAGTTCTCTTCCCGGATCGATTCATCTTGCAAGGATTTTTCCGAGTTACAGAAACCAGTATGCATTACTTTTTTTATTTTTTTACTTTTTATTTTATTTTTATATTTTTTTCATTTTTATTTGTTTATTTTATTTTTTCCATTTTTATTTCTCTACTTATTAAATGGTATTTTCCCTCTTCTTTTTATTTTTTATTTTTTTTTTCTACTTGCAGTTGGAGCAGTGAGGGAGTTTATCCAGAGCCACCTGCAAGAACCTGAGATTCCATTTTATCTGTGTACGTTACAAACATCTTTTACATACAAAGTTCAACTTCTTGAATATTTGTTCTCCTATATCTAAGTATATGTTGAGTCCTGTTATTCTTGATGGATATTATACCACTCCTGATAGTGTACTATTATTGTTATGTAAGCTTTCTAACCTAATATTCTCTTCTCCTGGGACCAGCTTTGTGGGAAGTTTCAGTTAGGGGGCTGTCATCAAATGTTACTTTAGGGTACTACTCACCAGGGCCGTCTTTAAGGCAAGGCAAAAGAGGCAGCTGCCCTGGGCCCTGTCATTGTTGTGGGGCCCAAAGCAGCTGTCTCATACTTGCCAACTATCCCAGTTTAAATTCCTTTGGCCCTTGAAGTTTTAGTCCCTTGCTTTGTCCTGATATTTCAGTGTAAAGTGCTGCTATTATTGCTGCTCAGCTCTGCCTTATTGTTGTGTACAGATGACTCACCTGCAGACCCTGTGTTTACATGTAAATAACCGGCATTCATATGTAAAAAGCAGCATCCGGCGGCATAGATATGTAAATAAAGGCGGCATTCATATGTATATCATGCCCCCTGCAGTGAGGAGATTATGTGCTGTAACCTCTAGCAACCAATCAGTGAGCAGTATTACTGTACAATAATCTCTAGCAACCAATCAACAAGCAGAAATCATGTGCTGTAACATCTAGCAACTAATCGGTGAGCCGTAATGTGTGATGTAACCTCTGGCAACCAGTCAGTAAAGGTAATAATGCACTGTAACCTCTGGCAACCAATCGCAATCGCTTCCTGATCTGATTCAGTAAACTGCTTTTAAGTCTAGCTGCTATTTATTGTATGTCTCAGAGCAGATGGAGAGCGAAACTGTATGGGGGGGTCCCAAGAAAACGTTTGCCCGGTGTCCAATCACTATTAAAGACGGCCCTGCTACTCACCCCTGACACCTGTCCCCTTCTGTGTGGCTGATTTCAGATAAGAGCTCAGACCCCCCACAACTCCCCCTTTCCATTAATAAGTGGAAAGAGTTTAGAGATTTTTTGCAGAATTCCTTTAAAGAGGAAGTAAGATCTTCCTTTTTAATTGTACCTACAGGAAAGCCTTTAATATGGCTTACCTATACCTGTAGATATCTCCTAAACTTGCACCGTTTAGGAGATTTTTACTATATATGATGCTACCGACAACATCGGCGCATGCGCTCTGAAAAACGGCAAAAAAAGAAAGAAAAAAAAAAGGATGTTGACTGAAGTGGATATATAGATGTAAATTGATGATCGTTCATTTACATCTGTTTTTCCATAGAGATGCATTGATGTCCATTTTTTCATCCGTCAATGGATATAAAACATACAAAAACGGTCCGCTTGTGTGAAAAGGGCCTTATAACTCACCCAGGTGGATGCAGCATCGATCTGATGTTGCGTTTTGTCCCCCACCAGCTCTGCACTGAGAACTGAGTTATCAAACCCAGCCAGGTGCAAGGTGTACCAAGATGGGCGTTGCAGGATATACTATATGATAAATGACAGGAATAATGAGAGGAAAGGAAGGAAATTGCAATTCTATATGCCATATAGCATTGCAAAATCCTTCCTTTCCTCTCCTCATTCATATCCTTTATTATGCCAGGCCAGCAATTGCCAATCGGTGCTGCATATCAGTGCCTGCCCATAAGTGCCACCTATCAGTGCTACATATTATTGCCCATCAGCGTCACCTAATCCTATCACTGCTGCATAATAAGTGCCACCTATCAGTGTTAATCAGTGCTGCATATCAGTGCCACCTAATCCTATCGGTGCTCATCAGTGTTTAACTGCTTGCGGACCAGCCCCGCAGTTATACTGCGGCTGGTTGGCTCCGATGCGTGAAATCGCGTAGCTCTACGTGATCTCGCGAGGTTGGGATTGCGGGCGCGCGCCCGCCACGAGCTCCGTGTGTCTGATCGTGGGTCCCGCGAATTCGGCGTCCGCAGGGATACCCGCGATCGTGTCACGGAGAGAAAGAACAGGGAAATGCTGATGTAAACAAGCATCTCCCCAATCTGCCTAATGACACTGACACTGATCACAGCTCCCTGTAAGTGGTAATCAGTGTTGTGTCACACATAGCCCATCCCCCCCCAGTTAGAATTACTGCCTAGGACACACTTAACCCTTACAGCGCCACCTAGTGTTAACCCCTTCACTGCCAGTCACCTTTAGTAGTAGTAATCGGCGCACTGATTGCTGTATAAATGTGAATGGTCCCAAAATATCGCCAAAAGTGTCCGGTGTGTCCACCGTAATGTCGCAGTCACGATAAAAAAATGCTGATCGCCACCATTACTAGTATAAAAAAATTTTTTCATAAAAATGCCATACAACTATCCCCTATTTTGTATATGCTATAACTTTTGTGCAAACCAATCAATAAACGCTTTAAACGCTAAAAAGTTCTCTGGTCAGGAAGGGGGCAAATCCTTCCGGGGCTGAAGTGGTTAATCAGTGGCAGTAGATATAATTAGTCTGTATTGTGCTTTGAAAACTGTCACATGACCTTAAAAAAAAAAGTATCGATAAACGGTATTGGCGAGTTCTTGAAAAAAAAAAAAAAAAGTAAGTATCGGGACAACACTATTTAGAACCGCTATTAGAGACAATAAGATAAGACAAATTCTGAAGGTTTCCATACACAATGCCTGTCACCTTAAGCTGTTTTTTCTTCTCTATGCAGTTATCACACCCCCACGAACCGAGCTCAAGGATGACTCGGAGACTCTCTTCCAGGTAAATAAGTCTTTGATATAAAGAAATATTTGTTCCCCTCCATTGAAACATGACATTTTATGGAGCAATGCTGACTTGGAGTAATTATTGCCGAGTATTGAAGGGCCCATGTGACTTGGTGTTCAATGTGAGACCTATATTGTCCTTATCTAATCGTATAAACTAGAGCTGCAAAATTAAACGTTAAGAAATCGTGATCTCGATTCAACCCCCCTGACGATCTCTATTGCAGAATTTGCCGATTTCTTTTATTTTTATATATATATATATATATATATATATATATATATATATATATATAATTTTTTTTTTTTTTTTCTTTGTATGGCACAATATACAGTATGGGATTTCACATCAGCTGTGCCCAGTCTTGTCACAAAGAGTTAATCCAGCTCTAAGCAATCCTCATATCTTTTTTCAGTGAAATAAAACGGACAATCTGTGGAAACGTTGTCAGTTCTTCCCCCCCCTTGCTGTGATTGACAGGTTATTTACATATCTCGTGCGCTAGTCTAAGCCCTTGTACACACGGTCGGAGAATCCGTCGGAATGTGTCCTATCGGACCGTGTTGTCGGATAATCCGACTGTGTGTGGTATGCATCGGACTGATTCCGTCTGAATATCCGTCAGACCCAATTTTCCAACTTGTTGGAAATATTTCCCGACCAACTGGTCCGATCGGACATACTCCGATCATGTGTAGGCGAATTTTGATCGGACCAAGTGCCACGCATGCTTAGATCAAATTCCTACATCAAAGCTATTTGCTACTAGCCTGAACGTAGTCCCATCGTAACGAAATTATGTCATCACGTTCTGAAAGATCGATTTTTCGACACCTTAGTCCGACCGTGTGTATGCAACAGTTTCGGACAAAATCCGACGGATTTGGTTGTCGAAATCTCCGACAGTGTGTACAGGGGCTTAGACATGCATTATTTTTTAATTCCCACCCTCACTCCTTTCTTCAAGCAGTTCTGCAAGGATTGGCTGTTCCACACCTCAGCATGATTTGGCATGCTGAAGTCATGTGGGGATTTTTCTGAGTTTTGACTGGATGTTAGTGATCATAGCAGAAGTTCAGTGTAAGAAATACACAGGAGAAAATGCATGTTGATAAGGGGAATGTAGAGGTGGGCGGGGACTCTACTAACATCACGACTCCACCCACTGAGCTCCAGATAACAGACCCACCCACAAAATCTGCAGTTTTTCGTGTCTCATAGCAGGCAGAGGGGAGACCTTTGACAGATAAGTACACATGCAGGAGGCATGTATATCCTTCTAGATAACCGATATTGCAGTAGTTTAGAAAGTCTAAATCTTTTTCTGACACTTCTTAAGTTAAAATCAGTATTTTTTGCTAGAAAATTACTTGGAACCCCCAACAGTATATATATTTTAGCAGAGACCACAGGGAATAACATTTCAATTGCTGCAATATTTCATGTCACATTATATTTGCCCAACGGCCTTTCAAACACAATTTTTGGGAAAAAATACACTTCAATTAATAAAAAAAAAAAAAAAACGAAACAGTAAAGTTAGCCCAATTTTTTTTTGTTTTAATGTGAAAGAGGATGTTACGCCGCAAGAATCGTGATCTATCTTTTAAGCAAAAAAATCGTGATTCTCATTTTAACCAGAACCGGGCAGCTCTAGTATAAACTGCTGCAAGACCTACGGACATTACCAAATAGTGTGAAGGCATTTAAAGTCTGCATTTACTCTACCAGACCATCTGAAATTATATAAACTTGGCTTAATGTTAATGATTTGCGAAATTTTTTGTAAATCTTCCTAGCTAGTGTCTAGCAACTTGACCTTATGCCTGTTACTGTATACTGGTGCAGGGGAACCTAATCCTAGGTTAGGCTTTAAAGTGATTGTAAAGGATTTTTTTTTTTTTTTAGAACAAACATATCATACTTGCCTCCACTGTGCAGCTCGTTTTGCACAGAGTGGCCCCGAACCTCCTCTTCTGGGGTCCCCAAGAGGCTCTTGTGGCTCCTCCCTGCATCAGATAACCCCCTAGGACAGGGGTCTCAAACTGGTGGCCCTCCAGCTGTTGCAAAACTACAAGTCCCATCATGCCTCTGCCTGTGGGAGTCATGCTTGTAACTGTCAGCCTTGCAATGGCTCATGGGACTTGTAGTTTCGCAACAGCTTGAGAGCCTCCAGTCTGAGACCCCCACTCTCTTGAGAAGCGCTCTCCCGAGGGGGTTACCTTGCAGACGTGCTCCAGAGTCCAGCATTTGCGTCCATAGACAAATACCAGACTCGGGCCCACTCCCCAGGCGCCCGCGTCATTGGATTTGATTGACAGCAGCGGGAGCCAAGGGCTGCGCTGCTATCAATCTATCCAACCAAGAGCCGGGACCCCGTGGAGAGAGGGACAGCGCGTCCCCGCCGAGGAGATGAAGGGGCTCAGGTAAGAAAAATGGGGGGCTGGGGGGGGGGGGGGCGGTGACTGCCAGGTGTTTTTTCACCTTAATGCATAGAATGGACAAGGGTTTACAACCCTTTTAATGATGGTCCCTAGCAATATCTAATGGCAGTAAATCATGCATAACTGATCTAGCCACAAACGGCCCTAAGAACATTTCTTAGGCATGTATGCATGCAGTGGTCCACAGATGAAGAAGGGGGAGGGGCACTCAGGGGTCTCTCTAGTCTTGGGAGGGAAAGGGTGGGTCCCCTGTCCTGATCCAGCTGAGCCTATGTATGCACTCTGCAATCTCTATTCAATTTCCATGTAGAGCTGGTTCAGAATATGAACTTTTGCTCTGACTAGAACATAGAATTGAATGGGATTAGAGTTCAGGATCAGTAGGGAAAGTTTTGACAAGCAACTGTTGGGGCCACACAGCTGTTCACTTGCTAAATTGGAAATGGGTTAGTATAAAGTAGGGATGGGCTCAGGCGTCTTTTGGATCCTAGTCCCCAACCCTCCTGAGTAATCCCGCCAGGAAGCCATCACTGCACACCGCCAATCATAGGCAGTGAGGCCTTTCCCGGCCCGCAGCTGCACATACACGCCCTGACTAGGCTGTTCATGATTGACGGTGGGCAGTGACGGCTTCTTAGCGGGATTGCTCAGGTGGGTTGGGACTTGGATCCGAACACGCCCGAGCCTATCTCTAGTATAAAGCTAAAAGATTCCTTCTGAATCGTCCTAAATTCGATCCATGGGTGGCCCTGTTGGCTGCATCTGACTTGTAGAAGGAGTTGGGTGGAAAATGTGTGTCCAAACAGCACCTGTATTCAAATAGACGCTGACACTATTTGGGTACACTGTAGGTGTTGGCGCCGCACGATGGTTCTGTGTTCAGTAATCTCATGCAATACTAGGGTAACTTCGGGTGTACAAGCTCATATTTCAGACCATATCTCCATAAGGATTGAATATATATTGCAGAGAGCATACATAGGCCCAGCTGGATTAGGACAGGTGAGTATAAGATTAGGGAGGGGGTGTAGGCAACTACAAACTGTAAGTCGCATGAAGCTATAATGTAAAAATAAAAAAATGTCTCAATGCACCACCTAATAAATACGAGAATTATTTATTACATCTGGATATTTCAGGACATCTGTTAATATATTCTGTTTTAAAGGACAGGTTCAGTTTCTATAAGAAAAAAACAAATAAATGCACTTGATTTTGCAGGTAAAAAAAATTAGCATTTTTTTTTTTTTTTTTTTTTTACACATGTAGCCTGCTACTGATCACAGGTGCAATGCCAGGCTCCTGCAGACACTCAGTACAGTGTCTGCCATACAGGCAAACAGTTACAGAAGTGCAGGAAGAATGAATGAACTACGTGGACACTCATCAGTACCCTCGCAGTTCATTGAGAAACTATAAGCGGTCTGCCGCGGTGGCAGACAGGACTTGTAGTTCATTCACTCAGGCTGGATTCACACCTATGCAGTTTTTAGTGCTTTTTTTCATTTTGCAGATTTGCACTACAGTCCATTTAACATTGTTTCCTATGGAACACGTTCTGTAGAGCAAATCTGCAAAATGCCTAGGTGTGAATCCAGCCTCACAGAGCTTTGTGAATAAATGACAAAGCTGTGTGGGTGCAGCTATTTTTAAAATGTGACAGCGGGTGCGGGGAGAGGATCCCTCACCCCCTGTGATGGGGGAGAGGTCGGCTGCTCCAAAATATGGGTGTAACATGTATCATGTTACAAATGGTGAGCTTATCCTTTAAGAAGATTTTACTGTTCTATGCACAGATTCGGTTGGATGTTTTTTTTTTTATGTTTTTGTTCCTTCTCACCACAACCTGTAGGGTCAGGGCCGCTGATAAGGCAGTACAGCCAGCGTTCCTATACTGGGGCTCCACTCCATCGGTTCAAAAGGGGGGCCCTTGCACTTGCTGAGCAGAAGTGCTGAGGCTTCCTCCTCCTCCTTCCCCTGCCGCTATGCCAGAAGGAGAGAGGAGCGGCCCTTGCGCATGCGCAGTAGGTTTCCCGGTGTGAAGCCGTAAGGCTACACTGCTGGGTTCCCTTACTCGCAGTGGAGGCGGCATGCACCTGACAGCTGATGGAAACATCAGCTGTGGTGCCAACATCGCTGGACTCCAGGACAGGTAAGTGTCTGATTATTAAAAGTCTTTTAATTCTTACAGCGGTGGGCGGACCTCCACTTTAATGCATAGAATGCATTAAAGTGGAGTTCCTCCCAGAAATAGAACTTTCACTTTAAGGGAGTTAACCCCCTGACATGCCACATTTGGTATGTAATTTTTTTGGTGGGGGGGATACCCTCTCTTTAGAGGGTCCCAGCTCCCACTTCCGGCGCACCGCAGCACCGGAAGGGAGATCACCTCTCCCCCCTCCCTCCAGGCAATCATCTGGGACACGTCACAGGTCCTAGATGATTGCCCGGCAAGTCACGGCATGGCTTATCGCATGCACAGCCGGGCGCCAAAGTTACAATGCCGGTGCCACAGAGAGAAGGGGGAGATGAGTGGGGCTTCGTTCCACCTGCATCGCTGGACTCTGAAACAGGTAAGTGTCTGATTATTAAAAGTCAGCACGTGCAGTATTTGTAGCTGCTGACTTTAATTTAATTTTTTTTTAAGCAGAACTCCGCTTTATGGTAAAAAAAACTAAAAAACCTTTAGTCTTTACAACCTCTTGAAGGATGGACAGAATGGGCTATGATGGCCCTTGGGTTCGAGTGACAAGTGCACGCTGCTCAACTCTCTTTGACACGTCTTATTTGTATGCTTTTCCATTGAGGGATGCTGATCCTCTCCTTGGTATGTCTTTAGCTCAGGATCCTGGTCTTCCCTAAGTCTTCCAGACACATCCCGCCGGTCTCACTGTTCTTTGGTGTGGTTTGTTTTCAGTACGACACAGCTGTGCAGGTCTCCCCCCCTCATCCTCCTCTACAGTAGTAACCTGAGCCCCCCCAGGTTTGTGTGTTCAGCCTGGACCAGGGTCCTGGGAGGAGAGGGGGGCTTTGAGCTCTTGGCAGCTTGTGAAGGGGTCTTTCTTCTCCGTAATACTCAGGCAGCGGAGCCTCTCCTGCCTCCTACTTTCATCTTGCAGGCAGCTCTGTTATTCTTGGCCAGCTTTCTATAACTGCTGTTCCTAATAGAGGCGCTTCCACTGAACCTTGAACCACTCAATAAAAGTGTCACCGGAGAAGGGAGGTCCTACCCTGGGGCTCGGAGGGCAATAAGATGCATCCTGTCGTGAGGGAAGACTGTGTATATTGGGGGGGGGGGGGGGGGGGTACTTAGATCTCCAGGAGGAAGAGCAGAAAGTGACACACACATTCAATCTCCTCTTCTTTTTTTGATGTTTGTTTTCCTTACTGGATATGTTATTGGTCTTCTCAGATCTCCCAATGGCAAACAAAACGCACATATACGTTTTTCTCGTGCGCTGGATATATTTTTGGTTTGACCTAGATTTATACTGTAATATGAATTTTCAGACCCGCATGGCCGTCTCAATACTATTTGACATTAAGTGGCAGTTCACACTTGTGCGATGCGGGAAAATCCACTTGCGGGTTCCTGCATCGCACCCGACTCGCACAGAAGTTCCCACTGCCATATGCGAACTGCCAATACATTGTTAATGAACGTTTTCAGGGCTAGTTGATTCGGCAGGTGAGTTTGTTACCGGGGATTGCAATTATTTCCCATGAACAAGTGTTCAAAGCAGGCCGGTCGCCTGAATACCCGTGGTCACCATGGTAGGTAACCGGGTTCCAGGCGGCTCCCACGGCCGCCCATAGACACGAACTGACAGTTCGAACATGAATTGGATGGCATGTGTGAACACCCATGCCATCCGATTCTGGTGCAAACCAAAAAAGAGTCCTGGGCAAGTTTCGTCCGAATACGATATCAGGCATACTATCTGTATAATAATAATTAAAAAAATTTTTTTTTTTGTTTTTTACACAAATTTTTTGCTACATGTGTTGGTTCACTTACAATATTGCATTATTTTTCACTTATCTGCTGAATTGGTTGGTTTTTTTTTTTTTCCACTCAACAGGTTAGGCTTTTTTCTTTTTTTTTTTTTTTGTCACTTCCCAGGAATCCCTTGGTTTGTTTTATTTCACTGCATTTGTATTTCTGACCACCCTTTATTAGTTCAATACTGCAGGGTTTTCATTATATTTGCCAACCAAGTCACAGGTTTATTTGCTCACTAGATCACATTTGTTTATTTTCATTCGTTATCAGCGCGGCTTCTTTTTTGTTTACTTGTTTGGTGTGTATTTCACTTTTGAGTTGCAGCTTTTTTAGTTGTTATACCAGCGCGGTTTTTCTTTTTTAACATCTGTATGGCTGAAATCGCATCCCATGGACGTCGCATGTGATTTGCGGTGCGAATCACATGCGATCTCCCACCAGGCACTGGTGTAAACCAGCACTAAAGAGGTATTCCAGCCTGGGGAAAAAAAATGTATTTAAAGTCAGCAGCTACAAATACTGTAGCTGCTGACTTTTACTATATGGACACTTGTCTGTCCAGGGAGCCCACGATGTTGGCACCCCCCCCGGCCGATTTTCGGATTGGCTGTCGGGTGCTGCTGCTGCAATCTGCACTATGGGAAACCTTACCTACTGCTGTGCTTTCTAATTGGCCCGGCAGAGGAGGAAGGAGGAGGGGGGCCAAACTTCCAAGGGATGGCACCGTCTCCTGGAAGGCCCCCCCCCCCCAGAGGGTGGCACCAGAGGGTGAGGAAGCGAATAAGCGGAGGTTCCACTTTTGGGTGGAATGCCGCTTTAAAGTCTCGTTTTGTAGTTATGTTTTTAAATAGCAAACATGTTATACTTACCTGCAGTGTGCAGTGGTTTTGCACAGACAGAGCAGCCCCAATCCTCCTCGGGTCCCTTATCAGCACTCCTAACCCTCCCTTTCTGCCAGTCAAGCGGCTTTCTTATGGGGGCAGCCAAGCCGAGCCGCTGCTCTGTGTCCATTCAGACACAGAGCCATGGCTCGGTTCTGCCCCGCCCCCCCCCCCTCTCTTCGGGCCACTGAATTTGCCACCCACTGCTGTCTCATCCAATGAGGAAGGAGCGTCCCGGACAGCCGAGGCTCTCGTGCAACATCCCTGGATCTAGATGGGACTCGGGTAAATATTAGGGGGGCTACTGAACACAGAAGGCTTTTTATCTTCATGCATAGAATGTATGAAGATAAAAAAATCTTATGCCTTTAGAACCACTTTAAAGACCATCTGAAATTTTAACCACTTGACACTGGAAGGTTTTACCCCCTTCATGACCAGGAAAACCTTTTCCTATTCAGCACTGCACTACTATAACTAGCAATTGCTTGGTCATACAACACTGTACATAAATTAAATTTGTATCATTTTTTTTCTCACAAATGGAGCTTTCTTATTTTGGTTGTATTTAATCGCTGCTGTTTTTTTAATTTTTTGCTAAATAAACGAAAAAAAAGACAACATTTTGAAAAAAAAAAACACGATTTTTTTAGTTTCTGCTATAAAATTTTGCTAACAAATAACCCCTTTTTTTTAATCAATTTAGTTCAAAATGTATTTTTCTACATTTCTTTGATAAAAATAACCCAAATCGGTGTATCTTATTTTAGTATGTGCGGAAGTTATGTGTTAAGTTATGTTAGTTCACAAACTATGGTGTATATAGATTTGAAAATTGATCAATCCTGATGTACTGATCTCTGTTCTTGAGGCCCTAAAATGCCGGGACATTACAAATACCCCCCACCCCCTTCTTTCCCAAATGACCCCTTTTTGGAAAGTAGACAGTCCATGATCTTTCGTTTAGCTGGCCACGCACTGCAACGTTTCTCTCATTCAGCTCCATGGCCTGAACTAAAGAAGTCACTCCACTCCCCCTTCCACCCTAAACAGTGGCTGCATCTGATTGGATGCAGACGCCGTTCGTTAAGCAATTTTCCACCCTGCTTCTTTTGTATTTCACACTGGAGGATGTTGACAGGGCCACCCATGGCTCAAATTTCAAAATGAGTTTTTGTGCATGTCCAGCTTCATAGCTTTTTTTTTTTGCTTAGACAGAAGTCAAATTTTGAGTAGAAAAGCCTGTCTGTGGCCAGCATGCTGCAGAGAGCTTCCATGGGGGCACTGGACGGAGGGGAGGGGCCAGGCGCACCGGCAGGGGGGGGGGGGCCTGAGAAGAGGAGGTTTCACTGGTTAGACTGTGCACTTGGAAAAGTGCAGTTGCTCCAGAGCTTAGTAAATGAGACGGAGCTTCACTTTTCAAAGAATACCCAATCACATGCAAGGAAAAAAAAAAAAACAGCATTTTTGCTTGGATATGATTGGATGATGAAAGTCAGCAGAACTTCGGCTCAATTACTAAGCTCTGGAGCAACTGCTCTTGCAGAGTGCACAGTCTATTTGCCATTAGTAAATCAACCCCATTGTTTTAATGAGCAGTAAGGGTACCAACAAATCTCTCCACAACTGTAAGTGACCAAATAGTAAAAGCATAAAGCCAATCTCTGAAATCTTATATAATCTTTAAAATGGGAACTTCAGGAATGGGATTGCTTTAAACACTTACTTTGGGCCAGCTTGGCTTAAATTAAGTCTCCAGATGCCACCACTGTATGGCCAAAGGTGAATCTGAAATTAGCCATTACTATATACAGAAAGTAACATCCTCTTCCGGCACGTGTTCCGGCAAGTTACTTGCTCACGCACCTCCGCCATTTAGGAGTAGCCTTTTTTTTTTTCCCCCAATGAATACAAGACTTACTCTGATTGGCTCAGGCAAAGATCGTAATGTCATCTACCTGCCTCTGTCATCATTAGACATGTCTTTAAAGTGTTACTAAACCCAGGACCCTGCATTCACTATATCTAGTCTCCTACAGTACACAGAAATGCAATTATTTCAGTAAATTATAAAATGGTAAATACCTTTTTATCATCAGCAATATATAGCAGTCTTGTGACTTCTATCGGTGTTTGGCCGAGCACTGGTTAAAGCTTGTAGGAGGGGTTTTCATTCTCCCCTGACTGTCCCATGAGGGCTGCATGACCCCTGACCCTCCAAACCAAACTGAGCATGTGCAGCGTGCCCCCAAGGCTCTGTACAGGGGATCTTCAAACTATGGCCTTCCAGCTGTTGGCAGAACTACAAGTCCCATGAGGCATTGTAAAACTCTGCCATTCAAAGATATGACTAGGTATGATGGGAATTGTAGTTCCTGAACAACTGGAGTGCCATAGTTTGGAGACCCCTGCTCTGTACGATCAAGAGATGGATTGGGTACAGTGGAAGAAAGGGAAGATCAGAGATGTCAGGATCAAGCTGCCTTTGTTACACAATGTGCAGGATTAAAGCGGTTCTGCACCTAAAAAAAAAAAAATATTAAAAGCCAGCAGCTACTAATATTGCAGCTGCTGACTTTTAATAAATTGACACTTACCTGTCCAGGGGTCCAGCGATGTCGGCGGCAGATGATAAGCGATCGCTCGTCTCTCTGCTGCCCCCGCCGCCATCCTCTGTCAGGGAATCGGGAAGTGAAGCGTTGCGGCTTCACTGCCCGGTTCCCTACTGCGCATGCGCGCGTCGCGCTGCGCATCTCTTCTGGTCCCCGCTGTGTCCTGGGAACTGTGTGTTTCCCAGAACACAACGGGGGGGGGGGGGGCGGGGCGTCTGCGGCGGTCTGTCCCGGAAGTGGGTGCAGATACCTGGATTATCCAGGTAACTGCACCCCCCTCCCCCCTGAAAGGTGCCGATTGTGGCCCCCGGAGGGGGGGAGGGATCAGATTAGCGGAACTTCCACTTCAGGGTGGAGAACCGCTTTAAGGTTCCCCAGTGAGTATAACAAGCATGCTTTACTGCAGAGGTTCTAAACCTCAGTCCTCACGTACCCCCAACAGGCCATGTTTTAGGAATTTCGCTTAGATAAAATAGCTATCCAAAATTCTAAGCCTGACTCTGATTTAAAGCACCTGTGCAAGATAAAGGAAAACCTGCAAACATGGCCTGTTGGGGGGGGGGGGGGGTACTTGAGGACTGAGGTTGAGAACCACTGCTTTACTGAATATACAGACTGATTTTCCTGTTGTGGGTTTAGTTACACTTTACTTGTACATGTCTTGAGATAAATTGGCCATTAAGGATGAGCTCGGGCATGAGCTGCAGAGCCCGCCAGGGAGTCGGCACTGCACAGCGCTAATCACAGGCAGTGAGACATTTCTCAATCTCTGCAGCCGAGGATCGGGGAAAATGTCTCACTTCCTGTGATTAGCGTTGTGCAGTGCCGACTTCCTGGCGGGCTCTGCATGTGCGGGTTGTGAACATGTCTGAGCTCATCCTCATTGGCCATACATGGTCCTGCAGAATTGGCTGAAATCTGAGCCGTGGATGGCACTGTTGGCACCACCTGACTCCACAAACTTCAATTTGAAAATTGGAGGAGCAGAGTGGAAAATTCTGGGCCAGTGATTGGAAATTAGATGCTGCCACTGTTTGGTTATATTGACAGCTGCAGGAGCGGTAGGTGTCAGAGTACACTAAGCTGTGGGGGGAGTGGATGGTGGAAACCCAGTGATTGCTCCGATTCTGCCTGTGAGGCCGAATTAGATAAAATCTTAGCATGGATAGTAGGGTCGCACCCAGTGTTAATTTAGTCGACTAAAACACATTAGTCAACTAAATTAATACTATTTTAGTCAACTAAAATACGACTAAAACTAAAACAATTGATGACTAAAATACAACTAAAACTAAAATTGGCATTTTAGTCAAAAGGCTAAGACTAAAACTAAATTGAAATTTGACTTCCAAATTAACATTGGTCCGTAGTACATGTTCATACCTCTAACCCAAAAATAATAACATATGAGATTTCTCACTCCAGCAGTATATAATGAGTTTGGAAATTGTAGAGAAATGTTAACTAATGCATTACAATTTAATTACACCCATTTGATTTTAGATACTTGTGCAAATACTCAGTATCGGTACCGATACTAGTATCGGTGCAACCAGTGTTAATTTTGGCTGCAAATTTCAATTTAGTTTTAGTCTTAGGACTAAAATGGCATTTTAGTTTTAGTCCCATTTTAGTCTTCTGCAATAGTTTTAGTCGTATTTAGTCGACTAAATGTCCTACGTTTTAGTCGACTAACATCTCCAGTACATTTTAGTAGACTAAATCTCATTTTAGTTGACTAAATACGACTAAAACTATTGCAGAAGACTAAAATGGGACTAAAACTAAAATGCCATTTTGGTCCTAAGACTAAAACTTAATTGAAATTTTGCAGCCAAAATTAACACTGGTTGCACCGATACTACCGTAGTATCGGTACCGATACTGAGTATTTGCACAAGTATCTGTACTCGTGCAAATGCATCGATACCTGAAACCGATACTTTCAGGCTTGGTTCTTTGAGCTGTCAGCGGGACTTCCCTGTGTTAAAGAAGTCCGGTAATTGGAGCTGTCTGCTTTGTTAGTGAATATTTTTGCACATATATATTAAAGCGGGAGTCCGCCGTTTTTTTTTTTTTTTTTTTTTTAAAGCCAGCAGTTACAAATACTGCAGCTGCTGACTTTTAAAATAATGACACTTACCCGCCCACGGCCCGCGGTCGGCACCCGAAGCCGATCTCTCGATCGTCTCTCGGGTGCTGCCGCCGCCATCTTGGGTATGGGAATCAGGAAGTGGAGCCTTGCGGCTTAATTTCCCGGTTCCCTACTGCGCATGCGCGAGTCGCGCTGCGCAATAAGGATGGTCCTCGCTGTCTCTGGGATCCGTGTGTTTCCCAGCAGGCAGCGGGGGGACCTTCGGAAAGGGGCGTAGATTCTGCGGAAAGGGGCGTAGCTTCTGCAGATATCTATGCCGGAAGTGGGTGCAGATACCTGTACTGTACAGGTACCTGCACCCCCCCTCCCCCCTGAAAGGGGCCAATTGTGGCGCCGGAGGGGGGAGGATTCCAATGAGCGGAAGCTCCACTTTAACATATATTTACACATTTCACAAGCGCTAAATTTAAAAAAAATCCATTTCATTTGTAAATAACTTTTCAATGCATTTGTACCATTGCTGACAGCTGAACTTAATGCAAAACAGTTGCGGTAGGTATCGGTAATTGGTATCGGCAAGTACTAAAAAAAAAGTATCGGTACTTGCACACATTGTAAAAAAAAAAAAATGGTATCTGTGCATCCCTAATGGATGGCTTTCCATACAGTTGAACATCTTAAAGAGGAACATCAGTCCTCTTAATCGTGGCTTTGCCCCCCCCCCCTATTTTCGATAATCCAGCACATGCCCAGGTGCACCAAAGCAATCTGCCCAGCCTTCAGGACCCTGCAGTGCATCTGTGCACACGCCAAGCTCTGCTCACGCATGCGCAGGAGAAAGAAGGTCCTCTTTTATAGTGCCACCCTTGCACAAGATGTGTTAACGGTCATACTCTGCATGTGCAAAGTCATTCATGCCTAGGCGAGAAAAAAGGAAGTGCAAAAAAAAAAATTTTTTTTTTTTTTTTTTAAAAAGCACCTAAAATAAAAAAATAAATCTCCAATTGTGGTAGAGGGAGAGAATTGGAGCCAGGTACACCCACATTGCTTTTCGTGGTAAAGGTCAGCTTCAGTGTAATCTAAAAAAGTGATTTTTTTTTTTTCTTTTTCATTTTACGTCTTTCATTGTAACGTTATGTGGTTACATAGCAGGTGAGGTTGAAAAAAGACACAAGTCCAACCTATGTGTGTGATTATATGTCAGTATTACAGTGTATGTCCCTGTATGTTGTGGTCGTTCAGGTGCTTATCTAACAGTTTCTATCGATGCTCCCTGCTGAGACCACCGCCTGTGGAAGGGAATTCCACATCCTTGCTGCTCTTACAGTAAAGAACCCTCTACGTAGTTTAAGGTTAAACTATTTTCTTCTGCCCTATTTTCCAGGGTAAGGCTAGGTTCACACTGCTGCGGGTGGGAGATCCGGATGTGATTCGCACCGCACTGCAAATCACATCCGATCTCCGTAGTGATGTGAGTTCAGCCATACAGATAGTATGGCTGAATTCGCATCGCTCCCGCCGCAAACTCGCACGGGACCCTTTTTTTGGTCCGCAGCAGAATCGGATCGCATGGGTGTTCACACCATGCGATCCGATTCCTGTGCGAGTGTGCAGATCGCACTGCGATATGCGGACGGATCTGGGGGTGTCATTAACATTTCATTGACACTCCCAGCAGTCCGCATAGGGCAGTGTGAACTGCCGGCGGGAGGCATGCGATGCGGGAAAACGCCGCGGATCGGCGTTCCCGCATCGCTATGGTGTGAACCTAGCCCTAAAAGACGACCTTTAACACTTTAAAAAACTGAGCAAAAGCAGGGGTCATCTTATACGCTGGGTCAGCTGCTGGGATGCCTGCTGGATGTACGGTAATACTGTATGTAGCTTTCAGTACATACAGTATATACCGCTGAGCCAATCCCAGTGAGCGATGTATTCAAATGACTACAAAACCTGCTGGGATTGTAGTAACAATGCCTGCCAATCCGAGCAGGCTACATACAGTAGACTGCTTGGATTGGCTTTGAGAGTGAGAGAGGCGCGGGCTGATGATGTTACAGCCTCTGCCAATCCGAGCAGCCTTTGTATTTATTAATAATATACATCGCTCTCCGTGATTGGCTCCAGCACCAGCAAGAAGGAAGAAGGAAATGGCTCCAGCAAGAACGAAGAAGGAAGGACATGAAGCGTCGGAAGGGGGGGGGGGGTCGTCTTAAATGGTGAGTTCGGGCAAAATATCTTAAAAACCTGTAAAATTAGGGGGTCGTCTTATACGCCAGCAAATGAGTAATTTTAATAAGTGGCCACAAGACTTGTTAAACTCCCTTCCGTGAAAAAGTGGTGATCTTGTCATGACGGTCCTTGTTCAGGGACTTCTGGTGTAGGATGACAATGCTCTGTTTCTTTATCGTACATCATAGGACACAGAGCCTTAAAGCAGGAGTCCACCGGGACTCCGCGTTTTTTTTTTTAAAAGCCAGCAGCTACAAATACTGCAGCTGCTGACTTTTAAATAGTGACACTTACCTGTCCAGCGCGCCCGCGATGTCGGCACCCGAAGCCGATCGCTCGCTCGTGCCGCCGCTATCTTGGGTATGGGAATCAGGAAATGGAGCCTTTCGGCTTCATTTCCCGGTTCCCTACTGCGCATGCGCGAGCCGCGTGGCACAATCCGGACGGTCCCCGCTGCCTCTGGGATCTGTGTGTTTCCCAGCAGGCAGCGGGGCACTTGCTGAAGGGGGCGGGCGCTTGCGGAAAGGGGCGTAACGTACGCCCCTTTCCGCAGAGAGCTAGCCCGGAAGTGGGTGCAGTTACCTGGATTATCCAGGTAACTGCACCCCCCTCCCCCCTGAAAGGTGCCGATTGTGGCGCCGGAGGGGGGGGGATTCCGATGAGCGGAGGTCCATTTTAGGGTGGACCTCCGCTTTAAGTATTTACTGGCACACCCAATACAGGAAGATGACTCCGCTATATAACCCTCCTCCTTCCAGGAGTACCTCTGTTTTTGTAGCCAAGAAATATAAGAAATATACTTAAACCCCATAAAAGAAGAGTGGCGGGACCCTCTGTGTCCTATGATGCACTCCAAGAAAAGGATTTTACAGGTAAGCGGTTATAAAAATCCTATGCCTCCCAGTTGTGCGACTGCATTGTCGCATGCACTTCCTGTGGCCCCCATGATGCTGACACAGTCATGTTATGCTGTTGTCACCAGAGGAATAGTTCTAAGCAATTACATGCAGCCGCCATTGGAGTAAGTGCGTGTTGACAGGAAGTGGCTGCAAAGAGAGTTCAGGAGACGAAAACAAAAGCATGAAAGAAGGTGAAAATGTAATTTTGTTTATTGGTTGACAAATGAATGGTTTGTGTTCGCTGTATGAGTGTCTCGTTCAGTCATTTAACTTTTTAATGTGATACAACTATAATTTCATTCCGTACATAGAACTCTTTATTGTGCTTTGCGCAGTTTGTTTAATGTTTTCACCTCCTAATTAAGTTTTAATAAATGCCAGCTTGTCGTCCAAGAATATCCTTGTTTATTTCATTACAGGCGGACTGGGGGCTGATGTCCCTTTTTTTATATTAATAATTAAAATGCTTGGAGCCTGGTCGAGGTCTCCCTCGGATTCGCCCTGTCCGCAGACCCCCATAATTATAGCATTGATCGTTCTGGATGCCTGCGATTCGGTGCTCTGGTTCCCCTCCGCCGTTTCGCTGGTGGTTCCTTCCTGTCTGGAAGCTTTTGATCTGTGCTCTGTGAAGCCATCGCTCAAGCCTTTAACGTCATTTTCAAAGCTGGCTTCCCCTTTCAGATCCTCGGATGTGTCTCTAAATGTTTGCTTTCTGGATACTGCCAGTCTTCCCCACTGGCCCTTTGAAGTGCTCTGCCTCTCATTGATCTTCAAACATCAAAACTAAACAGACCTGTGGCACTTTAATCAGCCCCCACCCTGGGATGGAAAGAATGCTTCACATGCCACCAACTCTTTGCTCCTCACGGACACTTGATTGTATTGTTGTTCTAGTACATCAGAGCTGTGTATATCTCCAGAAACAAACAGATATTTGCTGACAGATCCACAGATTACCACCCTTGTGTCCCTTTAAAGGGAAACTTTTTTTTTTTTTTTTTCAAGTTGCATACAATGATGTGATTATCATTTTAAAAGACATGATTTCTATGTTTAGTTCAAGTATATTTGAAGTGGGCAGCAGCTATATTTGCTTGTTAGACATGCACAGAAATGGTCCATGTCAGTGCAAGTCTATGGGGTCAGGTCTGATGTGTCCGAAAACAGCATCTCTCTGCAGTCCTAAAGGGGAACCTTAATGCTCATTCGTTCTTTCTTACTTTCTTTTTCTCTTTCTTTCCCTTCTTTTTCTTTCCTTCTTTTCTTTCTTTCACTTTTTATTTTCTATCTTTTTCTTCTTTTTCCCTTTTTCTTTCTCCTTTCTCTCTCTTCTTTCCCTTTCATTTTTTTACTCTCCTTTTCTTCTAGTTTCTTTCTTTCACTTCAACTTATTTTATTTTCTTCTTCTCTTTCTTTTCTCTCTTCTCTCTCTTCTCCCCCTCTCTCCCTCTTTCTCCCTCTCTCTCTTCTCTCTCCTCCTCTTCTTCTCTCTCTCTCTCTCTCTCTCTCTCTCTCTCTCTCTTCTTCTCTCTCTCCCTCTCTCTCTCTCTCTCTCTCTCTCTCTCTCTTTCCTCCCCTCTCTCTCTCGCTCTCCTTCTCTCGCTCTCCTTCTCTCGCTCTCCTTCTCTCGCTCTCCTTCTCTCGCTCTCGCTCTCTCCTCTCTCGCTCTCCCCTTCTCTCGCTCTCCCCTTCTCTCGCTCTCCCCTTCTCTCGCTCTCCCCTTCTCTCGCTCTCCCCTTCTCTCGCTCTCTCCTTCTCTCGCTCTCTCCTTCTCTCGCTCTCTCCTTCTCTCGCTCTCTCCTTCTCTCGCTCTCTCCTTCTCGTTTCGCTCTCTCTCCTTCTCTGGCTCTCCTCTCGCTCTCTCTCCTTCTCTGGCTCTCCTCTCGCTCTCTCTCCTTCTCTCTCTCTCCTTCTCTCTCTCTCCTTCTCTCTCTCTCCTTCTCTCTCTCTCTCCTTCTCTCTCTCTCTCTCCTTCTCTCTCTCTCTCTCTCCTTCTCTCTCTCTCTCTCCTTCTCTCTTCTCTCTCTCCTTCTCTCTTCTCTCTCTCCTTCTCTCTTCTCTCTCTCCTTCTCTCTTCTCTCTCTCCTTCTCTCTTCTCTCTCTCCTTCTCTCTTCTCTCTCTCCTTCTCTCTCCTCTCTCTCCTCTCTCTTTCCTTCCCCCTCTCTTCTCTTCCTCTTCTCTCCCCCCTCTCTTCTCTTCCTCTTCTCTTCCTCTTCTCTCCCCCCTCTCTTTTCTTCCTCTTCTCTCCCCCCTCTTTTCTCTTCCTCTCCTCTTCCTCCTCTCTCCCCCTCCCCCCTATCTCCCTCTCCCCTCTCTTCTCTTCCTCTTCTCTCCCCCCTCTCTTCTCTTCCTCTTCTCTCCCCCCTCTCTTCTCTTCCTCTTCTCTCCCCCCTCTCTTCTCTTCCGCTTCTCTTCCTCTTCTCTTCCTCCTCTCTCCTCCCCCCTCTCCTCTTCTCCCCCCCTCTCTTCTCTCCCCCCCTCTTCGCTTCCTCTTCTCTCCCCCCCTCTTCGCTTCCTCTTCTCTCCCCCTCTCTTCGCTTTCTCTTCTCTCCCCCCCCCCCCCTCTCTTCGCTTCCTCTCCTCTTCTCTTCCCCCCTCTCTCTCTCCCCCCCCCCCCCAGCATTCTAAAATGAAACAGTAATTATTACTCTATCTTGCGAAAGTATAAAGTGCAGCTTGAGCTATAGAGCTTGTACACAGACGTTTTCATCAAGCTGTAAATCAACATTTACATGACAAGAAGCCATAGAGCTCCACTAGCTGATTAATATAATACAAATATCAATCCAAATCCCTTGCTCTTTTACCTTCTTTACATGCCCTGGACCTGACACACTGAAAAATGATGTGTCTGTCCGCCCCCTAAGTTGCATTTCGCTGACTAAATTTTGGGGGAAAATTAGCATTTTCAAGCCACAATTAGTGCAGTTGGGTTTAAACAGTGGTTAGGTTAGTGATATAGTGATTAGTTAGAGTGTGTGTGTGTGTTTTATTTTTTTTATTTTTTTTTATTTTTTTAGAAAAATAAAACTGTATTTTAAGAAAGCATGTGGCCACACACCAATATTCTGGACACGTAGAACACCATAAGCAGGAACTTTTCTACAAAGATGGTCTTTGTGTCAGATTTGTGTTGGAGCCATCCTCTGTGGCCACTTTGCATGCTAATAGTGCTAAAGCCTGCTACACAGTCACTGTACTAACGGTCCGACGTTAGTGCTGCAATCTCCCCTGCTGTTCTTTTGTTTTCTGGCAAGGGGACCCCTCCCCCCCAGAACACTCCTGTCAGCGCTCTCAGCCATTGGCTGAGAACGCTGATCGGGAGCCGGTCAGCTGCTGTTTTTTCAGCATGCTCATCCGACAATAGCCAGCCAAGCGCCCAACTTCTGTCAGACCGGCTGCCATATACACAAGCCGAATGTTCCATAAAAACTATCCAATCATGTCTAACATTCAGCCTGTGTGGCTTTAGGAGGTTCAAATATGTGGAATTTGGAACTACCTGCCTAATTACTGTATGGGCAGTTTCAGAATGCCGGTTTATTTAGTGCTATTACATCACAAAAAAAAGAAGTAGAGCGTCACATCACAAAAAGAATAAGTGCATTTTATTTTTTATTTTTTTGTGATATCTCTCTGCAATAAACGTTTTGGCCTGCAATTGAAGATCCATGGTGTGCTGGCTAATATGTGTATCCCCCCCCCCCCCCCCCCCCATAGTAACCACTTGCTATGGAGTCACCTGTTCGTGCTCGCTCCCCTGCCGGCTGTGCAGGTCCATAGACACACAGACTGCGGTGCGACCCCATCCCCACTCCCTCCTCCACAGGCTGTGATTGAAAGCAGTGGGAGCCAACAGCTCCTCTGCTGTGTCTGGGCCAATGAGGAGGGAGAGAGCTCTTGTGCACATCGCTGGATCAAGATCAGGCTCAGGTATGTATAAGAAAGGGCTGGGGGGGAACTGCATGCAGAAGGTTTTTTTTTTTTTACACTAATGCATAGAATGCTCCTTGTGTGATGGATGGGTCTGCTTCTTTCTTTTTTTCTCTCTCCCCACTGCCTTCTCCCTTTTGGAGGTGCTCTATTGAATTGAGATCTGGTGAGTGTGGAGGCCATTGGATGAGATCTGGTGAGTGTGGAGGCCATTGGTGTACAATGACCTCATTGTCCAGTGGTGAGATGATTGGTGCTTTGTGACATGGTGAATTATCCTGCTGGAAGGAGCCATCAGAAGATGGGGGCACTGTAGTCATAAAGGGATGGACATGGTCGGCAACAATACTCATGTAGGCCGTGGTGTTTAAAGAGGAAGTAAACCCTGATGGGTTTACTTCCTCTTTCATTCCCTGCAAAGGTAAAGCATAATGGACTACTATGCATCACATAGTAGCCCATTATGTGTCACTTACCTGACACAGGAGCCAGCGATGTCACCGCTGTCCCCTGTAGTCCGGCGCATCCATCTTTTCGGTGGGGTCTTGCAGCTCCGCCGCTGTCATTCGGCGGAGCCGCGATGATGTCACTCCCGCGCATACGCACGGGAGCCGACACGCGCGGCAGCTCCATTGTTGGAAATGCCGCGCTCAGTGCGCATGCGCCGTAGACAGCGGTGCCTGTCTTGGGGCAAATATCTCCTAATCCGTATAGGTTTAGGAGATATTTCTTGGACCTACAGGTAAGCCTTAATCTAGGCTTACCTGTAGGTCAAAGTGGTTCGTAAGGGTTTACAACCACTTTAAACGATGCTCAATTGGTACTAAGGGGCCCAAAGTGTGCCAAGAAAATATCCCCCACACCATTACACCACCACCAGCCTGAACCGGTGATACAAGGCAGGATGGATCCATGCTTTCATGTTTCATGTGTACGCCAAATTCTGACCTGACCATCTGAATGTTGCAGCTGAAATCGAGACTCGTCAGACCAGGCAACGTTTTTCCAATCTTCTGTTGTACAATTTTGGTGAACCTGTGCAAATTGTAGCCTCCATTTCCTGTTCTTCCCTGACAGGAGTGGCACCCGGTGTGGCTTTCTGCTGCTGTGGCCCATCTGCTTCAAGGTTCGATGTGTTGTGCATTCAGAGATGGTATTCTGCATACCTTGGTTGTAACAAGTGATTATTTGAGTTACTGTTGCCTTTCTATCATCTCAAACCAATCTGCCTATTCTCCTCCGACCTCTGACATCAACAAGGCATTTTCTTCCACACAACTTCCACTCACTGGATATTTTCTATTCTCTGTAAAACCCGAGAGATGGCTGTGTCTGAAAATCCCAGTAGATCAGCAGTTTTTGAAATACTCAGACCAGCCTGTCTGGCACCAACAACCATGCCATATTCAGTCACTTAAATCCCCTTTCTTCCCGATTCCGATGCTCAGTTTGAACTTCAGCAAGTCGTCTTCACCACATCTAAACAGTGGCGGCCCATCCAATAAGGGCGCATGGGCCGCCCCCTCTATATGCATAATGGATAGATTCATGCATAGCATGAATTTATCCATGGTTGCCGCGGCCACCCCCTATTCAGGCGTCCAGCCCTTTTTAGGATGCTGGGTGTTCCCAAATTACAACGGCGGGGGTGGTTTTTTTTGTTTTTTGGAGCACCTAATTAGAGCCATAGGCTCCAATAGGCTTCAAAATAGGGAGGACTCGTGCGCTACGAGCCAACCCAGGTATGTTTAGAAAAGCAAATGAATATTCGCTTTTCTAACACTGAACCGCCTCTCTCCCAATCAGGAAGCGCAGGTCTAATACCCATCACCTGATTGGCTGAAAGATCAGGCGCTCCTATTGGACTTCTAGGAGGAAGAAAGAAGAGGCGCACGGAGGACGCAGCTTGCCACTGCCTAGCCCGCTGCCCTTCCCACAGCTTACTGCCATCACCCGCTCCCGGACCTGCCACCAAGATGGGGTAAGTGCTGGTCAGACGGCGAGCGGGTGGGGGGGGTCACAGTGGCTGCATTTGATGGGCACAGTGGCTGCATTTGATGGGCACAGTTGGCTGCATTTGATGGGCACAGTTGGCTGCAATTGATGGGCACAGTTGGCTGCATTTGATGGGCACAATGAGGCTGCCTTTGATGGGCACAATGAGGCTGCATTTGATGGGCACAATGAGGCTGCAATTGATGGGCACAGTTGGCTGCAGTTGATGGGCACAGTTGGCTGCATTCGATGGGCACAATGAGGCTGTAATTTGTTTTCTTTTTTTCCCCAGAATGTTTGTTTGGATATGTTTGCGACCCCCCCCCCCCCCCCCCCCAAAGGTTTGAGCACCAGCCGCCACTGGGTCTAAATGCGTTGAGTTGCTGCCATGTGGTTAATTAGCAATTTTGTGTTACCAAGCAATTGAACAGGTGTAGCTAATAAAGAGGTAAGCCAACAGGATAAAAGGATTGCCCTGGTCACAAACGTGGACTGGTGCACTATGGCAATACATAGATTAACCTCTTGAGATCCGCGCTATAGCGGAATGATGGCTACAGCGCGGACCTCCTTTGCCGGGACTACGTCTATTGACGTCGTCCCGTGCACGAGCGGCCTGCGCGCCCCCTAAGGGGCACGTGGCGCGCTCTGTGATTGGCGAGTCAATGAGACTCGCCTGATCACCGATCCGAGCAAGGGGTCGATCCCGACCCCTTGCCACGTGATCAGCTGTCAGCCAATGACAGCTGATCATGTGACAAAACAGCCGGTAATCGGCTATTTTTCCTCCTCGTTCTGACAGCGGCCGTGATCGGGACATCAGTCCCGAACACGGCCAGTGTATCAGTGCCCACCTGCCCCCTGCCAGTAACCCCCAGAGCATTAATAAAGTGCCACCCAGCAGTGCCACCCATCAGTGCCCATAATGCCACCCAGCAGTGCCATACATCAGTGCCCACAGTGCCACCTATCAGTGCCCACAATCTGCCTCAACAACATTGCTGCACCTCAGTGCCACATATCCGTGCCCATCAGTGTCATCTACCAGTGCCCATCAGTGCCGCCCAGCAGAGCCACCTATCAGTGCCCATCAGTCCCATCTATCAGTGGTACCTATCAGTGCCACCCATCCGTGCCACCTATCAGTGCCGCCTTATCTGTGCCCATCAGTACTGTCTTATCTGTGCCTATCGGTGCCACCTTATCTGTGCCTATTATTGTCGCCTTAACTGTGCCTATTAGTGTCCACCAGTGCCGCCCATCAGTGCCCACCAGTGCCGCCCATCAGTGCCCACCAGTGCCGCCTCATCAGCGCATTTCAATGAAGGAGAAAAATGACCTGTTTGCAAAATTTTATAACAAACTATTAAACATGATTTTTTTTATTTTGCATCTTTTTTTGTTTGTTTAGCAAAAAATAAAACTCCGAGCTGTAATTAAATACCACCAAAAGAAAGCTCTATTTGTGGGAAAAAAATGATAAAAATTTCATTTGGGTACAGTGTTGTATGGCCGCGCAATTGTCATTCAAAGTGCATCAGCGCTGAAAGGTGAAAATTGGTCTGGGCAGGAGGGGGGTTTAAGTGCCCAGTAAGCAAGTGGTTAAAAAACGCTGCACTGCCTAGCAGGTACTTCTGAAGTTAAATTTTGCAAAGTTGCCCTAAACTTTTTTTTTTTTACTTTTTTTTTATCCTTTTTCCTGTATTAATTTCCGTTTTTATTATTTATTTTATATTTCTGCTTTTTATTTATTTCTTTTTTTTTTCACCCTTCTGACTCTCTATCCTCCGAGTCTCAGTGTCGCAGTATTCCCCCTCCGCCTTTTGTGTTCCTCTAGCTTGGTTGTATGTTGGGCCCGGCCGTTCCTCCCTGTGTTGAATTCTCCCTGACCCTCGGGCCTTTTCGCTCACGAGGCTTTGAAGTGCTTGCCCAGAGATTGACTGACAAGGAAGTTTTTAGTGGCGGCACCAGGGGGAACGGACAAGAAGAAGGAAAGAGAAAAAAAAAAAAAGAAGGGACACGCTTTGAACTAAAGATCTTTCAGTTTGGGAGATGCTGGATTTAGTTATCTCCTTCACTATGTTAATTATTCACCACGATAATTGGGGGGGAAGAGTAAAGAGGAGAGAGGAGGTTATTAAAAAATTCCAGTACTAACACGCTACACAAACCTCATTTTTCCAGCCTCTAGAGCGCATAAAAGAAAGGCTGTTTAAAAGGGGGCTAGTGTGTTTCCAGGGGAAGCGAGGGGAAGCGAGGGGGCCCTGTCTAAGCTGTCCCTTTTTTTTTTTTTTCTAAATAGTGAAATCCCTACAGCTGAAACATCAAAGCTCTGGCGAGTGTTCCCTCTCTGAGTTTTGACCATGTCTGGTACGCTGTAATTAAAGTTTACGGAAAGCTGTCTTTTGTTTTCTCGATGGCATGCAACCTTACACAATACGGATTGAGAAAAAAAAAAAAAGTAGAAGGGAAATGTTAAAAAGCCCCCATACCAAGGGGGGGAGGGGGGGGGGGCTGCCGCTGTCCCTTTTTCATGTGCTGCTCTCATCTGACCTGATAGCGCAGTCCTCCATCCAGAGATGAGGTCCACAGCATCACATGCACGATTAGTGTATGGGTTGAGTTACCGACCAGGTATACCCCGATCGTTACTACAAGAGAGAAAGCTTTGTGGTTCATCAAGAAATAGAAGTCTGACGTTTATTATATACGCCCGCTGTATATATAATATCGCTTCAACGGGATGTTGGTAACATTTGGGCCTTCTCGGGTGGACTCTTAGAAAGAAGTCCTGACGTTTGCTATTTGGCATATCGGGGTGGATTTGATTTAAATCGCTAGCAAAGAGGCTCGATTTAAATCGACTCTGATTTTAACTGCTTATTTTTAAACAGCAACTGTCATCTAGGTCCCGCTGTTGGCTCCTCCTCTGGCCCGCTGTTGGCTCCTCCTCTGACCCGCTGTTGGCCCCTCCTCTGACCCACTGTTGGCCCCTCCTCTGACCCGCTGTTGGCCCCTCCTCCTGACCCGCTGTTGGCCCCTCCTCCTGACCCGCTGTTGGCCCCTCCTCCTGACCCGCTGTTGGCCCCTCCTCCTGACCCGCTGTTGGCCCCTCCTCCTGACCCGCTGTTGGCCCCTCCTCCTGACCCGCTGTTGGCCCTTCCTCCTGACCCGCTGTTGGCCCTTCCTCCTGACCCGCTGTTGGCCCTTCCTCCTGACCCGCTGTTGGCCCTTCCTCCTGACCCGCTGTTGGCCCTTCCTCCTGACCCGCTGTTGGCCCTTCCTCCTGACCCGCTGTTGGCTCTTCCTCCTGACCCGCTGTTGGCTCTTCCTCCTGACCCGCTGTTGACCCTTCCTCCTGACCCGCTGTTGGCCCTTCCTCCTGACCCGCTGTTGGCCCCTCCTCCTGACCAGCTGTTGGCCCCTCCTCCTGACCAGCTGTTGGCCCCTCCTCCTGACCAGCTGTTGGCCCCTCCTCCTGACCCGCTGTTGGCCCTTCCTCCTGACCTGCTGTTGGCCCTTCCTCCTGACCCGCTGTTGGCTCTTCCTCCTGACCCGCTGTTGGCTCTTCCTCCTGACCCGCTGTTGGCTCTTCCTCCTGACCCGCTGTTGGCTCTTCCTCCTGACCCGCTGTTGGCCCTTCCTCCTGACCCGCTGTTGGCCCTTCCTCCTGACCCGCTGTTGGCCCTTCCTCCTGACCCGCTGTTGGCCCCTCCTCCTGACCCGCTGTTGGCCCCTCCTCCTGACCCGCTGTTGGCCCCTCCTCCTGACCCGCTGTTGGCCCCTCCTCCTGACCCGCTGTTGGCCCCTCCTCCTGACCCGCTGTTGGCCCCTCCTCCTGACCCGCTGTTGGCTCACCGACAGTCCCATTCACTTTAATGGGACGGCTGGTGATGCGGCAGTGACACAACAAGGTGAGGGACATGGGGGCAGCAGGTGAGTGGATGCCCGCTAACAGGCGCTGCCATGATGGATCTGAAATGACAGGTTCTTTAAATGTAGGGACTCATTCTTGCTGGTAGTTTAGAATCTTTAATATTTGCAAATAAACTGAAGATTTCCTTTTTAGAATAAGCTGTCAGGTTAGTAAATGGCCATATCGGAACCGATTCAATCATACAGTTTGTTGTGTATGTAGATTTGGATCTGAAATGACAGAGGTTCTCTAAATGTAGGGACTCATTCTTGCTGGTAGTTAGAATCTTTAATATTTACAAACAAAATGAAGGTTTCCTATTTAGAATAATAAGCTGTCAGGTTAGTAAATGGCCATATCGGAACCGATTCAATCATACAGTTTGTAGTGTACATAGATTTTCAAAAGAATGGGATAAAGGAATATTCCTGAACTTTGTTTTATCTCGTGGTTACTGTGAAATTGTGTGAATGCATCAATGCAGTGCATGTTATCTCAGCTTGCAGAGCTTGGATTCATTGAATGAGTTTAACAAAAATGTAAATATTGCAGAATATGCAGCCTCATGCTACATAACTAAGCTCCATTTCATGCTGAATAAACTCAGTTTTTCCATTTAAGATAAATTAATAACTATCTTTAGGTAGATTTTTACTCCTTAACCATTTTATGAAATTGAGTTTGATAAAAATCAAAAAAAGCAGATTTAAATTAAAAAAAAATCTGATTATTATTTTTTATTTTTTTTTAAATCATTGATTTTTATCCACTCTGTGGCATATCGTGTAAGCTACAGACTTGGCCTGGAGAGTGCAGCTGTGCAAGGTAACGATTCAGCTTATAACTTCACCTTGTTCAATTAAGCGCTTCTGGACCGCCCCACGTACGTTTACTGCAGCAGGGTGGCCCTTCAGCACGAAAACGCGTACCTGTGATTTCGTTTGCTGTCTCTGGGGCACACCGGCGACCTGCTCCTGCGGTGATTGGACCCACCGATTCTTCTCGAGGCAGACAGAATGGTGGTCTGCCCATGTAAACTAGACAGACCGCTGTTCTGTGAGAGGGGAAGATGGAGATCTTGTGTTTCTGCTAAGCAGGAACACGGATCTCTGTCTTCTCCCAGTCAAAGCACCTCCCCCACAGTTAGCAAGCACTCCCAGGGAACATATTTAACACTTTGAGCACAATATGAGATTTTTCTTTTTAAATCCTGACTCGGTTTGCTAGTGTTGTCTCGCTTTGAAGGATTCAAGCCTCTGCGGTGTGCACTACCACATTTGGCCAGAGGTGCAGGGGTGCCAGTTATACTCTGAGCCGTTCGGAAATACTCGGAGACACTTGGAAATATTCAGTTCCAGAGTGTTTCCGAGCCTTTGCGAGGGTTTCCAAGTGCATCCAAGCGGTCTCCGAGTAATTATAAGTTTCCTCGGGACCCCCCCCCCACCTCTATGTTTCCATTGACTTCTATGGGGAAACTCGCTTTGATATGTGAGTGCTTTGGATTACAAGCATTCTTTGGATTATGCTGGCAATCCAAGGTTCCACTGTAGTTTTGTAGATGTTATAACTTTTGTGCAAACCAATCAATATACACTTATTGGGACTTTTTTTTTACCAAAAATATGTAGCAGAATATTTGCCTAAATTGATTTAGAGATTGGATTATTTATATATATATTTTTAAATTGGATGTGTTTTATAGCAAAGTGTAAATAATTTTCTCTTAAAAATTGTCTTTTTTTTTTTAACTTGGCTCAGCTCGCAGTCACACTCAGCCCCGCCCACTGGACGGCTCCTAGCATGGATGTCCCGGCATTGGACCGGCGTTATGTCCATCATAGCATCTGGGCCAAGGGGTGGGACTGAGTACACAGGAGGTCCGGCTCTATTTCAGCAGCGCTCGTCCCCACCTATCCCTCGATGGCAGCCTATATAACGGCAAGGCTGCAGGTGGGCCCTGATCAGGCTGCACCGAAGCTGCAGATGGGCACTAATCAGGCTGCATTGATGCTCACTGACCATTATTTTGCTTCAAAGTGATTTATTTAAAAAAAAAAAAAAAATCCGGAAACTTCCCTCCTAAATTGGGGTGTGTGTTCTACACCGATTAACAAAAAAAAAGGTATATATTATAACGGACTATATCACATATACATAATTTCACATTTTTATTTTTTTTTTATTTGAACAAATTTGTCTATTTGTTTTAGTACCTTGGTTTATTATTTGTATGAAGATTATTGTGATACTTGAAGGCTGCGAAACTCCATCTATATAATTTGATCTTCACACTGTGGGAACACATTAGGTGTTGCAGCAAACGTTTTGTTTTCAATTTTATTTTAGTCTTATCTATACTTTATATTAAAATTGGGTATAACCAATCCATTTGTATTTTAACCAATCCATTTTGTATTGACACTGCAAATGTAGATTTATTTACATAGGTAATGCACAGGTATTCTTTTGCCATTTGAGAGCTTGCACTTGTGCCACCGTAGAAAGCGGCTTCCTATGGTGGCACATGCAGAAGAGGCGGAGCCTAGAGACCAGCGGAGGATCAGGGGTTGCTCTGTACAATACCATTGCACACCACCTGTAAAATACAACGCAGGCTCCCCAGTGGTCTGCAAAGGTCCCTATATGCTGCTCTAGTCAACAGTGTCTTGAGCAAGAATGTTGATTGATGCAGTGTTCAGGAGCAGCTTTAAAGAGGTTGTAGACCCCCCCCCCCAAAAAAAAAAAAAAACGCCTGCAAGACAAAGGCATAATGAGCTAGTATGCATAGCATACTGGCTTATTATGTATTACTTATATGTATGTATTACTTACCTTTAAATTGAAGCCCCTGCAGCGGTCCTCGTTCACTGCTCTGGCTGGTGACCTCGCTTCCGGCGTTACTTCAGGTTATCACGGGCTCCAGCGCTGTGATTTGCCAGAGCCGCGATGATGTAACTCCCGCTCATGTGCGCGGAAGGCCACCGGTAACGGCACAGTCTAACTGAAGCAACTACACGTACGTGCAATTGCTTCGGTTTACTTCGGTGCGCATGTGCCGATGAAGTTGGCACATGAAAAAAACGTGCAGGTTTAGGAGATATCCAGGGTAGCTACAGGTAAGCCTTATTATAAGCTTACCTGTAGAAAAAAGTGTGTTGTAAGGATTTACAACCACTTTAAAGAGAACCTGCTATCATATTTTAATTGAGACTGTTGTGGAAATTCCACTATACGCTGCGCGTGATCCATGTCTCCTGCGCTAATAGAGCGCCCTTTCAGCTTCTTGGTATAATGCATCTTGGTAAACTCCTGTTTCCGTATCTTCCCTTGTAAACAGACATGACCACCATCCTTACAGCCTTAGCTCCACAGATCGACTGTCCATAGCTGCCAAATTTGTGACTTTGCCCCGCATCATTGGATTTGATTAATGATTGGAGAGAAGGCAAGTCACATGATATGCTGGAGTCACATGGCCTAAGTCGCATGCTATGCTGAAGTCACATGACCCATTCATGGCCCAATGATATCATCTGTTTCAAAGCATATACCAATTAGAACTCCTTCCCATATCTACCCGGGAGTAATCCCATGATTGGAGAAAACATAAGTCACATGATATGCTGAAGTCACATGACCCATTCATGCTATCCCATGATTGGAGAGAAGGTAAGTCACATGATATGCATAATGGTGGCAGTCTTTATATGCCCTGCATATGACTGGTGCCTACAGGCCGAGGCCCTCAAAAAATATGCTGGGGGGGGGGGGGGGGGGTACACAGAATTGTGGAAAGGGGGGAATGGAGGTAATTAATACATAACTGAGAATTATTTTACAGCTAAAATGTCACAGCTAGAAAAGGTGAAAAAAATATTTTTGTGTTAAAGTAAAATGCGTGGTATGTATGATATTCATCTATATGTCCTCTTACCCTCAGGCACACCTTTTCCCAGCTACTGTTGTTCATTTTGGGTCACTGGAGCAAAGAGGTAAGAAGACAAGATGATTCCTATTCTACTAAAACATTGTAGGTTTTCAGGCCTTCGAGGAAAATGTTTTGTAATTATGTACAGCAATCAAGCAGGCTTTTCTGTAAATAACCAAACTTTTAAGGGTCAGTCCACCCTTAGCAAATAAATAATAATAAATCCACATATTTTTACTGGAAAAAATGTACAATTATTAATTTTTTGCAAATGACCCTGTGAAGCATTGCATCCACGATCAGTGCAAATCTCCTGCAGACTCCTCCTCCAGCTCTATGTCCGTACCAAGGGGTGGGCTTTCAGAGAGCTGGAAGAAGTGCCAACAGACTACGGGTGCAGTAATTCCCACACTTGTATACCATTGAGAATTATTAAGTTCTTCTGCTGCGATGGCATCTCTGTGAATGATTGACATGGCTGTGCAGCCGTACTGATTTCAAATCTTAACAGCTGCTGCAGGGGAGAAGAGCACCCACCCCCTTTCAGAGGGGGCATTTTGGGGGGAGATCCTCTTGTCCACAATGTTATACCCTTAATATGGATGTAATGTAGTTCCAAAGGTGGATTTAGCCCTTAAAGTGGTTGTAAACCCTCTCCTATACCTAGTGAAGTGAGCAGCCTGAGATGATACACGGAGATGAAACAAATCCTCCCACATAAGTTTTACATGTATATCTGCTGTATTCCCCTTTCTACACACTTTGAAAAGTGCAGATCATTTTAGAAATCCTTCTTCCTCTTTCAGCAGTGGGTTGAGAGCTGCACTTGCATCATGTGAGAGCTGATTGGAGGAATGGCACCCCCCATCCCCCCTACCCTCCACATAGGCAGAGGAACAAAGGAACATGCAGATGGTTTTATGAATAGACAAGCTCTCTGCTAATCCTCCTCTAAGCTCCCTCCCTGACACAAATTTTCAGCTACTGTTATCTTGTGTGTTGGAGAGTTTGTCGGAAGTGTTAAGACAAGCGGAGCACCAGAAAGAAACGGCACTTAGAGCTTTGGAGATAGACAAGTAAACACTACAGATGTGTGCCTAGGTCAAATTTCATGAATGGGGTTTACAGCCACTTTAAAGCTGAACTCTGAGTAGTTATAAATGACAAATTATTGCAGCTCGGTATGCATTAATGCATCATGAAAGATATTTTTTTTTAAATACAAGCAGTGTAAGTACCTAAATTTGACCTGGTATCAAGCTCTTGCAATTCCCTGTACACTGCAGCTCAGTGTACATTCTATAGGGGATTGCAAACAGGCAGGTAAGTGTACTTTATTGCAGAAGAGACATTGCATGCAATGCAATAAAGCATTTTAAAATTTTATTTTAACTCTAGTTCCACTTTAAAGAATGAAGAATTGTTCAATAAAAATAACTCACTGTTTTTTTTTTAATCTATCACAAGAGGCTTTTGTCATTTATCTCACAACATAGAGTAAAGGCAGTTTATAACACATGAGAATGGCTGGCTGGATTAGCCGCAGATCTCATATCTATATTGTAACCCTTCAGCCTGCCCGTGTGGAACTGTTGGGTAGATCGGGTGGTCATCTTTTGCAAATGTATTGACACCAGAATCTCCACTCAAGTGGTCACCCAAATGTATGTATAATTTTCCCCACAATCCCTTGTAGCAACCAAGCAATCTGGCTTCTAGAGGGAACCAACAACTCTAGTCACATGAATCTGTGTTGTGAAGTATACCTCTCTAGTCTCCAGTGAGTGTTGTTAAGGCTTTAGAGGGCACATCTTGTATGGGGATCATACCATCCGAGGCTTTTTCAAGGTTCAAATTGAGGGCTGTTTAGAACAGTGATTCAGAACAGCGTTCTTGATTTGGGGGTCCTCACCCATGGGCACTGACATCACCAAAGGGCAACACATAAAAGTCAGAGCCCGTGGACATGATAAAAGAGATGGTCAGAGACTGTGGAGATGGTACAGGAGATGGTTAGAGACCGTGGACATGGTACAGGATGTGGTTCGAGACCGTGGACATGGTACAGGGGATGGTCTCAGACTGTGGACATGGTACAGGGGATGGTCCCAGACTGTGGACATGGTACAGGGGATGGTCCCAGACTGTGGACATGGTACAGGGGATGGTCCGAGACTGTGGACATGGTACAGGGGATGGTCCGAGACTGTGGACATGGTACAGGGGATGGTCCGAGACTGTGGACATGGTACAGGGGATGGTCCGAGACTGTGGACATGGTACAGGGGATGGTCCGAGACTGTGGACATGGTACAGGGGATGGTCCGAGACTGTGGACATGGTACAGGGGATGGTCCCAGACTGTGGACATGGTACAGGGGATGGTCCCAGACTGTGGACATGGTACAGGGGATGGTCCCAGACTGTGGACATGGTACAGGGGATGGTCCCAGACTGTGGACATGGTACAGGGGATGGTCCCAGACTGTGGACATGGTACAGGGGATGGTCCCAGACTGTGGACATGGTACAGGGGATGGTCCCAGACTGTGGACATGGTACAGGGGATGGTCCCAGACTGTGGACATGGTACAGGGGATGGTCCCAGACTGTGGACATGGTACAGGGGATGGTCCCAGACTGTGGACATGGTACAGGGGATGGTCCCAGACTGTGCACATGGTACAGGGGATGGTCCCAGACTGTGCACATGGTACAGGGGATGGTCCCAGACTGTGGACATGGTACAGGGGATGGTCCCAGACTGTGGACATGGTACAGGGGATGGTCCCAGACTGTGGACATGGTACAGGGGATGGTCCCAGACTGTGGACATGGTACAGGGGATGGTCCCAGACTGTGCACATGGTACAGGGGATGGTCCCAGACTGTGCACATGGTACAGGGGATGGTCCCAGACTGTGCACATGGTACAGGGGATGGTCCCAGACTGTGCACATGGTACAGGGGATGGTCCCAGACTGTGCACATGGTACAGGGGATGGTCCCAGACTGTGCACATGGTACAGGGGATGGTCCCAGACTGTGCACATGGTACAGGGGATGGTCCCAGACTGTGCACATGGTACAGGGGATGGTCCCAGACTGTGCACATGGTACAGGGGATGGTCCCAGACTGTGCACATGGTACAGGGGATGGTCCCAGACTGTGCACATGGTACAGGGGATGGTCCCAGACTGTGCACATGGTACAGGGGATGGTCCCAGACTGTGCACATGGTACAGGGGATGGTCCCAGACTGTGCACATGGTACAGGGGATGGTCCCAGACTGTGCACATGGTACAGGGGATGGTCCCAGACTGTGCACATGGTACAGGGGATGGTCCCAGACTGTGCACATGGTACAGGGGATGGTCCCAGACTGTGCACATGGTACAGGGGATGGTCCCAGACTGTGCACATGGTACAGGGGATGGTCCCAGACTGTGCACATGGTACAGGGGATGGTCCCAGACTGTGCACATGGTACAGGGGATGGTCCCAGACTGTGCACATGGTACAGGGGATGGTCCCAGACTGTGCACATGGTACAGGGGATGGTCCCAGACTGTGGACATGGTACAGGGGATGGTCCCAGACTGTGGACATGGTACAGGGGATGGTCCCAGACTGTGGACATGGTACAGGGGATGGTCCCAGACTGTGGACATGGTACAGGGGATGGTCCCAGACTGTGGACATGGTACAGGGGATGGTCCCAGACACTGGACATGGTACAGGGGATGGTCCCAGACACTGGACATGGTACAGGAGATGGTCCGAGACACTGGACATGGTACAGGAGATGGTCCGAGACACTGGACATGGTACAGGAGATGGTCCGAGACACTGGACATGCTTCAGTGAACAATCCTAGATTGGAGACCATGCAGCTGCTATAAATCACTGCTATAAGCCCTTGTACACACGGTCGGACATTCCGACAACAAAATCCGTCGGATTTTCTCCGAAACTGGTGTTGCATACACACGGTCGGACAAAGTTGCTGGAAAATCCGATCGTTTGGAACGTGATGACGTTATTTCGTTACAACGGGACTATGTTCAGGCTAGTAGCCAATAGCTTTGGTCTAGGAATTTGATCTGAGCATGCGTGGCACTTTGTCCGATCGGAATTCTCTACAAACGATCGGACAAAGTCCCATCGGATCATATTGTCGGAATTTTTTTTATATCCAGCTCTCAAAATTTGTTGGTTGGACATTCCGACGGAAAAAGTCAGATGGAGCCCTCACACGGTCGGATTATCCGACAACATGGTCCGATCGGACATTTTCTGTCGGAATGTCCGACCGTGTGTACAAGGGCTAACAGAAATAGTCACAATTGTGTCTACAAGGGCCCCCAAAAAAGTTCCAGAGAGCCACTTGCAGCCCCAGGGCCACAGCTTGGGCACCATGGGCTTAGGAGGTGAGAATGCTATAGGACAGTGATGGCGAACCTTGGCACTCCAGATGTTTTGGAACTACATTTCCCATGATGCTCATGCACTCTGCAGTGTAGTGGAGCATCATGGGAAATGTAGTTCCAAAACATCTGGGGTGCCAAGGTTCGCCATCACTGCTATAGGAGATCTGTTAATGAGGCAGCCATATTCAGAAGATAAATCCATTCCACTGTTATGGCCCATGACCATGCTATGGACGCACACTTATTTTCATATATTTAGGAAGCAGTTACTGAGCTTTAAACAAGCCCCTCTTTAGCTACAGCAGCAATGAGATTGTCTTCTCAGCAGCTCAGCTCCCCATGCACCTTACCACTTTCCTGACCCGTTACCAAATGTGCAGTAGCTGGTGTTAAATCTTGCTCCATGTCTCCAGTGCAATTGGAATGTAGAATTTCCCCTGTCGGAGCAGAGAGCACCTTTTAAGCGAGACACCAAGGTGTCTCGGGGGGTCGTTCGCACAGACACTTCAAAGTGTGTTTGTCATGTGGAGCCTCTACATGTGTTCACCATGTGCTTGGGGACCACACTGAGGTTCTGTACCAGCAGTTTAAACTTCATCTGTGAGACACGCCAGCAAGTTAATTACCGTCTAGAATTGTTTATGTAAAATCACTTGTGACCAACTACAAAAAAAACTCCGCTGCGACAGCGGGCAGACAGACGCGAGCTCTTATTTATTAAGACAGCAGTGCCGAACACACAAATCCATTGCAGAATTAACCACAAGTCTAAGCTTTGAACATCTCCGCTAGTGTTTGAGAACCACAGGGGCTGAAATAGATGTCAAGTTTAAGTATAAAAATAAATTGGAGCTTGTAATGCTGTTTTTTTTTTTTTTTTTTTTTTTTTTTAAATATGCTTCCATTAAATCGCCTAAATATACAATTAAAATGAGAATTGTTCTACTTGTAGAAGGTTTTGTAGCAGGCATAGATTGACCGTAGACAGGCCGCGGTCACCTGGGAAACGGGAATGACGCATATGGTGTTTAAAGTGTATGTGCGAGCAAAGAAAATATACTATATATTACATACAGTATATTACATACACTTTACTGCGCATTTCCCATGTTCTCTATTTAAAAACTTTGCATATACAGAAAAATATCAGTTGATCCTACTAGAAGTCCAACATGCGCCCTAACTGCCTGTAGAAAGCTGCTTTTCCTGTACTGAAATCATAGGCAGTATTGCCAGCCTCAGGGCTCGTGCAAGGATTCTTGACACCCTAAGCGAAACCTAATTTTGCTGCCCTGGCTCCACCCTCTTTGCCCTGCCCAAGTATACCCCACCTTTTTAATGAAGTGCCTCGCCGGCGCCCATCAATTGCAGCCTCGCCGGCGCCCATCAAATGCAGCCTCGCCCATCAATTGCAACCTCACCGGCGCCCATCAATTGCAGCCTCGCCCATCAATTGAAGCCTCGCCGGCGCCCATCAATTGCAGCCTCGCCGGCACCCATCAATTGCAGCCTCGCCGGCACCCATCAATTGCAGCCTCGCTGGCTGCCCATCAATTGCAGCCTCGCCGGCGCCCATCAAATGCAGCCTCGCCAGGGCCCATCAATGAATGTTTGCTTGCTTCCACTCATTCGGGAGTCGGGACACAGATGCAGTCCTCTGCCGCCACTGTGCCTCTGACACTATGTGTGAGTGGAGTGGCGGCTGCTTGTTGATGCCTAGACTTGGCTGCTTGCTGCAGAGAGTAGGAATGCCAGCGACTGGGTGCCCTAGGCGGCTGACTATTTTGCCTAGTGGTAGCGCCGGCCCTGGCCAGCCTTGCCTGAAGTCTCCCCTGCTGGACTACAGCCCTCTAACAATCCTAATTTCCAGAACTCCTCCACCGGGTCACGTGCTCGCAGCATCGCTGGGGACTCGCGTGCCCGCAATGTCTGCCGTGCACCCGCAATTGCCTGGTAACAGAGCCGGGATGTGGATCTGTGTGTGTAAACTGTGTGATCTGCGTCCTGTCAGGGGAGAGGAGAACTGATCAGATGTTCCTTGTACAGAGGAACACCGATCGGTCCCCTCCCCCCACAGTTAGATTCACTCCCTAGGACACACATTTAACCCCTGCAGTGCCCCCTAGTGTTAACTCCTTCCCTGCCAGTCACATTTATACAGTAATCAGTGCATTTTTTATAGCACCCATCGCTTTATAAATGTGAATGGTCCCAAAATAGTGTCAAAGGTGTCCGATCTGTCCGCCGCAATGTCACAGTCACGATAAAAATCACAGATCGCCGTCATTAGTAGTAAAATAAATAAAAATTACAAATCTATCCCCTATTTTGTAGACACTATAACTTTTGTGCAACCCAATCAATATACGCTTATTTGGGATCCTTTTTTACCAAAAATATGTAGAAGAATACGGCCTAAACTAAGGAAAAAAATAGTTAAAAAAAAAAAGCAAAGGCAATTTATTCTTAAATCACTCTATGCAGTAGTAACCACTTACATACAGGGCATTTTCACCCCCTTCCTGCTGTCACATGTTGAATGACAATTGCGCGGTCATGCGACATTGTACCCAAATTAAAGTTTGATGATTTTTTTTCTCCACAAATAGCGCTTTCTTTTGGTGGTATTTGATCACCCCTGCGTTTTTTCTTTTTTGTGCTATGACCAAAAACGAGCGTCAATTTTGAAAAAGAACACAATATTTATTACTTTTTGCTATAATATATAGCTCTTTTTTTTTTTTTTTTTTTGAAAGGGATATATATTATAGCAAAAAGTAATAAATATTGTGTTCTTTTTCAAAATTGACGCTCGTTTTTGGTCATAGCGCAAAAAAGAAAAAGCGCAGGGGTGATCAAATACCACCAAAAGAAGGCGCCATTTGTGGGGGAAAAAATTATCAAACTTTAATTTGGGTACAACGTCGCATGACCGCGCAATTGTCATTCAACATGTGACAGCAGGAACGGGGTGAAAATGCCCTGTATGGAAGTGGTTACTACTGCATAGAGTGCTTTAAGAATAAATTGGCTTTCCTTTTTTTTTTTTTAAGGTTATTATACGATTAATTAATTAGTCAAAACGATAATCGGTCAACTAATCGATTATGAATTGTGCTGAACTGGGTGCCCCTTAGCTTTCAATCTACCAAGGGCTCAGGGCTACTTGCAATGTTCCTGCTGATGTCTGCAGCCTGGAATCATGCTGCCCTCCTAGAGGCTGCTGTTTTGGCTGAGGTTTGTACTACAGCTGTGCAAGACTTTGTGGCCCAGATCACCCATTTACTTGTTGGCTCTGACCACAGAAGCCGCAAGCACATTGCGCGCCTTCCCCTGCTGATTCTCAATTTGATTTATCCATGGACTTCTGAGACGTCGGTTGCAGAGACTGTAATTCTTAACCGCTCCAGTTTTTGACTGATGAGCTTGCTCTTGAGGAGTTGCAGTCTACTGCCATTTCTTCTCAATGAAAGAAGACCATCTCGGCTCTTGTTAATGTGGTGCACACTACTCTGAATCTAGCGGATCAGCCTATTGCTTCTACCAGTGCTTTTTTCCAGCCTTGGGTCCATTAAAGTTGCAAAGGCTTTGTATCCACTTCTCCACTTTAATTTTCTATAAGGATTGGAAACTCCCGGACAAGCTGTTTGCTCCCTCCCCACCCCCAAGTGCTTATTAGCCTTGTTCTAGTTTTGGGGAGTCCCACCTTTACAAGGCACTTATTATTCCATTGGAAGGCATATCTGTCTTGAAGAACCCAACCGATAAGCAGTTGTGAACTCTCTCTAGAAAATGTTCCTGCTGACGGGCCTGCTGTTCACCCCATCCTGGCTGCGACTTTATTTTGCCAATCTATGGTTGACTGGTCAAAATCCATTAAAAGAGCTGCTGCAGGTTATTATTGAATGCTTGGAACAAATGGCTGTATATTTACATTTCCCTGTGATGGTCTCCTGGAAGATTTCCTGCCTGATCTCTTGCATGCGTCTTCTGTCAGTGCACATGTGTAGTGCATCTCGAAGGTTCAGTGGATGGCTGTAGTATTAGCCACATTAAAAACGTAATGGGAGGAAAGGAATAGATCAGGCTGTAATAATCCTATGGAGCCACTAGAGCAGTGATGGCGAACCTTGGCACCCCAGATGTTTTGGAACTACATTTCCCATGATGCTCAGCTACACTGCAGAGTGCATGAGCATTATGGGGAATGTAGTTCCAAAACATCTGGGGTGCCAAGGTTCGTCATCACTGCACTAGAGCATCCACTGCTTTCCCTAGACCAGTGGTTCTCAACTCCTGTCCTCAGGGCCCACTAACAAACCAGAATTTATGTATTACCTTGGGGAGATGTAGACTAGAATACTGCAATCACTGAGCAGCAAATGATATCACCTGTGATGTATTTTAGTTATCTTGCAAACATGGCCTGTTGGCGGGTCCTGAGGATCATTGTACTTTGAAACCTACCTGTCCAGTTTCTTGTTGAAGCTGGAGGCCAGAAAGTCCACATCTGGCTCCCTCCGCTTGTGACACAGGTTCTGGAACACTTCCGGGTGTGGGTACACTCACCATTGTTAAGGCACTGTTGGCTGAGGAAGTGTGCCAGTTGTCTACACCTGGGATGTACGCAGCCAAGAAGGCTGGAATGTTCTGGCCCAGGAGAGGATCAAATCTACCTTTTTTTTGTCGCAGCAAGACTTCTGGCTTCTCCCTGATGGTTAACTGAAAATCTTGCCTGAACTGACTCCAAATTGGGTGATCTTCCAGCAGAATGGTCCATTGCTGCAGAGATAGCCAAATTAGCTTAAGTTCCACAATGTTGATCAGGAGATGAAACTCCACCAGTGACAAAGTCCCCTAAACCAAATGGGTGCCCGGGGCTCCTCCCCAGTCTGACAGGCTGGCATTTATCATGAGTATCAATTAACCAAAATCATTTTGTTCTGGTATCGTATGAGAAAAATGTTCGTGTTTTATCCCTTCGGATAATTTCGTATGAACGGTCGTGATCGGCTCCCGAAAGCTGTGTACTAATGGTCAGATTATGGCATGATTGCTTCGAAAGCGGTATATATTTCTGCCGATTTTTCTCATCGTGTGTACTAGGCATAACTCTAACTGGACATTACATTTAAGGCAATATACAGTATATTGAATTGAACCTTTATTTCCATTTTTTACAGATCATTATTTGCAACATCATCTACTGACAGAACCAAGGTCTCCTTCTCAAGCGGATTTGGTGGTTGCCAGGTACAGGAGCTCCTAACGACATGATATTCTTTTTAGGCCATTAAGCTAAATAAGGGCAGCATGGTGGGCAGGCCAACTCTTTGTCTGGCCACACACTGGACAGTTTTGTGGCAGTTTGATTGCTTTTAGTCCTCTTTCAACTGAAATAGTTTCCTAGCGTCGTTTGGCCAAATGATGGAAAATTTGGATGAAACGTTTACTATAACCACTTCAGCAGCACCCAATAATATCCATTCCAATCCTAAATTGTATTTTGATTAAAGGAGCCCTGACAGGTTTAAAAAAATAGCTGGGTATACACGTATCAAAGTTCAGCCAATTCAGCAGGTACTAGCCAAATTTTGGTACACGTGTACCCATGGCTGTACAGTATATAGCTAAATGTTTGAGAGCTGGTTCTCAAATTTTCCGACAACAAGACTTGGCGGAAATTCACAATTCCGATGCACAAAAGTCCACGCATGCTCGGAATCGAGCAGAAGAGCCGCATTGGCTATTGAACTTCATTTTTAATCGGCCCGTCGTACGTGTTGTATGTCGCCGCGTTCTTGACGTTCGGAACGGAGGAATGGGCAAAATCCCAGTGGTAAGATGTGGCAAGCTCATAGAGACTAATCCAAAGTGACTTGGAGCTGTGATGGCCACAAAAGGTGGCTTTACAAAGTATTGACTTTAGGGGGGTGAATAGCTATGCACATTCACTTTTTCTGTTATTTTGTCCTATTTGTTGGAATATTTTTTTTTTTATTGTCAAGCAAAGTTGTGGGCATGTTCTGTAAATGAAATGATGCAAATCCTCAAACAATGCAGGTTAATTCCAGGTTGGGAGGCAACAAAACGCGAAAAATGCCGGGGGGGGGTGAATACTTTTGCAAGGCACTGTAGCTGTCCGGTGACACAAAACTAGACTTTAATTTCCACATATACTAATTGATATCTTTGTACATTGACAGGGCAATGCCACGTGTCCCAGGATCACGCACTGCTCCCATCCCGGAGGACCTCCCAGGACCCAGCTCACAAGTGTCTCAGCGAGCACCAGAGAATTACGAAGACGAGTTTGGGATTTCTGATTCCCATCAGCAAGTTCAAAAAGATGCCGGCAAAGTCCCCAAATGGCTTAAACTGCCAGGTATTAGGAGAAGGGCCTCTCCACAACCCTTGCTTCTATCCAAGCTGCACATGAGCTGTGTTCCTCATATTGGGCGTGGGCTGACCACGCTGCCTCGTATGAGCTCCTAACACAAGCATGTGTTCATGACTCCTTCTTTGTGTTTTATTTTAGGAAAGAAATAAGTGGAGTTCTTCTGCTCTTGCAAAGGATTTCTCTCTGACATGAAGAATCACATCTGAAAAACAGCCATTGTGGGGTGCCGATTGATGGAGAGGCCTTGCCAGTCTTCTGCGGATGAGCGCATACAAATGTGATTTACATACTACAAATGTTTACCATTTACTGCTTCAGCTGTGCTGAAGGTGGTGAGCGTACAAAAAGCTGTGCATTATTAAACTAATTAATGATTTACTTGTCTCTTGCTTTTTAGACATATTTTTGCAGTCATCTGATGTTTCTGTTTGCCTCTTTTTTTTTTGTAGTATGTGTAGTATTTTAGTGCTGACAAATTATGCTGTACCTTATAGAGCATACGTAACTAGTTATCTCAGTCCCCTGCACAAAGGAGGCTTACACTATAATATTGCACACACTATGGCCCCCCCCATCCCTTAAAGCGGGAGTTTTGCCGTTTTATTTTTATTTTATTTTTTTAAGTCAGCGGCTACAAATACTGCAGCTGCTGACTTTTAAAATAGTGACACTTACGCGCCCAGCGCGCCCGCGACGTCGGCACCCGAAGCCGATCTCTCGATCGCCTCTCGGGTGCTGCCGTCACCATCTTGGGTATGGGAATCAGGAAGTGGAGCCTTGTGGCTTCACTTCCCGGTTCCCTACTGCGCATGCACGAGTCGCGCTGCGCAATAAGGACGGTCCCCACTGTCTCTGGGATCCGTGTGTTTCCCAGCGGACAGCGGGGGACCCGCAGGAAGTGGCGTTAATATCCGCAGATTCTGCGGATATCTATGCCGGAAGTGGGTGCAAATACCTGTACTGTACAGGTATCTGCACCCCCCCTCCCCCCTGAAAGGTGCCAAATGTGGCGCCGGGGGGGGGGGGGGGGTTCCGATGAGCGGAAGTTCCACTTTAGGGTGGAGCCCTGCTTTAAGCTCGCCATAGACGGTTCGAATCTCCAAAAATAGAAACCAGCCCTAATATATATACATCGACTTAATATAAATATCAACTTATTATAAATAAAGTGCAGCGTGCAAAAGTATAGAAGAAATAGTAAAATACATATTCATATATTGACACATACTATGAAAGTGCAAACAAAGCATTAAAGGAGTTGTAAAGGCAGAAGGTTAATCTTGCACGATCCACATATCGGGAGCTCCAGCAGCCGCCCCCGCACCCCCCTAATACTTACCTGAGCCTCGTCTCTCTGTCCAGCAATGTCCTCTAATGTCTTAGCCAACTGGGACTCTCTTCCTCAATGGCTGAGACATAGAAGCGGCACCATTGGCTCCCATGGCTGTCAATCAAAGTCATTTAACCAATCAGAAAGAGGGAGCAGGGGGGCTCCATGTCTGAATGGACACAGGGAGCTGTGACTCGGCCCGGGTGCCCCAATAGCAATCTGCTGCTCCTGGCCCCTCCCTCCTATCGAGTCCCCCCACAGCAAGCAAAGAGGGATCCGGGCTGCTGTGTGCAAAACCAACTGCAAAGAGGAGGTTAGTATAAAATGTTTGTAAAGTCTTGTTTAAAAAAAAAAAAAAAAAAAAAATCACCTTAAAGGTATATGAAAAACGTGAAAAAGTCCTTCCAATGCAAGTAATAGACATGAAATATCCAATGATGGATTGATGAATTCCACCACCGGACATACACTCAGCATATGCCTCTTACCGAAAATGATGGACCAAAAATGATAATGGTCATAAATGCATGTGATACACCATAGGAAACCAGCATCAGGAGCAGGCCATGACCACTCAATATAGGCTCCAAATATGAGGAATAAAAGAACAAGCCAACATAGAGAAGCACGTTTAAATCTTCCCTCTTTTAATAAATCATTAAAAGTACAAAGTTGTAAGCGTACAAAGCAAACAAAATCTAGCAGACTTTCGAATCGTATGCAAACAAAGCTGCAAGTGTCAGCATAGCGTGAGTGATGTCATCCGTATCAAGGCAACTGACGCGTTTCGTCATCCGTGACGTCCTTATAGGAGCAAGGTGAATGTCCAAACATCATGCACCATTAACTTGTATAGTAACCACAGTCTGCTGGTATTGGCCTCTCAATTAGGGCGAGGTGGATGAATGCAAATAGTTTAAACATAATAAGCCATATGGAGCTCTCAATCAAGGGCTCAAGATGTGGCAGCTCCATCTTGTGGGTGAATATTAAATGACAGCGTGAACCATTATATGTATAAATCCTTAAATACCGAGCCGACAGCCTGTTTACAAAAATTATATACTATTATGTAAGATGGTAGTATACCAAATCCAGATTGGATGTTCGCAACAACAACATTGAAATTCCAAAAATAGGAAAATTTGAATAAAATATTTATTTGTATAATATATTTTTATTAACCACTTCACATCCGGGCTATTGTCAAATGACGTCCGCAGGAGGGATCTCCCATCTTGGGCGGGCATCATATGATGTCCTGGGCTTCCCAGCCGTTTAAGGGGTGCGTGCACGCCCGCCATGTCACTCGGGAGGCGGTGCGCATGCCCGGCGGCCGCGATTGCTGGTAACAGAGCCGGGACGTGCATCTGTGTGTCTAAACACACAGATCCACGTCCTGTCAGGGGAGAGGAGACTGATCGTGTGTTCCCAGTACAGAGGAACACTGATCGGTCTCCTCCCCTTGTGAGTCCACAGCGCTGAAAATTGTCCTGGGCAGGAAGGGGGTGAAAATGCCCTGTATAGAAGTGGTTAAACAAACTGAAAATAAAAAAAATAGAATACGTTAAAGTAACTTTATAATCCACAAACGACTAAAATGATACATAAGGCTTTGAATCTTTTAGCTGGCCGAGTTTCGAACCATGTATGGGGCAGGCTGAATGTAAAATAATTGATCGTGGATGGGTACAACCAGCCTGCTGGATATTACATGCGCTTATTGCTAGTGGCTGGGGGTGAATACACAGAAGCTTCATTGGGAGTTGGGGGCAGAATGTTGTTGCCCCATAACAGGAAGCACCCGAACATGGATGGCAGGATCACCAAGTATTATTTTAACAAAAGGTGAAGATTAAAAATTGCTCTTGAAGTTATATTAACATGTTAAAGCTTATATTTGATCTTGGCAATTGGGTTTATTTATACCTTTAGGCCAGGTTCACATTAGTGCGGGCTGCAGGAAGATGTGTAAACACACACTTTTCAGCACCCGCAGAAAAAAAAACGCGCCCCATTCAAATTTAACGTAGCTGCTGAGAAACGAAATTTGAACCAGGGCTAACCCAGCCTTTCTAGTACATGGACCACGCAGGGCCCACGCCAACAACGTACCCGTGGTTTGTTTGAAAATTCGCACATGGTACAATGAGCCCATGCCAGTTTTTGCTTCGCTTTGTGATACACGAGAGAGCGTAGCTCCTCACGAACTTTAAGGAGCTCCTGATATGTGGATCTTGCGAGATAAGCCTTATGAGAGCATTCTAGGCTACGTACCTTGGTTAAGAGTTCGTCCGTGCAGCCGGAACTTCTCCATTTTTTAAGGCAAGCTCCTATTTTGACCAATGCAACCCGCATAACCCAGACAACCAACGGATTGAGAAGTATTCCCGAAGGGTGGCCAGCAAATCAGAGCAAATCCCCTCCGACCCTCCTCGGACCCAACTGGAGAGTCAGATGGATCAACGCATGCTCCGAAAGAGAAATGCTATCAATACTGGTGGACACTACTCTGGGCAGATCTTTGTGTGATCAGGAGATAATCAAAACGCCTGTACGTGTGGGGGAAAAAAAATGAGTAATCATGTTCTTGAGGGTGCAATAACCACCAGGGATGAATCAAATGAAGTAGGCCTTCAGGCGCCTAAGGGGAAAATAGGGAAGATGAGCCACGTGATACATCCTGTAAAGGGATCCATTGCAAAATTGAGGTCACCCCCAAACAGGAGTCCCTCTACAAACAGGGAGGTGAGCCACGTTCGGAAAGTAAACATTGGTAGAGGTGACCTGCATGTCACACACCTTCCCCTTCAGGAGAAGAAAACAGTCCTGGGCATCTGTCGGCATCGCCTGATAGCCAAAATCGGTTCCTTGGACCTATCAGGATGCTAACCCCCTTAGACTTGGAGATAGGTGAATGGCTGTGGTACGCCATCGGAAAAGCCTTCTAATGCCGTGTACACAAGACCAGACTTTGACGGTCTTCCCGATGGACTTTCGGCGGAGTTCCGACGGACTTTCCGAACGAACGGACTTGGCCACACACAATCACACCAAAGTCCGATGGATTCGAACGTGATGACGTACGACTGGACTAGAATAAGGAAGTTCATAGCCAGTAGCCAATAGCTGCCCTAGCGCCGGTTTTCGTCCGTCGGACTAGCATACAGACGAATGGATTTTTCGACCGGACCCGAGTCCGTCGGAAAGATTTGAAACATGTTTTAAATCTAAAGTCCGTCTGATTTTTAGATGGCAAAGGTCACAATCTAATTGTCCGGCGGATTCGTTCCGTCGCACCTAGTCCGTCAAAGTCCAGTAGTGTGTACGCGGCATTAGTCAATTTAGGGATCTGATCACCCCGGTCGTCCGTTTCCTGTAGGAAAGCAACTTGGGTTTTAAATTTCCTTTTAGATCAGCCAGGAGCTGAAACCGCTTCTCAGGGGCACTTAGAGCTTTCACATTAAGGGAGGCGACCTTGAGGAGACCCATGACGGCCCCGGCCTGTATGAGGTCACACTAAGGTATAGAGTAGACTCCCCCTTAGCCTTTCTGAAACCTTTCCCAGGGGGACCCCTAGAAGAATGTACTTTTATTTATTTATTTTTTTAAGTATGGTAAAGCTTGTTTGAGATTTTAGTGATTTTACAAATACTTTACTCCAATGCTAAATATTCTCTTCTGCATACTCGCCTCTTCCTGCGTCTGGAGCACCTGCGCTTGAAGCTTACAGTGCCATTTGCCTTTTGCTTTGCGTAGTCATATTATTTATGAGCATTGAAAGCTGCGAGAATTATTCCTTAGCGGGAAGACAGCGGGGTGTGAATTTGTGGAAAGCGCTTTGGTGTAGCAATTAGGATCTTCTTTTTCAAGTAATTCCAGAGCCCTCGCTGTAGTCAAAGCACGAGCCTGACATTAAAAGGTTGGTGTGGAGACTTGTCTATAACAGCGGTAACCTTTTCTAAGTGGAAAAAATAACTTTTTAACGACCGAGCATGTGCTTTCGCAAGTTGTTTTCTAACTGCTTTGGATAATGATCCAAAACGATGCCTCCGTCGGCACAACCCAGCCCTGTGCTAACGACGCAGGAGACTACTTAAAACGTCCAAAACGCCTTTGAAGTCAGCCACTTGGCTCTCATCTTTTTTCCACTTCTCCATATTGACTTTGCTAATTACTCATCCTCCGACAACAAGGAACCCAGGCTGAAAAGGTCCTTTTTTTACCTTGAGTTTGTCTGCACTCCCCGTTTCCTCCACCCCTTGCTTTCCTTGGCCCCCGTGCTTTTCCTGGGTTGAAATTGTCCTTTGTTGGCACGGCTTCCTCGGCGAGTTGCATCTGAGCCACACATGAGATGCTGGAGCTGATAAAAGGGGACAATCAATGGCTTTTATTAAGCAGCAGGGAAATAAAAGGACCCGTTTACAGCCAGCCATCTTTCTTTTCTCTTCTTTTCTTAACGCTACAATTTAACACTTTCTGTTAACAGATGAAAATTACCTGCTTCAGAGTGAAACTTTTACTTCTGCACCATATGGATAGAAGGACAAAAAAAAAAAAAAAATACGGAATATGCATCACTTTAACCACTTCCCTACTGGGCACTTTTTACCCCCTTTTCTGCCCAGGCCACTTTTCAGCTTTCAGCGCTGTCACATTTTGAATGACAATTGCGCGGTCATGCAACACTGTACCCAAGTGAAATGTTTATCATTTGTTTTCAAACAAATAGAGCTTTCTTTTGGTGGTATTTAATCACTGCTGGGTTTTTTATTTTTTACTTGGGGGAAAAAAAATAAAAAATTTTGAGAAGAAAGTTTGTCAGTAAATTTTGTAAATAAGTAATTTTTCTCCTTCACTGAGGTACGCTGATGAGGTGGCACTTATGGGTACTGATACGAGCCACTGGGGGGCATTGATGGCCAGCCCTGATGAGCACTGAAAGGCATCACTGACTGGCATCACTAATGGGCACTAACTAGTGCCACTTAGGGGCACTGATGAGCACTGAAAGGCATCACTGACAGGCATCACTAATGGGCACTAATTATGGGCAGTGGGGGGCATTGATGGACAGCTCTGGGCACTGAAAGGCAGCACTAACTGGCTCCCGCAATAGCTCGTGACAAACTGAGATCTGTGTGTGTAAACTCGCAGATCCCGGTTCTCTGAGGGGAGAAGAGACTGATCGTGTGTTCATACAAAGTATGAACAGCGATCTGTCATCTCCCCTAGACAGTACCATCTCCCCCTCTCCCCCTTCAATTAGAACACATATGAGAGAACACAGTTAACCCCTTGATTGCCCCCTAGTGTTAACCCCTTCCCTGCCAATGACATTTTTAGAGGAATTAGTGCATTTTTATAGCACTGATCGCTGTATAAATGCCAGTGGCCCCAAAAGTGTCCGATGTGTCTGCCTTAATGTCGCAGTCCTGATAAAAACGCAGATCGCCGACATTACTAGTAAAAGAAAAAAAAAATGCCATAAATCTATCCCCTGTTTTGCAGATGCTATAAAACTTTTGCGCAAACCAATCAATATTATTACTATTTTTATTATTATTGATTTATATAGCGCCAACAGTTTATGCAGCGCTTTACAATGTATAGGGGGAGACAACACAATTACAGTACAATACAAAAAGGTACAGGAGGGCCTGGCTCATAGAGCTTACATTCTAAAGGGAGGGGGTGTTGGTACAAAAGGTAATAGCTGCAGAGAATGATTTGATGGGGGTGGCTCGGGGACAGTTAAGTGGGTGTAGGATATACGCTTATTGTGATTTTTTTTTATTACCAAAAAATATGTAGAAGAATACATATCGGCCTAAACTGAGGAAAAAAAATGTGCTTTAAAAAAAAAAAAAAAAAAAAAATTGGGGCTCTGTATTACGGCAAAAAGTTTTCTTTTCAAAATTGTCGCTCCTTTTTTGTTTATAGCGCAAAAAATAAAAACCGCAGAGGTGATCAAATATCACCAAAAAAAAAACTATTTGTAGGGAAAAAAAACAGTCAATTTTATTTGGGTGCAATGTCGCACGACCGCGCAATTGTCAGTTAAAGCAACGCAGTGCCGAATCGCTAAAAAAATGGCGCATCCATTCAGTGGCCAAATCTTCTGAAGTGGTTAAGGATGTAATAATGAATACAAAGCTGCATTGAACCGTATGCTTTATATCTGCCTGGTGTTCAGCTTTAACTCAGCTGCCCAATTATTGTTTTCAGATTTTATGGAACTTATTCACTCTTTAGAAAGCAGTCTTGTATTCTTTGCATTGTGTGTTAAATAATAGGCTGCTTGGTGTGACCTCACCATCGGGCCTTGTGAAGGTAGAAAGTAAACGAATGTCCAGCATCCTTGATCTGGTGACAATCAGTGCTCCCCTCCCTGCAAACAGCCTATCAACTGACGGAGCATCAAAGTAACACCTGTCTTTGTCTTCGGTCATAGAATGTTTTCCTTCATGCTTAATGACTTCCAAATGCCTCAAGCAGAGTGGGTGGGGGTGACCGACAAGTTAAATGGAGGGGGGCTCTGGGATTAGCTGTTGGTAAACGATGGCAATGTATTTAGAGAAGGATGGAGTGTAAGGACAACTTGGGGCAATGAGAGCAAACAAAAAAAAAAAAAAAAAAACAACAAAAAAGAAAAAACACATTTTTGGGAGTCTTGTTGGACAGAGAGGAGTCACAGAGTCTGAAGGGCTTGGTCTGTTTTCGGAAGTATTTCTCAAGAAGCTCATGAAAACTCCTTCCCCCCCTTTCCCAATTTGCTCAATAAAGTCCTTTGAAGGGTGGCCAGAATTGAAAAACGACGAGCAATGTGTTCTCGAAGATGAGATAAGGAATTTGCGGTCCGGCTGTACATTCGTCAGCGGGGGAATGAATACATGTGGCAAAATTGTGCCTTTCTATGATCTTGTCAAAGAGTGAGCCATGAGGTCGTGCGCAGAAAATGATCTGTATGCAATCACTAGAAATTAAAGACCGACTCTGGGTTATTTTTTATTCTTTATAAAATCTTCCCCAGGCAGGAGTTTAAATAAAACATCACCTCAAGCTCCAACACTCATTTCTTCTGCAGTGCTTCTTTTCCACCACAAGATGTCCCTAATCTTCTGGGTTGAGCGACGCCCATCGTCCCACTGGGAGTGCAGTGCCTCAGATGCCGCGTACACGCGACCGGACTTTTTCGACGGAATGAATCCGTCGGATATTACGATCATGTATGGGCTCCAGCGGACTTCCCCCCCCCCCCCCCCAAAAGTCCGACAGACCTAGAAATAAAACATGTTTCAAATCTTTCCGACGGACTCGAGTAGGGTCGAAAAATCTTTGCGTCTGTATGCTAGTCCGACGGACGAAAACCGACGTTAGGGCATCTATGAACTTCCTTATTCTACTCTGGTCGTACGTCATCACGTTCGAATCCGTCGGACTTTGGTGTGCTTGTGTGTGGCCAAGTCCGTTCGTTCGGAAAGTCTGTCGGAACTCCGCTGAAAGTCTGGTGGGAAGACCGTTGGACCTAGTCCGTCAAAGTCCGGTCATGTGTACGCGGCGATAGACTCACCAGGGCGGGTCACAAAGTCATCCTACACCAGTGATGGTGAACCTTGGCACCCCAGATGTTTTGGAACTACATTTCCCATGATGCTCAACTACATTGCAGAGTGCATGAGCATCATGGGAATTGCAGTTCCAAAACATCTGGGGTGCCAAGGTTCACCATCACTGCCCTCCACTGTAATATGCATGATTGTGAAACACCCAATACTAGGAGCAGATAGGAAATAGAACCCTGTATACCACATGACCAGCCTGAAGACATCTGAAAAATAGAAAGCATACATAAAGTGAAATACTGCTGCTGGGGACCTTCTGGAATTGGTCTTCAAATGTACACTCCGGTCAAGACTGAAAGTTTGGCCTTGAAACCAGTGGCGGTCCGTCCATTAGGGGCACCCGGGCACTGCCCCCTCTCTCCAGGCCAACCTCTATATGAATAATAGATATATTCATGCATAGCATGAATCTCTCCATGGCCACCACCTATTCATGCGTCTGGCCCCTTTTGGGGCACCAGGCACATGAGTTACAGTGACAGGGTTTTTTTTTTCCGAAGCACCTGATTAGAGCCAGAGTCACTTAAAGGGTTCAAAATAGGGTGGGCTCGGGTCGCCGAGCATGCAAGCGGAGCCCACCCACGTGTGTTACAACGGCAAATGAATATTCGCTGTTGAAACACTGATCCTTAATCCAGCCAGAAGCGGGTGTGAGTGAGACCCGTTTTCCGATTGGCCGAAAAGAGAAGACTTCCGATTGGCTGCCGAGGAGGAGGGAGGAAACGGAAGCCCCTGCCGTGGAGAGCGGGGGAAAGGGAAGCCGCCGGGGATGGAGAGCAGGAGAACGGAAGGCCGCCACCGGTGATGGAGTAAGTGCTACTGACAGGGGTGGGGAGTGGCATACTGTTTGCGCCCCCCCCCAAAAAAAAATTATGCTGACCAGGATCACATCCTGCCTGCTCCGTTATTCAGTTTTACATGCAGACATCGCTGAAGTCCACCCCACTTACTACTACTGGTAATCTGATGGATGGACTCTCTCATTCCAGATAAAAAGTTTTAGTGAACCATGCGTTGAACTTTTTTTTGGGGGGGTCCTGGACAGGTAAAGCTGAACACCGTTGGCTGCGTTTTGTAATTGTGTGTGTGACCTGGACACTCCTACCTGACGCCACAGTCCTGGACCTCCCAGAAGGAATCCCATCACGAGAAGAAGCATGGAGGTTACCACTGAAAATTTCTCCTTTTGAAATCCAACTTTCGTTGCCTTGCTGGAAATCTAACAAGATCTTGTCCCTAGAAGACTCAAGAGATGTAGGAAGGAAGTGAGTAACTGCCCGCAAGATTCTTATCTATACCCAATCTACCATAGTGGGTGGACTGATCCTTTAAAACAGCCTTTCCCAACCCAAAGACGGAACGTGAAGGAAGGAGAGCTGGATCTGTGTGGGGAGCAGCGAGTACAGTCATCAGTGCAGCCTCATCAGCGCACAGCAGAGAAGAAAAATGTCTTGTTTGCAAAATATTATTTAAAATTACAGAAACAAAGAAATTTTCCCCCCAAATTTTTGGTCTTTTTAACGTTTAGCAAAAAAAAAAAAATAAACCCAGTGATGATTAAATACCACCAAAAGAAAGAGTAATTGTCAAAGTGTGACAGCACTGAAATCGGAAAATTGGCCTGGGCAGGAAAGGGGGGGGGGGGGGTGAAAGCGTCCGATACTGTAAGTGGTTAAGTGACGGAGAATTAGGAAAACACCTTAAAAAGGTACAGTGCTTTGAAAAAGTATTCATACCCCTTGAAAATTTTCCCCATTTTGTCAGGTTACAACCAAAAATGTAAATGTATTTTATTGGGATTTTATGTGATGGACCAACACAAAGTGGCACATAATTGTGAAGTGGAAGGAAAATAAATGGTTTTCAATTAAAAAAAAAAATATATATATATATGTGAAAAGTGTGGGGGGCATTTGTATGGCACCCCCCGGAGTCAATACTTAGTAGAACCGCCTTTCTCTGTAATTACAGCTGCAAGTCTTTTTTGGGGATGTCTCTATCAGCTTTGCACATCTAGAGAGGGACGTTTCTGCCCATTCTTCTTTGCAAAATATCTCGAGCTCTGTCAGATTGGATGGAGAGCGTCTGTGAACAGCAATTTTCAAGTCTTGCCACAGATTCTCAATTGGATTTAGGTCTGCACTTTGACTGGGCCATTCTAACACATAAATATGCTTTGATCTAAACCATTCCATTGTAGCTCTGGCTGTATGTTTAGGATCGTTGCCCTGCTGAAAGGTGAACCTGCACCCCGGTCTCAAGTCTTTTTCAGACTTAACAGGTTTTCTTCTAAGATTGTCCTGTATTTGGTGCCATTCATCTTCCCATCACCACTGACCAGCTTCCCTGTCCCTGCTGAAGAAAAGCATCCCCACATCATGATGCTGCCACCACCATGTTTCACGGTGGGGATGGCGTGTTCGGGATGATGTGCAGGGTTTGTTTTCTGCCACACATAGCGTTTTGCTTTTAGATCAAAAAGTTAAAATTTTGATCTCATCTGACCAGAGCACCTTTTTCTACATGTTTGCTGTGTCCCCCACATAGCTTCTCGCAAACTACACATGGGACTTCTTATGGCTTTCTTTCAACAGTGGCTTTCTTCTTGCCACTCCTCCATAAAGGCCAGATTTGTGGAGTGCACGACTAAAGCCGCGTACACACGGGCGGACTGTATGGCCAACTTAGTCCGTCAGACAATCCGACGGACAGTCCGTCCTACTTTCGAATGAACGGACTTGACCACACACGGATGCAAAACAGTCCGTCGAAAGTTTGCGCGATGACGTGTACAGCACGTACGAGGGGACTAGAAATAGGAAGTCCAATACACTGCAATGCAACCTTTCGCCATGTAAATCCTTTCTGAGCATGCGCCATACTTAGTCCGTCGAACTAGCCTACTCACGAGTGGATTGTCCGCTGAAACCAAAGTCTGACGGACAATATTACGGAAATTCCGAAATACTTAGTCCGCCAGACTGCACGCTGAAAAAGTCCGCTGAAGCCCACACACGAGCGGACTGTCCGCTGAAATGTGTTTCGACGGACTAAGTTGGCCAGACAGTCCGCCCGTGTGTACGCGGCTTTAGGCTGGGTTCACACCAATAGCAGGAGATTTTGACCAGCTCTCTATGAAGCCAGTTCACATATCTCTGCATCAGGTCCAGTGCGTCATGTCCGAATTCAGGAACTAATGTTGAACAAATAGTATTTAAAGTGCTGCTTGAATTGTTCGGTCTTCTAAAGATCTGTAATAATTATATATTAAAACACAGCCAGCTGTCTTTGCAGACAATAATTGTGTACCAGTGGATTGGAGAACATTCATATGAAAGCCAAATCATTTCTTTATATATATCGCCATCTACTGGTAAGAAAGCAAAAGATCAATCGCCAGCTTACTGCCTTGTTTGTGTTATATACAGAGATAGCAGTGAGTCTCCCCTTCTCTAATCCCTGATATAGATTGCTTAGGGGGGGGCAGGTACCTGGCAGAATACCATTCTCCAATGTGCACAGACGCCTTTGTATGACTGTTAATAGGCCGGTCTGATGGATGACAGCACACTCTTCTCCAGCCATGTTGATTTTGGCAATGATGAGCTGAAAAAAAAAAAAAAAAAAAAAAAAAAAAAAAAAAAAAAAAGGGCACAGACATGGTAATGGCCTGTTTATTGCTAGTTCCAGGGTGGTGTTTCTGAAGTGTTGGGAAAACTTATGACAAGGTATTAGATGTTGGCCGACAGCTTTCTCAAATTAAGAGCTTCTCGGGCTTGTGGCAGAAAACGCGTTGTAACACCTTTTTTTATTAAAATTCTTCCTTGAAAGACTTTTACATAACCGTCCCGTGAAAGTGGAATGAAAAAAAAAAATAAAAGAATATTTACTGCCCACATCCTGGATAATATAGGAGAGAAGAGTGCTCACAATTTCTTGCATCCGTTCACCTTTACACCGTGAGCATGCTCCATCTCCCCCTCTTCTCTCCTCCTCAGTATGTACTAGACATGTGCACTGATGAAAAATTTGTTCATTTCATTTTTATTTTTTTGTTATGATCACAAATTTATCCGAAGTTACGAATTTTCTGCAATAACAAATGCTGTATGTAAACGAATGGAATGTAAAGAATAATAAACTTTTTTTTATTATTTTTAATTTGATCTGTTCCATTTGTTTAGATGCGGCATTCGTTATTGCGGAAAATTCATAACTTCAGATAAATTCGTATTAGTTACGTTCTCTAACAGCCCAATTTGAAAAGGAAATTCTAATACCTATAAATTTAATAGTTCATTATTATTTAGAATTTTCGTTAATTATTAAAATTATAGGTATTGGAATTTCCTTTGAAATTTGGCCCATTCGTTATGATAGCAATTCGAATATAAGAAAGAAAATCCGAAAATTCTAAACAATGAAAATTCTAAATAATTACTATTAAATTATAAGTATTGGAATTTCCTTTCAAATTTGGCTGTTAGTAAACGTAACAAATACAAATTTATCTGAAGTTACGAATTATTGAATGCCACATCTAAATGAATGGAATGGATTGAATTAATAATATTAAATTTAAAGTTTTTATTAATAATTTGTTACATTCCATTAGTTTAAATACAGCATTCGTTATTTCAGATAAATTCGTATTTGTTACCTTCACTAAACAGCCAAATTTGAAAGGAAATTACAATACCTATGATTTATTAGTTATTATTTCAGATTACTGAAAAATTTGTTGGGTTTTCGTTAATTCTGCTGTTTCCAAATTAACAAATTTGTCGAAATTCATAAAAAAATAAAAAAAAAATAAAAAAGGAATTTGCAATGAAATTAATTGCACATGTCTAGTATTTACTCCTGCCTGGCAGATCTCCTTTGCAGAACAGCGCCTCCTGCTGTCTGTCAGCAGTACTGCACACGGCTAGCTTTATTACATGGCTAAGACCCCATACACACTATTAGATTTTCTTCAGATTTACCAAAACCATATAATGTGAGGTCAAACCTCAGAGTTTAATTTTGTATACAATCAGGCAGACTCTTGCACTACATGGTTTTGGTAACTCCGAAGACAAAAATCTGCAGTAAATCTAATAGTGTGTATGGGGTCTCACATACCTCCTCTCTCTCTGCTTCATTTCCCTGCCACTCTATCCATTCTTCAGGATTGAAGAGAAATACCCGCTATGAGGGCTGCTGATAGCAAACACAGGCCCCCCATACATCATACCTGACAGCCCCCCCGAAAATATCAAATTATATTTCTGCTAAGATGCAATGCTTTGCAGCCAAGGCAGAAATTCTACCCCTGTTCAACAATACCTATTCAAGTGACTAGCGGCATGGGGGCAATAACAGTTCCCAGGTAGTATATGTGGAAGTATAAAGAACCAGTGAGTCTACTTTTTGTTATATTATATATATATACATATAACTTTTATTGTAGCTGTAACTGTATCTGCTTACAGCCTATTGTGTACCTGCATACAAAAATAGAAATAAAAACATTTCTAGCCATACTAAACAGATGGAGAACTCCGTGGTGACAGCAGACATCTGTTCCGTACGGTGGTAGAAGCCAACCGGATTGTGGAAGACAAGAAATATTTTTCTCCAGAATTGTTATCTAGAAGTCCAGTAGCTAAAGAAGAGAACATAAAAATAAATATCTGCTATGAAACCATCTGACACCTCACTGGATTGTGTGTAATGTCTCACCAATTGTGGAAGGATCTTCTCCACATGCTCTATATCCACCACCTGCAGGTCTTCTGACTTGGCCTGACGTGCTGCCCGAGCCGCCGCCTCTGTGGTTATGGAAGACACAACATAGACGATTATTCACTATTACACATCCAGGGAACAAATCACATTAAGCCTTTTAAGACCGCCCAACTTATATGTGTCGCAACAAAAGGGTGGGCTTCACCAGCCACACATACACTATATTGCCAAAAGTATTGGGACACCTGTCTTTACACACACATGAACTTTAATGGCATCCCAGTCTTAGTCCGTAGGGTTCAATATTGAGTTGGCCCACCCTTTCCAGCTATAACAGCTTCAACTCTTCTGGGAAGGCCGTCCACAAGGTTTAGGAGTGTGTCTATGGGAATGTTTAACCGTTCTTAAATTAAAGTTCGTTGTGTGTGTAAAGGCAGGCGTCCCAATACTTTTTACAACATAGGGTATGTGTCAGTAGGCAGCCAATGTTTATGTGAGCACACTGTCAAAGACAGCGCTCAGTCCGGATTGCAGATCACTAGTCGGACAGTAGTCACATGATTGCCGATCCTTCCTGCCCCCCCCCCCCCCATGTGTTCAGAATTGTTTAAAAAGGGACACCAGGGCAGGCTGGAAGGGATACAGCAGCAAAACATTAAATTAAGCAAATCAACCTTATGCAGCCTCTCTCCTATTGGCCTGCAAAATCAGTTTGGTTACATGTTGGGGGAAGTAGAGATCCCGTTTTACTTTCTGGCCACTCTAGATGCAAGCGCTGCAGGTCCATAGTGCTGCAAGGACCCCCCCTCCCCCCCATCTCCACATTCACAAAAGGAAGAGTAGCGCCATGTGTTTTGTGAATGGTCGAGAGGGGGCTAAAGTGTGACTTTTACCTATAGGTAAGCCTAGGAGAAGGCTGACCTGGAGGTAGTGGAAATATCGCCTAAACGTGCGCCGTTTAGGAGATATTTCCCTTGTAGTGCGCCGATGATGTCATTGGCGCATGCGCTGTGAAGAAATGGACCTTCGTGCCGTTTCTTCACTCGCAAGTGCCATGACTGACGGCTCTCGCGCACATGCACAGAGCTGGAGTCGGCGGCCCCGGACGGAAGAGGGGCGGGGGGATGGACGCAGCCTGTACAGGGGACAGCGCGGGATTAGTTTGCAGGCAAGTCTCACATAATGGGCTAATAGGCGAAGCATACTAGCCCATTGAGATAAACGAAAGTTGAGGAATATTCCTTTATCCCATTGTTTTTCAAATCTATGTACACAACAAACTCTATGAATGAATCAGTTCTAATATCTCTGTTTTAGTAACCCGACAGCTTTATTATTCTAAATAGGAAACCTTCATTTTGTTTGAAAATATTAAAAGATTCTAACTACCAGCAAGAATAAGTCCTTACATTTCTGCCCACTTACCCACCTGATATTGCTACCAATGACATAATAATACACAATTGTTTTTATTTACACAAAAGAAAAAAAAATAATATATTTTAATTAAAGTTAATCTTACCATGGACAAATATTTTCAGAAATTCGGCCATCACTAATAAGGCATCGGAACCAACTAAAAAAAAAAAAAAAATAATATTTTTTAAACATTCATTGGCTAAATGTCACCTATATTTGTGGGTGGACAAATTTTCCCCGTATTTTCTGTAGTACATTGATTCCTATGAATGACTGTGCCATCTAGTGGCCAAAATGCAGTATGTCTTGACTTTTGATATTTTGTATGTTCAAACCTTTATTTTTCAATAAATTTAGATTGAAAAAAAAAAAGAAAAAAATAATTAAATATAGCCAAAAGCTTTAATGGCTGTACATATCTTGTGGGACAAAGGAGTGTAGGAGTTATACTTTTGCTCGACTTTGACCCACAATCAGCCAACAGCGTTCTAAGGCCCCATTCACACCTGAGCGTTGTGTAGCTTGAAGCCTGAAGCTACAAAATGCTTGAGGGGGGAAAAAAAAAAAATCCATTATTCTCTATGGAGATGGTTCACATCTTCACTCCAAGTCGCCTGAAGCCAAACGCCTGAAGCTCAAAGTTCTGGACCCTTTTTTGTCGCTTGAATTGGGCAGATTTGGGTATTTGTGGAGCAGGAAGTAGATGACAAAATCTAAAAACGTAGCAACAAATGATGAAATAGATGATCATTTTTCCTATTGACTAATAAAAAAAAAGGCCAAAGCTCAAAAACGCTGCATGGAAACGTGCAAGCACACGCGACAAAACGCCTGAAAAAAAACACTCAAAACCGCTACGCTCAGGTGTGAATGGGGCCTTAGGTTCGCTGTTGGCTGACGTCACAGAGCCGTTCCAGACTTCTGGAAGCATCCCGACAATATTTTCGAGATCCAACCAGCTGCTTGATTGACAGCTGGTTCTGGCTCTCAGTGCATGGCTAAAATCTGAAGCCAGCTGCACCCGTCCCCTCTCTGGCCTGGCGCTCCAGTGAACGCTGTAGGGTTAGAGTGGAGAATGGTGACTGACAGTCTCTGCTCAGAGCGGACCGAGAACTGAGGGACTGGTGGTCACATGATCGATCAGTTCTTGAGCCTAGAGTCGGTGAGGGACAGCATGGAGGAATGTGTGGGTTTATTTTTATTTAAAAACTCCAAACTTCTCCTTTAAAGCACAACTCCAGACAAAAAAATAAAAAAAATAGAAATTACAAAGCGCAGCCATTACTGTTCCCCTCTCTTTGGGGTCTTCTGGCATTTTTGCTTGATCGTCAGCTGCATGGATCTGGTCTCCTGTCCACCCCATGTAGTCCTACTTCTCCACCTGGGATTCCAGCTAAGGACGGGTAACATGGGCCAGGAATCATGGGACATATAGCCCAATAACACAGGTGGAAATTATTTGACTGTGATGAACAAGCCGCCTCCTCCTCCAGGCGTACAGGAGAGTGTTTGATGATGTCATCAGCAGTAAAAAAACAATTTTTTACAAAAATATAAATGCAGTGGATTTGTGGTATGAGAAGTCAATAATCTGGGAGTAGGGCTTTTTAGGAGTCCCTGAGATTGTCATCCTCATCCTGAAGCTTCACAAATCTTGCAATAATTCAGTTGTCCCTTCAGCAGTACACAATACTCACTTTTAGCTGTCCCTTGTAGTACTTCTTTCCCGCCACAAGATGTCCCCACCCTCCAGAATGATGGCCAATGCGATTCCACCCACTTCCTCTGAGCAAAGGCTGTCACTGTCACAGACCGGTCCTCCTGGGGTTACAACTTAGTACTTTCCTGCCACAATACTCACCTTCAGCTGTCCCTAGTAGTCCTTCTTTCCCACCACAAGGAGGTCCTCAGTCTTCTGAATAATGACCTGCGTCATTCCATCCACTTCCTCTGAGCAAAGGCTGTCACGGACCCCCTTCCCCTGTGGCGGTGTTTTAGTACATCTTTTCTGCCACACTACTCATCTTCAAGTGTCCCTTGCAGTACAGTTTACCTGCCACAAGAGGTCCCCACTCTTCTAGGTTGAATGACGGCCTGCATGACTCCACCCGCATCTTCTGAGCACAGGCTGTCATAGACCCGCCCCCTGGGCTGGCACCTTAGTAATTGTCTTTCGCCTTAAAGCGGAGTTCCACCCATTTTTTTTTTTTTAGTTTATTAAAAAGTCAGCAGCTACAAAAAGCATAGCTGCTGATTTTTAATAAACCAACACTTACTGCCCCACGGTCCAGCGATGTGGCCATCCGGAGGCTAGCTCCTCTCCCCCTCCTCTCCTTGGCGCCGTCATGGTAACTGTGGGCACCCGGCAGTGACAGCTTGTGGCTTCAGGGCTGGGCGTGCACTGGGCATGCGCGAGTCGCGCTGTGCTCTCCTATTGGCCAGCCGATCTTCTGGGACCCGAGTTGTGTCCCAGAAGATTGCTGGCAGGGAGGGGCGGCCTAGGACGAGAGGAGGAGTCGCCTAGGTGGCTGAAGATAGGAAGCAGGAAGTGGGACAGGAAGTCCCATGAAAAAAGGGTACAGACTCCCCATAAAATGACATGCCAAATGTGGGGAGTCAGGGGGCGAGGCATGCTTAAAGGAGAAGTTGCACTTTTTGGTGGAATTCCGCTTTAAGATGTTCCCACTTTCCTTGGTTGAATGACGGCCAGTGTCATTCCACCCGCTTCATCTGAGTGCAGGCCGTCATGGACCATAAGTACTTGCCGACACAAGATGTCCTCAGTCTCTTGAGTTCAATAATGGCAGCCGACACAATTCCACCCACTTCTTCTTAGCATTGGCTGTGAGCCGGCCCCAGTCACTGCACTGAATGGTGTCAATAGGTAAACGCCACTCAGTCAAGAAGGAAGAAGTGCTGGAGGAGATGAGGAAAAACACTCCCTGCCCGGATCTCTGCCCGGTGTGCTGGACTTAGATCCGGGCAGAAACGGTTAGGCCCAGCACACAGGACAAAGATCCGGGCAGAGAGGGTTTCGTCCTGTGTGCTGCAACTAAACCTCTTTGCCTAGTGTGCTGGACCTGACCCTCTCTGCCCAGCGTGCTGGACCTGACCCTCTCTGCCCAGCGTGCTGGACCTGACCCTCTCTGCCCAGCGTGCTGGACCTGACCCTCTCTGCCCAGCGTGCTGGACCTGACCCTCTCTGCCCAGCGTGCTGGACCTGACCCTCTCTGCCCAGCGTGCTGGACCTGACCCTCTCTGCCCAGCGTGCTGGACCTGACCCTCTCTGCCCAGAGTGCTGGACTCGACCCTCTCTGCCCAGAGTGCTGGACTCGACCCTCTTTGCCCAGAGTGCTGGACTCGACCCTCTTTGCCTAGAGTGCTGGACTCGACCCTCTTTGCCCAGAGTGCTGGACTCGACCCTCTCTGCCCAGATCTCTGCCCAGAGTGCTGGACTCGACCCTCTCTGCCCAGAGTGCTGGACTTGACCCTCTCTACCCAGATTGCTGGACTTGACCCTCTCTACCCAGATTGCTGGACTTGACCCTCTCTACCCAGATTGCTGGACTTGACCCTCTCTGCCTGGATCTTTGTCCTGTGTGCTGGACCTAGACCTCTCTGCCTGGATCTTTGCCCAGCATGCTGGAGTTAACCCTCTCTGCTCAGATCTTTATCCTGTGTGCTGGACTTAACCCTCTCTGCCCAGTGTGCTGGACTTAACCCTCTCTGCCCAGATCTCTGCCCAGTGTGCTGGACTTAACCCTCTCTGCCCTGTGATCTAGACTTAACCCTCTCTGCCCTGTGATCTAGACTTAACCCTCTCTGCCCAGATCTCTGCCCTGCATGCTGGACTTGACCCCACTACGCTATACTCTGGTCTGTACCCTATGTTACCCCTACAGACTCCTCCCTGGGCGGCACAGTGGTGTAGTGGTTAGCACTCTCACCTAGCAGTAAAAAGGGTCGCTGGTTCGAATCCCAACCACGACACTACCTGCCTGGAGTTTGCATGTTCTCCCTGTGCCTGCGTGGGTTTCCTCCGGGTACTCTGGTTTCCTCCCACACTCCAAAGACATGCAGGTAGGTTAATTGGCTTCTGTCCAAAATTGGCCCTAGTATATGAATGGGGACCTTGGATTGTGGGCTCCTTGAGGGTAGGGACCAATGTGAGTGTGCAATGTACAGGGATAGGGGTAGACACTCACTCAGGTTGAACTGGTGTCTTTATTCAACCTTACTAACTATGAAACTGTCCCCAAAAAACGCCCACACGTTGGGTTCCATGTGATCTCTCTAGCCCTCTACACTAACCAATCAGCTTCTAACTTCAGCTTGTTCAATTAAGCTTTGGCAATAAATCCTGGAAGCTGATTGGCTCCCATGCAGAGCTGCACCAGATTTTGCTCTCTCCCCCTCTATCTCTGAATCCTCTGACTTACCTTTGGTCTTGCCCTCCTCCACATACAAATGCAGCAATTTGGAGACGATTTCCTGTAATGAGGATGAATAATGATTGTCAGGATATTTAGGATTTTAAAAACAATTTAAGCAATACTTTGAGCAAAGCCCTTTTGCAAAGGTAGTTTGACCCTTTTGTGACCGAAACGTTCAAAGCTTAAATTACCCAGGCCAAGTTTAGCAGTATGTGTCAGTTAAAGTGTAACTGAAGTCAAAAAAATAAAATAAAAAAATAACCGCCATCTGCATCTATTTCCTTTATGCCAGTGTCTACAAATCCTTCTGCTTTCTCAATAGCTGTCTAGTCACCCATTCAGATGCAAATCGAGTAAGAGATGACAAGCGATAAACCTAAGTAAAAGAACACATCCCGGCATCCCTTTAAACCAGCATGCTCCTTTCTCCTGGCCACTAGATGGCGCAGACTTTAGCTGTGCTGATCAGCTACTAAACCACTTCAAGGCCTGGAAAGGATTCGCCGCCTTCCCAAGCAGGTCATTTTTTGCGATTCGGCACTGCATTGCTTTAACTGACAATTGCGCGGTCGTGCAGTGTTGCACCCAAACAAAATTGATGTCCTTTTTTCCCCCACAAATAGAGCTTTCTTTTGGTGGTATTTGATCACCTCTGCGATTTTTATTTTTTGCGCTAGAAATAAAAAAAGACTGACAATTTAGGGAAAAAAATAATAATAATATTTAGTACTTTTTGCTAAAATAAATATCCCAAAAAATAAATAAATACAAAAACAAATTTCTTCATCAGTTTAGGTCGATATGTATTCTTCTACATATGTTTGGTAAAAAAAAAAAAAAATATATATATATATATATATATATATATATATATATATTTGCAATAAGGGAATATTGATTGGTTTGCGCAAAATGTATAGTGTCTACAAACTATGGGATAGATTTATGACATTTTTATTTTATATATATATATTTTTTTTTTTTTACTAGTAATGGCGGCAATCTGCGATTTTTTTATCGGGACTGCAACATTGCGATGGACACATCGGACACTTTTGTGGGACCAGTGACATCTATACAGCGATCAGAGCTAAAAAAAAATAGCCACTGATTACTGTATAAATATAACTGGCAGGGAAGGGGTTAACACTAGGGGGGTGATCAAGGGAGTTAAGTGTGTTCCCTGACTGTGTTCTAACTGTAGGGGGGGAAATGTGGCTGACTGGAACAAACGATCTGTCTCCTCTCCCCTGACAGAACCAGGATTTGTGTGTTTACACACACACACACACAGATGCCGGTTCTCGCTCTGTCATGAGCGATAGCTGGTGCTGGCGGTCATGCACATTGGCCCCCGGGAACACGCTGCGGGTGGGCGCATGCCTGCTGCAGCATCTTAAAGAGCCGACGTACAGCTACGACGGCTCACCCAGGGGAGCCAACCTGCCGCTGTATAACTGCGGTGGCTGGTCGAAGCAGGTCTGATTGTCTGTGCACCCACTGTCACTGGAACATACACGTCCAAAGGGTGCCTGGGGGTGTGTTCTTTCACTTTTACAATCAGCAGGCCCTTGATGCATCACTCCCCCTGCTGTCTGCTGTGAAGAGCCCCCCCCCCCCCCCCCAAAAAAAAAGAAACGAACAAATGCAAACCCACATCTAATGATTGGTTAGCTGTACAGGATATTACATTTTTGGTTTAAAAAGGCTGCAAGTACCAACACAATACCTGTCTGGAGGTGTTTTGTAGTCGAACTGGAGGTGAAATGGGCAGGGCTGGCAGCACTGCTTGGGATTTCAGTGCAGCAGAAGCAGTGTTAGCAGTTCTGCCAAGTTCTTTTCTACTACACTACAGAACCCCCCCCCCCCCCCCTCTCTATGTGAGGAAGGTGTTGTGCAGTCCTGCAGGGAAGAACTGACAGCATTACTTGGGATTTCAGTGCAGAGCAGATAGTGCTGTCAGCCCTGCCCAGTTATTTCTGGCTAGACTACAGAGCCCCTCCCCCTTTCTTCTCATCACCATCAAGAGGAGGTGTTGTGTAGTCCTGCAGAGAAGATCATAAGCAGTGCTGATATTACTGCTTGGGATTTCAGTGCAGCGAAGGCAATGAGGTCAGCCCTGCTGGGTTCTACCCGGATTAACTACAGAACACCCCCCTCTTCTCATCTACATAAGGAGGAGGTGTTGTGTAGTCCTTCAGGGGGAGAACTTTCAATCAGGGCTGACAGCACTGCATGGGATTTCAGTGCTGGAGAGACTGCATTGTCAGTTCTCCCCTACCACACTACAGAACACCTCCCCTCTTCTCCTGCTGGGGAGAAGGGTCACTCAGTGTGCAGGCTCTCCATATTTCCATGTACAGTAACCCATAGCAACATGGGTGGAGCTGAAGCCATTCATTTCTAATAATTTGCTATGGGTTATATAGCAGACCAGGCCCGTGGTTACCCGCCCCGCCGCCCGTCTCCATGGTAACAGCCGCCACTCGCCTTGCGGAACCCCGTCACCTCCTCTTCACTCTCCATTGCTTCTGAATCCGCACGGGGCGCGAAAACACTACACCCCGCCCTCTCGCCTTCTGATTGGCTAGCTGCCCACTACACACAAAGGCGCATGCGTACCAAGTTCCAACCACAAGAGCGCGAAACTCCATACAGTCTCTGAAGGCGGCCATTTTTCTTGAGGATAAGGACTAGTCAATCGTATTACATTGGCTACACAAAGATGGCGCCTATACAGAGACCAATGAAGACACGATAAGTTTCCAACAGCGGCTTTGCAGTGACAGGTCTTCCTGGTTACAAGTTGTGTGTACATGGAGAGAAGACCGGTAGAGGTGAGTGATCCTACAGAGAGAATTGGAGTTGTTTTTCCTGAGATTATAAAAGTTATGATGTATATAACTGTAGAGTCATGCTGCTTAGTTGGCAATGTTTACTTTCATTTGCAGGAATACTTTGTTGGGGAGTCGGTGTGTAGTTGGGTCAGCCTGGCCTTGTGACATGTTAGGGCAGTTGTGCTGCAATGTGCAACAGTGCACACAGAAAATAAAGTGGAAGTGAAATAAGCTCCATCATTAGTGGGTGCAATAATAACCCCCAGCATTCAGTGTCACAGTCACTGAATATGATAATTAACCCCAAGCATTGGTGTCACTGAGTATGGTAATTACCCCCCAGCATTGGTGTCACAGTCACTGAATATGGTAATTACCCCCCCCCCAGCATGGGTGTCACAGTCACTGAACGATTGGTGTCAGTGATTGCAATAATAACCCTCTGCTTTGGTGTCAGTGATTGCAATAGTAACCTCCAGCATTGGTGTCAGTGATTGCAATAGTAACCTCCAGCATTGGTGTCAGTGATTGCAATAATAATCCCCAGGATTGGTGTCAGTGATTGCAATAGTAACCTCCAGCATTGGTGTCAGTGATTGCAATAATAATCCCCAGGATTGGTGTCAGTGATTGCAATAGTAACCTCCAGCATTGGTGTCAGTGATTGCAATAATAATCCCCAGGATTGGTGTCAGTGATTGCAATAGTAACCTCCAGCATTGGTGTCAGTGATTGCAATAATAATCCCCAGCATTGGTGTCAGTGATTGCAATAGTAACCTCCAGCATTGGTGTCAGTGATTGCAATTGTAACCTCCAGCATTGGTGTCAGTGATTGCAATAATAATCCCCAGGATTGGTGTCAGTGATTGCAATAGTAACCTCCAGCATTGGTGTCAGTGATTGCAATAATAATCCCCAGGATTGGTGTCAGTGATTGCAATAGTAACCTCCAGCATTGGTGTCAGTGATTGCAATAATAATCCCCAGGATTGGTGTCAGTGATTGCAATAGTAACCTCCAGCATTGGTGTCAGTGATTGCAATAGTAACCTCCAGCATTGGTGTCAGTGATTGCAATAGTAACCTCCAGCATTGGTGTCAGTGATTGCAATAGTAACCTCCAGCATTGGTGTCAGTGATTGCAATAGTAACCTCCAGCATTGGTGTCAGTGATTGCAATAGTAACCTCCAGCATTGGTGTCAGTGATTGCAATAGTAACCTCCAGCATTGGTGTCAGTGATTGCAATAGTAACCTCCAGCATTGGTGTCAGTGATTGCAATAGTAACCTCCAGCATTGGTGTCAGTGATTGCAATAGTAACCTCCAGCATTGGTGTCAGTGATTGCAATAGTAACCTCCAGCATTGGTGTCAGTGATTGCAATAGTAACCTCCAGCATTGGTGTCAGTGATTGCAATAGTAACCTCCAGCATTGGTGTCAGTGATTGCAATAGTAAGCTCCAGCATTGGTGTCAGTGATTGCAATAGTAACCTCCAGCATTGGTGTCAGTGATTGCAATAGTAACCTCCAGCATTGGTGTCAGTGATTGCAATAGTAACCTCCAGCATTGGTGTCAGTGATTGCAATAGTAACCTCCAGCATTGGTGTCAGTGATTGCAATAGTAACCTCCAGCATTGGTGTCAGTGATTGCAATAGTAACCTCCAGCATTGGTGTCAGTGATTGCAATAGTAACCTCCAGCATTGGTGTCAGTGATTGCAATAGTAACCTCCAGCATTGGTGTCAGTGATTGCAATAGTAACCTCCAGCATTGGTGTCAGTGATTGCAATAGTAACCTCCAGCATTGGTGTCAGTGATTGCAATAGTAACCTCCAGCATTGGTGTCAGTGATTACTATAATCCCCCCGCATTGGTGTCAGTGATTATGGATTAGCTCAGGCGTGTTCGCAAACAGCACGTGCAGAGCCCGCCAAGAAGTCGGCACTGCGGAGCGCTAATCGCAAGCAGTGAGACATTTCCGATCTCTGCAGTTACGCATTGGGACAATGTCTCACTGCCGGTGATTAAGGATGAGCTCAGGCGTGTTTGCATGGTCCACGTGCAGAGCCCGCCAGGAAGTTGGCCCAGGGCTGCGCTAATCACAGGCAGTGAGACATTGCCCCGATGTGCGGCTGAAGAGATCGGGCAATGTCTCACTGCCTGTGGTTAGCACAGCGCTGCACCAACTTCCTGGCGGACTCTGCACGTGGACCATGCGAACACGCCTGAGCTCATCCCTACCTGTGATTAGCGCTCTGCAGTGCCGACTTCCCAGCGGCTCTGCATGTGCTGTTTGCGAACACGCCTGAGCTCATCCTTATCAGTGATTACTAAAATCCGTCCTGCATTGGTGTCAGTGACCACAATAATTACTCCTAGTGTTGGTGTCAGTGGTAGTGATAATAACCCCCAGAATTAGTGTCAGTAACTTCAGTTAAGCCGCGTACACACGGGCGGACTGTCTGGCCAACTTAGTCCGTCGAAACACATTTCAGCGGACAGTCCGCTAGTGTGTGGGCTTCAGCGGACTTTTTCAGAGTGCAGTCTGGCGTACTAAGTATTTCGGAATTTCCGTAATATTGTCTGTCATACTTTTGGTTTCAGCGGACAATCCGCTCGTGAGTGGGCTAGTTCGACGGACTAAGTATGGCGCATGCTCAGAAAGGATTTACACGGCGAAAGGTTGCATTGCTGTGTATTGGACTTCCTATTTCTAGTCCCGACGTACGTGCTGTACACGTCATCGCTCAAGCTTTCGACGGACTGTTTGTGCATCCGTGTGTGGTCAAGTCCATTCATTCGAAAGTAGGACGGACTGTCCGTCGGATTGTCTGACGGACTAAGTTGGCCATACAGTCCGCCCGTGTGTACGCGGCTTTAGACTCTATTTTCCCTTTAAAGCTCTTTAGATTTCTTGTATGCAAAGCATTTTTGTCAGTTGAGATTTAAGGCCCAACTGAACATTCAGTTTAAATCAGGTAAATGCATTCCAGGTTCACAGCGTTCAATGCTAGGGATGGGCTCCGGCGTGTTCCCACAGCCAACTTGTAGAGCCTGCCAGGAAGTTGGCGCTGCGCTAATAACAGGCAGTAAGACCTTTCCCGATGCGCGGCCGCAGAGATCGGAAAATGTCTCACTCCCTGTGATTAGCACAGCGCAGTGCCGACTTCCTGGCGGGCTCTGCACGTGGGCTGTGTGAACACACCAGAGCCCATCAGAAAATCATATGAAAAATGCAGTTTTCAGAGCGATCGTACGATAATCTGATCAGGACAGTTCATCCGATATTATTTGATCGGACAAGCGCGGAATTTTTTATTTATTTTTTTTGTACGATGCCAGATCGTACGATTTTAATTTAATCAGTACAGCTGTCGTTCGAAAATGCAATACAATTGCATTACAACCATGACATCACTTTTGAATTTTTATTCTGTCGTACGAGAATTTTCTTGGATTTAGTAAACTCATCAGATTCGATCTGAGATTTGAATGCAAAAAAAACAAAAAACGGAGATCATTCGTCCGATAATCTCATCGTGTGTACCGGGCATTACAGTTTGTTCTCTTTAGAAAGCAGCCATAGCTCCAGAAGAAAAACCTGTCCCCTGCCAGCAAGCTGCAGAGAGGATAATCCCCAGGATTGGTGTCAGTGATTGCAATAATAATCCCCAGGATTGGTGTCAGTGATTGCAATAGTAACCTCCAGCATTGGTGTCAGTGATTGCAATAATAATCCCCAGGATTGGTGTCAGTGATTGCAATAGTAACCTCCAGCATTGGTGTCAGTGATTGCAATAATAATCCCCAGGATTGGTGTCAGTGATTGCAATAGTAACCTCCAGCAGTGGTCTCTCTGTAATGGTCTGACAAGCCCCCTGCTGACTCAAAACTGGAGCCCTCCAATGAGCAGGGAGCATGCGTTTTGGTTGATTGGAGCGCTCTAGCTCTGACTCTGGAGAAAATAACATGACTTTGTGTGCATAGAGGGAGTGCAAACACTCTGTGATCACAGGGCAGATTCACACTGTTGCATTCGCTGACGTGCATTGCATTAAAATGTGACTCTGGCCAGCAAAATAAACATTTCCGACTTATATACTTGCTCTTTAACATTGACAAGTCATTACTTTTCGTTTTTCTTTTATTTTTTTGCAGGCTTGACTCCCGCCTGTCGCTGCCCTTAACTGAGTGCCTTGCAGTGAAGCCCCACATAACCCCCCCCCCCCCCCCCAGCAATGGATGAACTGAGGAGGATGTATGTCCGGATTTGCCAGGAGAAGGGCTCAGAGCCTCAGGACGCAGTGCTGCGGGAGCTGCAAGAACACAGGGAGGCCTCTGCACGAGTGCGGCTAGATTTATCCACCCAGATCCTCTCGCTGGAGTCCTGCCAGGTCCTGGGTCTTCTTCTTGAGAATGATGTGACCTTTACCGATGTCATACTTAGTGACTGCATGCTCAGCGAGGAAGGTTGGTGCCAAAAGCAAAACCCCATACAGACATACCCCACTTTTAAGTACACAATGGGGTTTATTTACTAAAGCTGGAAAGTGCAAAATCAGGCTCCCTCCTGCATAGAAACCAATGAGCTTCTAACCCCAGATTGTTCAATTAAGCTTTAGTAATAAAACCTGGAAGCTCATTGGTTTCTATGCAGAAGTGAGCCTGATTATGTACTTTCCAGCTTTAGTAAATAAACTCAGTTGTGTACTTAAATGTGGGGTATGCCTGTACTTATCTTTTAAGGGCAAATGAGACTTTTTTATTCGGTAAATTGGATTAATAAATACCATTTCTGTTTTATTATAGGCTGGCAAAAGATATAGTTAAAAAGTCTAATTTTGAATTTATTCTTTTTAGTAATGTAACTGTATCTGAAAATTGCAGTATTAAAAAAAGAGGTATCCTCCAATCTGTAGGCTGCCACGACATCTACTGCTAAAGACTTATTTGTAGCAGTGATCATATGATCAGGAACTGTTTGTTTGAATCCTAATTCTTTGTAGGAATTAGAGGTGATGGTGACACTCAGGATCAAGAGCCACGCAAAGCTTTTGGCTGGTGACTTTGAAAGGGAGGATGTTTATTAAACAATTTTCAACATTGAGGATTAATATACAAATTGTGTAAATTGTTAATTAGAATTCTACTTTGTCTGGATAGGTGCCAAGCTCATTTTACAAGGCCTCCGATCAAACTCTGTGGTGAAGCACTTAAATATGAAGGTGAGTGGGGAGATTATATATATATATATATATATATATATTTGTAATTGCATTTAAAATACAGATATAAAGTGAATTTCCAGCAGAAATGTTTTTCAATTTCATGTGTAGTTGTCACTCAGCACTTCCTGGTATGGGTGAGCTTGTGATCCACTTCCCCCTCTCCCATGTGACAGCACTAGGTGCCTTCTGATTGAACTAGAGCTGTCACTTGGGGTCATGAATTCCATTAGCCGGCATGAACTGTGACATGTTGGTTTGGGGATAATGCAGGGCTTTCTTTCCTGGGTCCTAGGGGTTAAATGGAGCAGATTGAGAGTGTAGAAAGGTAAGTAGGTGCTTGTTTATAAGGGGAGCTCAGTAAGCCTTTTACTTTGCCCTGTATGGACAAAGCAAAGGTTCACTTTTATTGGTGGCCAAGTGCTGATTAAGATGAAGCCACTTCTCTGTAAGCAACAGCAGCTTAGCCCTGGAAGGAAGTATCCCTTCTATATATCAATTCTTTGGGCATCTGAAAGGATAGGGGCGCGACACCAGCCTGTATAGACCTGTTTGCCTTCATTTTGTAAAGAGCTGCGCATACTGTTGGTGCTATATAAATCCTGTATAATAATAATAATGTAATAATATTAATGTAATAATATGTTTTTTGAGCTGAGAGTTTCAAAGAGTACCTGTGTATGCGTTTGCAGGGTAACAATCTACGCGGTGATAGTGCGGAGGCCCTTGGAAAGCTCTTGAGACAAAATTCTTCAATCACCAGGTATGTAGATATGGTACCATAGATCACTTGGGGGTTTTAAAAGCTGAGTCTAGCAATTTTTTTTATTTTTTTGTTTTTGTTTAGAATTGAGTGGATGAGAGTTCCAAGTTCCGCCATGTTTTTTTATTTCTTTCTGTCCTTACATTCAAAACCCCTAAAATCAGAGGGGGAGCATAGTAATTCATCATGATGGATCGACTGATGGTCCTTGGGCTTCAGAAATAATGTGTGCATCAGGACAGTGCTGAGATCATGGCTGTGGAAGACCTTGACGTAACTAATGAGTTATCATCACCAGTCGTGGGGACATCCATCATTATTATTATTATTATTAATTTATTTTTCTGCTAGTAATAGCGGCGATCTGCAAATTTATTTATTTTTGTGGGATTGTGGCGGACAGATCGGACACTTTTGAGGGACCAGTGACATTTATAGTGTGCTATAAAAATGCACTGATTACTGTGTAAATATCACTGGCAGGGAAGGGGTTAACATCAGAGGCGATCAAGGGGTTAAATGTGTTCCCTGGGAGGTGTTTCTAACATTTTACAGGCTGAAAGTGACTGGAGGAGGAGAGAGATCACTGTTCCTAATCACTAGGAACAACAGATCTCTCTCTCTCTCTCTCCTCCCCTGTCAGAATGAGGATCTGTCTGTTTACATTGACAGATCCCCATTCTGGCTCTATTTCCCACAATCGCGGGTGGCCGGTGGACATTGTGGCCGCCGGCCACGCGCATTGGGTTCCCCGCCATGCAGCGGGCGTGCGCGTTCCTGTTATGGCTCTTAAAGGGGCCGACGTACAGCTACAGCGATTCGCGGGAAGGCGCCCACCTGCCACAGTATAAAGACGGTGGGCTGGTTGGCAAGTGGTTAAAAACGGTACAGTTGTGTGGGGCTCCGCCCTCACACAGCTGCGTCATTCATTCCCAGTAATCTGTGAATAAATTGACCAAAAGTACCCTCTGCCATCAGAGCAACAGCTTGTAGTTCTCAATGTAAGCTCTAACAAGCAGGGCCCTCTGATTCCTCCTTTATTGAATTGTGTTGTAACTGTACTTTGTGCCCTTAACGTAAAAAGCACTGCGCGAACTGTTGGCGCCATATAAATGCTGTATAAATAAGTGTGGGGGCGCTGGTGAGCATTCTCATAGTTCATTGATCTTCCTGCTCTGCCTGTACAGGAGGTATGGGCAGACAGCTATACTGAGAGTCTGCAGGAGCCTGACATTGCACCCGTGATCTACTGATCGCAGGTTCAATACTTTCCTGTGGGAAAAAAAATTATAAAATGCATATTATTTATTTTATTTTATTTTTCTGCAGAAATATGTCCATTTTGTTAATTTATTTATTTTATTTTTTCTCCCAAAAGGTTAACTTGACCTTTTAACTGTCATATTGCATCTATGGCCAGCTAAGCAACTATTTGATGCCCTTACTGAATGATACTGTTTTTCCCATAAGATGTTAACGTACAGAAAAGCTGATGGATTTTGTTGGGTTTCTCTTAGCCTGATTCTGGAGTGGAACAACCTGGGGATGTGGGAAGAAGGATTCTCCATGTTCTGTGATGGACTCGGCTCTAACCAGACTCTGCAGAATCTGGATCTTCGCAATAATCAGATCAATCACAAAGGAGGAGAAGAACTGTCGGCGACCTTGAAACGCAACTTCACCCTCCAAGAATTAGGTAATAATCTGGAGGAAGTCACACTGGACCTCGTTGGCTAAAGGTGTCTGAAGCAAAAGCAGTCTTTACAGTCTGTAGCAATCAGACTCCTTCTTCTTTCCAGTATGGTGTGGAAGAATAAAAGTAGGATGAGCTTGGACGTTCTGGAAACCTATGTCTATCTAAACCTTAAAATTGCACTTTTTTTTTTTTTTTTACTCCAATCAGCTGCAGGACGGACATTGACTTACTATGGGCATGTGTCCATATAAGGTCGTCCCGCTCCTTTGTTTATATGTAATGGGGAGCTGGGAGCGACTCGACCTGCAGCTAACTGGAGTCAAGCAAAGTGTGATATGAAAGGTCAGTGGATGCCCAGGCTCATCTTTAGCTGCTGTGAGCATCAGGAACTTTCCTGTCATAAATACTTTTTAGACACGAGCCAGTCCTGGAACATCTGAAGGTCAGATATCACACAGCTGTTTTCATTCAGGTGTTCGGTGGACCAAAGTGTCCAACTGCAACCCTTGGGGAAAAGCAGATAACATGTGCAATCTAAAGCCGGCCGAGATTGGAACCATGTATGGGCAGGCTGAATGTAGCCAGGTTGACCAATCGATCAACTTGGGTACACCTAGCCTGTCAGATTTTACATGCGATTATTGCTAGCGGCTGCTATAGCCACTAGCAATAATCACTGTGTTCTCCCGACGGGGAAGCCTGCTGCTGACTTTTAAAATCAGGACACTTACCTGTCCAGGGCGCCCGCAAAGTCGATCTCTCCCTCGGCTCTCGGGTGCTGCCGCCGCCATCTTCGGTAAGGGAATCAGGAAGTGAGGCTTGTGCAACCACATTATTTTAGTTTATTTATTTTTACTTCCCCCTCCCTAAAAGATATCAGTTTGCTTTTCAACTGAGTTGTACAGTTTATAGGTTACATTAAGACCCCTTTCACACCAGGGCGTTTTGCAGGCGCTATAGCGTTAGAAATAGCGCCTGCAATCCGCCCTAAAGAAGCTGCACCATTGACTGTAGTGTGAAAGCCGAGGGCTTTCACACTACAGCGGTGCGCTGGCAGGACGTCAGAAAACAGTCCTGCCAGCAGCTTCTTTGGAGCGGTGAAGGAGCGGTGTGTTTACCGCTCCTCCACCGTTGCTCCCTATTGAAATCAATGGGGCAGCGCTGTAATGCCGCCGGCAAAACGCTGCTATTGCGGCGTATTGCCGGCGGTTTTAACCCTTTCGCGGCCGCTAGCGGGGGGTAAAAGCGCCCCGCTAGCGGCCGAAATGCGCCACAAATCCGGTGGTAAAACGGCGCTAAAAATAGCGGCGTTTTCCCGCCGGCACTATCAGCGGTGTGGTGTGAAAGGGGTCTTAAGGTGTAAAAAGTTCTGAAATTATTTCTTTGTCTCTGTGTTTTTTTGTTTTTGTTTTTTTACATTTCTTCAGTTGCTTCCTGGTTTCTGACCTGGGCCAAAATGATGTCCTAAATCTGAGTCTTCGGTAGACCTGTGCACTGACAAAAAAATTCGGATTTTCAAATTTTAGATTTTCCGAATTTCAAATTTACCAATTTTGGAATTTGGAAATTAGTAAATTTAAAAGAAAATCAGTAAAATTTGAAATAATAACCTATTAGATTATAGATATTGGAATTTACTTTCAAATTTGACTGTTAGTGAAAGTAACTAATACAAATTTATCTGAAGTTAGGAATTATCCAAAATAACGACTTTCGCATCTAAACAAATGGAATAGAAAAGGGTGTTTTTTTTATTATTGTTATTATTATTATTATTATTATTGTTATTTATCATTATTATATTATTACCTTCCATTTGTTTAGATACGGCATTCGTTATTTCAGATAATCCGTAACATCGTATAAATTCGTACTTGTCGTTATGTTCACTAACTAAATTTGAAAGGAAATTCCAATACCTATAATTTATTATTTCAGATTTTCAGGTTTTCGAATTTTCAGATTTTCATTCTTATTTTTGGATTTCCAAATTTTAGTATTTTTGAATTTATGAAATTTTGAAATTTCCAATTTCCGAAATTTAGCAATTTCCGAATTCTAAATTTGGAACATTTCGGAAATTGGAATTCGGAATTTCCGAAATTTTGCAATTTCCGAAATTTGGAAAGTCAAAATACGAAAATTCAAATTTCAGAATTAACAAATTTGTTAAAAAAAAGAAATCTGGAACTAAACAAATTGCACATGTCTAGTCTTCACGAGAGCTAAGCTAAGCACACCCTCCTGCCTACATTTGAACTAAGGGCAGATGGATTCCAGAATGTAAATGCTACATGAATCATCTGCCCTTACTCAAGATGGCCACAGCTAGAAATGCTAGGGTAGTGACAAAATAAAGTATGGAGACATGGATGGATGGGTGGCTGAAGTCACGTTGAATGCCAAAAAATTAATTAAATAGCATTTTCAATATCTGGTGCTTAGATACGGCTTAGTTCAGCTTTAAGTGCACCTAGAGCCAATAGACTCAGGTCTTTGGGAAGATGTTAGTACATGGCATCGAATGAATTCCTGATGGGGCTGTTTTTTCTTGCAGACTTGCGGTGGAATAATATTGGACTCCTCGGAGGCAGAACCATTCTTAACTGTTTGCAGAACAATCGGAGCATCAGGAAGTTGGAGCTGTCTGGCAACAATATCCCCAGTGACATCTTAAAGGCTATCGGTGGGTGAAGCTTTCCAAGTCTTTCATATCTATGGAAACCAAAAGGGTCTAATATTATTTGCTCCCTGGTACCAATGCCTACTTTTCACCTCCCTCGGGTTACTGGCTGATCCTAGGCCGGTCTCCTCTCTCTAATTGACCGTGTTGATGGGGGAATCTTTCCCACAGCACTATTGAATTCTGTCGGCAGGGAGCCTTCCCAGCCAGCAGAATGAAATGATTACTGCTAGCTGCTATAACCCCCGGCAGTAATCTCATGGGAGAAAAAAATCAGACAGGCTGATTTTACCCAAGTCGATCGATGGGTTTACGTGGGTTGTAAACCAGCCTGCCACAGATGGATCGATCGAATCAGCAGGGACCGGCCAAGATTTGATCCATCTATGGCCGGCTTATAGTGGGCAGAATTGTCAGAGCTGCCATTGCTGCCTACAAGGTGCATGCTTCATCAAAGCCTGGAATCTACAGCCGCCAAAAAGCCACGTGCAAAGTTTCAGAATGAAAGAAGTGCTTATTAGACAAGTGCACTGCTGAAAAATTAGTTTGTTTTAGTTTTATTTATTTATTTATTTTTTTCTGTTTTTCGGGTCATTCGTTATGATCGCAATTCATAAATTCGTAAGTTTGGAAATTTGAATATCCAAAAATAAGAAAGAAAATCCGAAAAATTTGAAAGAATTACTAACTAACTAATAATAACTAACTTAAATTATAGATATTGTTATTTCCTTTCAAATTTGGCTGTTTGTGACTGTAATGAATACGGATTTATCCGAAGTTATGAATTATCTGGAATAAAGAATGCCGCATCTAAACAAATGGAACGCAATGAATTAATAATAATTTTTTTTTATTTATTATTATTATTGTTGTTTATTATTAATTTGTTCCGTTCCATTCGTTTAGATACGGCATTTGTTATTTCGGATAATTTGTATCTTCGGATAAATTCGTATTCTCTACGTTCACTAACAGCCAAATTTGAAAGGAAATTCCAATACCTATAATTTAATAGTTAGCAGTAGTTAAATTATTATCAGTTATTATTTCAGATTTTCGGATTATTGAATTTCCAATTTATGAATTTTTTTAATTTACGAATTTATGAATTTTCGTATTTTTGAATTTATGAATTTGCTATTTTACGAAATTTCGCATTTTTGAATTTATGAATTCTTGAACTTTTAAATTTACGAATTTACTCATATAGAAAATTTTTCCCATTTTAGAATTTACGAAGATTCGGATTTACGAATATTTGGAAAAATTCATTAAACGTGTTTTTGTTAATTCGGATATTTCCAAATTAACTAATTTGTCGAAATTCGTTAAAAAACAGACAGACAAATACAAACATTGCAGCATTATTATCCCCATGGTGAACAACAGGGGGAGACATGAATACAGACAACCCTAATATCTACTTCAACTTTGATTGGCCAGTATTGATTACTCTAATGCCGCGTACACATGACCAGACTTTTCGACAAACTAGGTCCAACGGTCTTCCCGACTGACTTTCCGAATGAACGGACTTGGCCACACACAATCACACCAAAGTCCGACGGATTCGAACGTGATGGCGTACGACCGGACTAGAATAAGGAAGTTCATAACCAGTAGCCAATAGCGTCCCTAGCCGGACTAGCATACACACAAGCGCATTTCTCTATAGGAACTGGGCCCAGCGGAGTTCCGGCTGAATAATTTGAAACATGTTCTATTTCTAAAGTCCATCAGATTTTTGGACAGCAAAGGTCCAATGAAGCCCACACACGATCGAATTGTCCGATAGATTCGTTCCTACGGACCTTTGCTGTCAAAGTCCGGTCGTGTGTATGCAGCATTAGAAATGGGTTACCTTTTTTGTATTTTTGTGTTGCAGAGCAGGGTGTCGATCACAACCAGGACAGGCAGACAGTGAGGAAGGATCATGTGGACCAAAGACAGATCCTGACAAAGGAAGTCCAGAATCTGAAACAGGAGAAGAACAAGCAGGTAAGTGATGGACGGTCTGTAGTCCGGTGTCTGAGGACAGTTCTCTGTAATCTGTAACTGACTTCTTTTTGCAGTTTCTGGACTTGATGGGAACCATTGACAGGCATAAGGAGGAGATGAGTCGCTCCAACAGGTTGGTTTTGGAGAAGAAAATCTAGGACCCGAAGATTATTTTCATTACTTTTTTTTCTTATGTTTTTTTTTTTTTTTTTTTTCTTTTTACCAGGACAACGACTTTACAGATCAATAAACTCCAGGAAACACTAGAGGATAGGAAATCTGTTGTAAATTCACTGACGGCCAAGTAAGAAGCCTCCTACTAGAAAATTCATGAAGTGGCTTTGGTGGTACTGTTTTTTTGAGAGCTGTATTTTCAAAAAGCCATTATGGCAACCTTACCATGATGTAAAAGAGTTGAAACTGAAGCGTCGCAACATTGCTAAGAAGTACAGATACAACTTTATTCCATTAAAGGTCAGGAGTACAATTCAAAAAAGGATCCAATGCGTTTCAGGGGTCTAAGTGCCCCCTTCATCAGGGCTAGAAAGAAGATTTTTATAGCATCCTGATATCCGTATAATATCCCCTCCACAGGGGTCATAATTAACCTTTTGCCGCCTGTGCTATAGGTGAAAGATGGTTACAGCAGGGCCTAAATTGCCGGGAGGGTGTCCATGTACGTCCTCTCGTGCATGTGATGCTTCCGCGCCCTGCTCTGTGATCAGAGAGTTCATGAGATTTGGCTGATCACAGATCAGAAAAAGGGCTGGTTTACACTTGTTTCAAAACAAGGCTTCGGACAGGCTTTGTTAAAGCTCTCTGAACGCCAGTCAAAGCTCCTGTCAGTAAGTAAAATAGTTGGCTTGCAGTCCTGTTTACACCTTGCTTTTGCTTGGTGCTTCGAGGAGGCTTTGGAGGAGCTTCGATGGGGCTTCGGTGGGGCTTCAAGCAAGCTTTGCCATAGACTTCTATGGAGGCTTTGAAGACTCTTTGAATCACCAATAAAGCTACATGGGGTACAATTTTTTTTTTTTTAAGCGAAGCCAAAGAAAGGCAAAAGCAAGCGTAAACAATACTGTAAGATAACCATTTTATTTAGTAACAGCGCCCGAAAGCCTTGTTTTGAAGCAAGTGTAAATGAGCCCGACCCCTTACCACGTGATCAGCTGTCAGCCAAAGACAGCTGATCACGTGATGTAAATAGAAGCTGGTAATTGGCTTTCTATTCCTCACGCTGACAGCATGAGGAGAAAAAAATGACGATTACCACCTTGTGTAAACGGGACATCGGTCCCGCACACTCAAACCCACCAGTGCCACCTACCAGTACATACCAGCATTGCTAAGCAGTGCTACCTACCAGTGCCCATCAATGCTGCCAATCAATGCCTCATCATCAGTGCCACCTATCAGTGTTGTCCAGCAGTGTCACCTACCAGTGCCCATCAGTGCAGCCTTATCAGTGCCAGCTCATCTGTGCAGCCTCATCAGTGCACATCAATGAAGGAGAAAAATTACCTGTTTGCAATTTTTTTTAACAAGCTATGAACACGTTTATTATTATTATTTTTTTATTTATTTTTTTATTTGAAGGCTTTTTTTGTTTTTTAGAAAACATAAAAACCCCGGTGGTCATAAAATATAACCACCATGCCCTGAACTAGGTGTACCCATTCCTACTGGACAGGTGGGTGGTGCTTGCCAGGTGTTAAAAATGCATACCAAATGCCCCTTTCTGCCACTTGCTTGAACACAGTGCGTGTATTCTTCGTTCTTCCAGGTTACACATGTCTGACGCTGCTCTGGCTCTTTCACAACAGAAAGCACAAGACCTGGAACTGATCCTCACTCAGACGAAGCGTGACAGTGCCAACCTGCGGGAACAACTTGTTAAAGAGCTGCGAAAGGAGAAGGAGGTATATGGGGAATGTTTTTACTGAGGGTACTGTTTTACTGACGCTATCATTGGGCAGAGAGGTATTGTTCCAAGTTTGAGTTTACGGGGGGGGGGGGGGAGAGATGTATTACGCAGAACTTTGCACTAACGATAATGTAGGATTTAGGGGCAATGGGGTTGATTTACTAATTTACAAATACTGCAGCTGCTGACTTTTAATAATCGGACACTTACCTGTCCCAGGGTCCAGCAATGCGGGGGAACGAAGCCCCACTCGTCTCCCCCTCCTCTCTGTGGCGCCGGCATAGTCACGCTGGGCGCCCGGCTGTGGCTTCACAGCTGGGCATGCGCGAGCCACTCTGTGACTGGCCGGGCAATCATCTGGGACCTGTGACGTGTCCCAGATGATTGCCCAAAGGGAGGAGGAGAGAGGTGATCTGCCTTCCGGTACCACAGGTGTGCGCCGGGAGAAAGTGGGAGCTGGAAGGTTTCTTCTCCACCCCCCCCCCCCAAAAAAAAAATGACAGGCCAAATGTGGCATGTCAGGGGGTCACCTCTCTTAAAGAGGAAATTACATTTTTGGGTGGAACTCCGCTTTACTTCTGGTCCTGTAATCCTATTGAAAGAGGCTATAACCAAATTAAAACAGCAGATGACATAAAGTTGGTTATTCTCCCTTTACCTGGGCACCTGCCCTCTCGCATGCAATGTTCTATGTGTATCAGATGAACTATGAAGAGAATATGAGATAAATATATCGGTATGGGGGGCTCAATGGGTAGCTGAGCCAGCTGCCTTTCCAGGATCCTGGCCATATGGTTAGGATCTCTTCAGAGCCTGGACCGTCTCTGTGACATCAGCCCACAGGGGGCTTTAGCCCAAACTGCAAACTGCACTTCTGTGATCCATAGGAGAAGTACAGCGAAAAAAATCTTTGGCTATTCTTCTCCTTTTTAATTGTTTGGTTCCCCAATAATGCTAATTTGGGTCCTCCATGTGCTTGCCCAATTACATTGGATCATCACCCAATCCAGTAATTAAAAAAAAAAAAAAGAAAAAAAATCCAGATTCTAATACTCTCATCTAAATTCTATTGAAACCTTCAAGGGTTAGTTTGCCTCAAAAAAAAAAAAAAAAAATTCTCTATGCAGTTCACGAACACTAATGCCCCGTACACACAGTCGGACTTTACGACAAAAACATCCGGAACGAAGTTGTCGGAAAATCCGATCGTTCTGAACGCGGTGACGTAGAACACATACGATGGGACTATAAACGGGCCAGTAGCCAATCGCTTTTGTCTCGTTATTTATGCTGAGCATGCGTTGGAATTTAAACAATCGGATTTTGTTGTCAGAAAATTTTAGATCCAGCTCTCAAAATTTTTGTGCAGGAAATTCCGACAGAAAAAGTCAGATGGGGCCCACACACGATCGGATTTTCCTACAACGCGGTCCGATTGCACATTTTCCATCGGAAAGTCCGACCGTGTGTACAGGGCATTATTCATAATTTTAAAGCCCAACTCCAGGCAAAAAAAATACAGTTTTCGCATGCAGTGGGGCTGGGCTCACACTGCACGGGTTAACTGCTTATTTTTTCCTGGGGAGAGGAGAGCAAAGATATACTTACCTGATCCTCCAGCCCTCCCAGCACAAGACCAGTCCGGCACCCCCGTGCTCCAGCGGTCTTGAATAGTGCACTGTTCCTGACGTCATCAGACCCAGAGCATGCTTCATAGACCAGGAACAGTCCACCACTGGACCGCAGGGGAGCGCCGTTTTCTGGGAAATTGAAGGATCAGATGAGTATATGCTTTCTGCTTACACCTAGGCTAAATGAGCTGCTACTGCATGGGAGTTGAGCTTTGAACTAATCAAATTTTTAAAAAATATCAGTGTATGCTCCTCCCATACTGTAGACCAGGGATATGCAATTAGCGGACCTCCAGCTGTTGCAGAACTACAAGTCCCATGAGGCATAGCAAGACTCTGACAGCCACAAGCATGACACCCAGAGGCAGAGGCATGATGGGACTTGTAGTTTTGCAACAGCTGGAGGTCCGCTAATTGCATATCCCTGATGTAGACCATTCATGCATTCATTGAAGCCTCGCCCCAAACACTTTTGATATTTTTTTCACAGCTCTGTCCTCTCCTCTCGACAGATCAGCCATTAGGATGCGCACCCCCTATCAGTACAGAAGGGAGTGCCATCCTTCTGCAGAGCCCTGCATATATGCATTGTGCTCTCCACTGGGTAAATGAGCTCAGCAGCTGCGATGAGAGAGAGAGTTTTGCAGCTGCTGAGGTCAACTACGGCAACAAGAGATAGAGAGATAGTGTTGTGCATATTCAGGGCTCGGAAGGATGGTGCTCATTCCTATACCAATAGGGGGCGCTCATCCTAACAGCTGATACTTCCTAGAGAAGAGGGCAGGATGAAAAATATCAGGGGCGTTCAGTCCATATCCAGGATGTATATGAAGTCAGGGACTCGCTCAGCCCACCGACCTCCACCCACAAATAAAATATCACTTTTGTGTTGACTGACCTTTTAATAAATTATGTATGTCCTATATCATTGCTTAACCAATAAATTATCCAAATTAACTCGTACTGTAAGTTAAATGACCATTTGGTTATTGGTATAGATAGATAAGTACTGCAAGGCTGGAATTGTTTGATACTTTCCTTTTGTTATTAACCACTTCAATACCGGGCACTTTCGCCCCTTTCCTTCCCAGGCCAATTTTCAGCGCTCTTGCAATTTCAATAAGAATTGCGCGGTCATGCAACACTGTACCCAAATTAAATTTTTATCATTTTGTTCACACAAATAGAGCTTTCCTTTGGTGGTATTTATACACAAATTCGGTTTTTATTTTTTGCGATATAAGCGAAAAAAGAGCGTGAATTAAAAAAAATCTATATTTTCTACTTTCTGTTTTAAAAGAAATCCAATAAAATCAAATTTTGTCATAAATCGAAGCCAAAATGTATTCTGTTACATGTCTTTGGTAAAAAAAAAATCCTGTTAAGTGTATAATAATTGGTTTGCGTGATCACGGACAGATGTACGCACATGATATGTACAGATGTGTGCAGATGATCACAGACATGTGTGCAGATGATCATTGGGACATGTGATTTTACTGTTATATATGTGGGGGACATGTGTTTTTACTATGTGGGGACGCTATCTTGGGGACATTGTGATTCTACATTGTGTGGGGACACTGGGCCGGTGATCAGTGGGTAAAAAGCTGTAAAAAAACAGCTCATACTCACTGATCACCAGCTGGCTTCAGCGATCCGCTCTCCTCTCCTCACTGACAACTTCCGCGTGAGGAGAGGAGAGCCGATCGCCTAGCTACCGGCTCTCTATTTACATCACATGACTGCTCTGATTGGACATAGCCATCAAGTGATCAGGAGGGCCAATCACAGAGCCCTCCTGCCAATCGGAGATGCGCCATGTCTGGGTGACACGATGGCGCATCGGGATCGCGCCGTTGCGCAAGCGCGATCCTTCTCCTTCTGAGGGACGTTTCTGAATGTCCATTCAGAAGGAGAAAGCGCCCACCCGGCCGTATATTTGCAGTGGGAGGTGGTTAAGGCTGCATTCACACATGAGTGTTTTCAGCTCCTAAAACGCCCAACAAGCAAAATTCCATTAATTTCAATGGCGACTGTTCACATCCTGAGCGTTTTGTCACCTGAAGCAAACCACCTGAAAAAACACCCTAAGCTCAAAAAAACATGAGCTTCTTTGGGGCAGATTACAGGCGTTTTTCTGCCTTTTTACATCGGTGACCTGAACAAAATTGCGTAAAAATCGCAGTAAAAAAAACACGCGACTTTGAAATGCTCAGGTGTGAATGAAGCCTTAATCTTGCTATCAATGTGGGAAGAGATCCCATAAAACAGAAGGTAACTCCAGTCAGTAGACGGTTAGATCAAACATCAATAACCGTTTTCTTTTTAGGACTTTGCAACACGTGAGCTGAGACTTAGGCAGGAACTGGCAGCTTCCAATGAGAAAATCCTCGTCTACCGCAGCAAGGTAAGCCTCCAATCTATGCTGTATGGTAACAGATTGGAAAGGAGGTTGTAGCATTTAAAAAGATTTTAACTGGTTGATTATACTCTGTAAATATGTTGGTTTACCCCCCCTCCCCCTTCATGACCAGGCCATTTTCTGCGAGACGGCACTGCGTTATTTTAACTGACAATTGCGCGGTCGTGCGACATTGTACCCAAATAAAATGTATAGAGCTTTCTTTTGGTGGTATTTGATCACCTCTGCGGTTTTTATTTTTTACGCTATAAACAAAAAAAATATCTGACAATTTAAAAATATATGTATATATTTTTTACTTTTCTGCTCTAAAAGACATCCAATAATAAAATTTAAAAAGTAAAATTTCTTTATCAATTTAGGCCAATATGAATTCTGCTACATATTTTTAGTAAAAAAAAAAAATCATATATTGATTGTTTTGCGCAAAAGTTATAGCGTCTACAAACTATGAGATATATTTTTGGAATTTTAATTTTTTTACTAGTAATGGCGGCGAACAGCAACTTATAGCGGGACTGCGATATTGCGGCAGACAATTCGGACACTGACACTAATGCCCCGTACACATGATCATGAATTCCGCCAGAAAAAACTTGAATGGTTTTTCAGACGGAATTCCACTCAAGCTTGGCTGGCATACACACGGTCACACAAAAGTTTTCTGAACTTTCCACCATCAAAAACTCGGTGACGTACAACACCACAGCGAGCCGAGAAAATGAAGTTCGATGCTTCTGAGCATGCGTCAAATTGTTTCCGAGCATGCGTAGGAGTTCTGTGTGTCGGAATTTGTACAGACGATCAGAATTTCCAATCGAAACTTTTCGGAATTTCCGTTCGAAACTTTTTCCGACCGAAAAATACAGAACCTGCTCTCGATCTTTTGCTGGCGGGAATTCAGCCAGCAAAAGTCAGATGGAGCGTACACACGGTCGCAAATTGCTGGACGAATTTCCATTCGTGTGTACGGGGCATTATACAGCGAGTGTAAGTAATCCCTCTTCAGTCACTGTACAGCAGAGCTCAGAGAATGGGAGGGAGAAGCAGCACAAGGAACCAATCAGTTAATCTGCCTACAAGGAGAATGCTGATAGAAAGAGAAAGCAAAGTGACAGAGAGATGAGATCGTTGGTGTACTACTTTTTCCTTTCACTGTCCAATTGAGGGCAGATTCATGGCGGCTGGGGTCAGAAGTGGTTTGAATGATGCTGATTATCATATAACCTGGAAGAAAAGGATGAATCATTAGGACATTTAGATGTAAATCGTTTTTAATTAAAAGCTGGTAGCCAATACATTGTTTCAGAAAGGCATTAAAGCCAAAGCATTAGTGCCGTGGTCAGCCATGGCAACCTACATAGTCTCTCCTGACAGGTGGACCTTTAAAATTATCCTAATGATGATTGTCCGTTGTATGACCCCCACAGGTGGAGGAGCTGGAGAGGAAGTGCTCAGGACAGCAGGAACAGCTTTTCGAGCTAAAGCAGGAACTTACCAACACAAGTGCAGAGCTCAAACTTCGAGCAATTCAGGCAGAAGGTAGGTGCTGGGTGTTGCAAGGCTTAAGGTGTATTTAAACCCAAGAAAAGATTTATAAGATTATATATAATATATATATATATAGATGTGTGTGTGTGTGTGTATATATATAATGTATGTGTATATAGATATATACAGTATCTCGCAAAAGTGAGTACACCCCTCACATTTTTGTATCTTTTCATGTGACAACACTGAAGAAATGACACTTTGCTACAATGTAAAGTAGTGAGTGTACAGCTTGTATAACAGTGTACATTTTCTGTCCCCTCAAAATAACTCAACACACAGCCATTAATGTCTAAACTGCTGGCAACAAAAGCGAGTACACTCCTAAGTAAAAATGTCCAAATTGGGCCCAATTAGCCGTTTTCATATGAATCATTAGTGTTACAAGGTCTCAGGTGTGAATGGGAAGCAGGTGTGTTAAATTTGGTGTTGTCGCTCTCACTCTCTCATACTGGTCATTGGAAGTTCAACCTCATGGCAAAGAACTCTCTGAGGATCTGAAAAAAAAGAATTGCTGTTTTACATAAAGATGGCCTAGGCTATAAAAAGATTGCCAAGACCCTGAAACTGAGCTGCAGCACAGTGACCAAGACCATACAGCGGTTTAACAGGACAGGTTCCACTCAGAACAGGCCTCGCCATGGTCATCCAAAGAAGTTGAGTGCACGTGCTCAGCGTCACATCCAGAGGTTGTCTTTGGGAAATAGACATATGAGTGCTGCCAGCATTGCTGCAGAGGGTGAAGGGGTGGGGGGGTGGGGGGTCAGCCTGTCAGTGCTCAGACCATGCGCTGCACACTACATCAAATTGGTCTGCATGACTTTTGTCACAGAAGGAAGACTCTTCTAAAGATGATGATGTTTGCTGAAGACAAGCAGACTAAGGACATGGATTATTGGAACCATGTCCTGTGGTCTGATGAGACCAAGATAAACTTATTTGGTTCAGATGGTGACAAGCGTGTGTGGCGGCAACCAGGTGAGGAGTACAAAGACAAGTGTGTCTTGTCCACAGTCAAGCATGGTGGTGGGAGTGTCATGGTCTGGGGCTGCATGAGTGTTGCTGCGCATTGGGGAGCTACAGATCAATGAGGGAACCATGAATGCCAACATGTACTGTGACATAAGAAGCAGAGCATGATCCCCTCCCTTTGGAGACTGGGCTGCAGGGCAGTATTCCAACATAACGACCCAAAACACACCTCCAAGATGACCACTGCCTTGCTAAAGACACTAAGGGTAAAGGTGATGGACTGGCCAAGCATGTCTCCAGACCTAAACCCTATTGAGCATCTGTGGGACATCCTCAAACGGAAGGTGGATGAGCACAAGATCTCTAACATCCACCAGCTCTGTGATGTCATCATGGAGGAGGGGAAGAGGACTCCAGTGGCAACCTGTGAAGCTCTGGTGACCTCCATGCCCAAGAGGGTTAAGGCAGTGCTGGAAAATAATGGTGGCCACACAAAATATTGACACTTTGGGCCCAATTTGGACATTTTCACTTAGGGGTGTACTCACTTTTGTTGCCAGCGGTTTAGACATTAATGGCTGTGTGCTGCGTTATTTTGAGGGGACAGGAAATTTACACTGTTATACAAGCTGTACACTCGCATACAAATGTTATAAATTAAGTTGCAGTTCAGTGAGTAAAATAAGTATTTGATCCCCAAGCAAAACATGACTTAGTACTTGGAGAAGAAACCCTTGTTGGCAAGCACAGAGGTGAGACGTCTCTTGTAGTTGGTGACCAGGTTTGCACACATCTCAGGAGGGATTTTGGTCCACTCTTCTTTACAGATCTTCTCTAAATCAGGGATCCTTCAAACTACGGCTCTCCAGCTGTTGCGAAACTACACATCCCATGAGGCATTGTAAAACTCTGACATTCACAGACATGACTAGGCATGAACAACTGGAGGGCCATAGTTTGAAGACCCATGCTCTAAATCCTTAAAGGGGACCTGCAGTCTGCTCACATAATTTGTAATAAAAACATCTTTGCCATTCTGAAGCTTCCCTCCAACCACTTTGCATATTATTATATATATATATACTGTGATTCTGTACTTGCCATTATGCTGCAGAAATCGCCCCCAATGAGTCTGGCTGCAACCATTTTAACTGTGGGCAGCTGAAGCTGCTGCCTGTTCACTTCCTGGATTTACACAGAGGCACACCTCCAGCTCTGCAATTCTCATTGGTCCTCTTATGACTCATTCCCAAACCCTCAGGTGAGAGAAAGAGAGCTGTTCATGATGTAATAAGCCTAGGCTAATTACCAGACAAGAAACAGGAAGTGGGCTGTATAAGGTATTTACTGGCAGAAAAAAAATGTTTTACTATCCAAAGTTAAAACAACAAGGGCAAGGGTGTAAACAACATGGAAGCATGGATCCATCCCGCCTTGTATCAACGTTTCAGGCTGGTGGTGGTGTAATGGTGTGGGGGGGATATTTTCTTGCCACACTTTGGGCCCTTTAGTACCAATTGAGCGTCGTTTAATCCCCACGACCTACCTGAGTATTGTTGCTGACCATGTCCAACCCGGTACTAGCAAGGTGTACCTAATAAAGTGGCTGGTGAGTGTGAATGCCCATAATAAATAAATAAGTAATTAAAACAATGTGCAACAAAACAAATGGATAAGATTTGAAGAGGAATTGGGATTTATTTGTATCCAGTCAGGTGGGCCTTGGCACTACATAGTTGTTGGTAAACCTAAAAAGTGGTAAAAAGGTGGTTGGTAAACCTAAAATAAAAGAGTCTTTTTTTTTTTTTTTCTTCACAGAGCGTTTGGAAGCAGAAAAAAAGAGATTCCGACAGGCCCAGGATGAAGCCAATATTCTGCGGCAGAAAGAAGTAAGCCTTTGTGGACTGTTTTCTGCTTCAGCTTGATGCCCGGTAGCATCAAAGCGCGAGCCTAACTCTTATGTGATTACAGTTGGAGCACATGACACGCCACCTGGAGGACAACGAAAGAGCAGCGCAAGAAAGAGTTCAGCGGATTGACGCCACAAAAATCGCACTCGAGGAGGTGAGATCTGCTGGATTATTCTATATAGCCGTGTAAGGAGAAAAAAAAAGCCACATGCAAGATGTAGTAGACTTTAGCATCCAATCCCCACTACTGTCCTACTAGAGTCAGTGAAATATAATTGGTGGCTGGTTATTACTAGTCATAGTACTTTGTAGATTGCTGTTTGAAGCACTGAATAAGCCAGACGGAAGCTATTTGTCAGGACAGGTTCACTTGCATGACGTCTCATTGATCTCTTTCCATGTATAATAGGGCTTGCATGGTATATGGGACTTGCAAAAGTGATGGTAAATCTCTCAGATGTGACAGACCGCAATATATCTAGTCTCCCACAGTACATAAAACATGGAAATGCAATTATTTTAGTAAACATAAACTGCTAAATACTTTTACTCATCAGCGGTATATAGCAGTCTTGTGACTTCTACCAGTGTCTGGTTAAAGCTTGTAGGAGGAGTTTTAATTCTCCTCTGACTGTCCTATAAAGCTGCAGGACCCCTGACCTTCTGTCTGGACAGTGCTGATTGGCCCTGTGCTGATCACATGCACTCTCCCACGAAAAAATAAAAAAACACTCTCTAGCAATACAAACTGAGCATGTGCAGAGTGCTCCCTAAGGCTCTGTTTTATCAGGAGATGGATTAGGGATAGTGGAAGAAGGAGCGAATCAGAGAAGACAGGATCAAACAGCCTTTTTAGACAATGCAGACAAAAAAAACCTTAGATTCCACAGTGAGTATAACAAGCATGCTTTACTGCTTATGACGTCTGATTTTACTGTTGTGGGTTTAGTAACACTATTTGTGAACCCAGTAGATGTAAACTCAGGAATACGACAACACATTGCTTGCATTACTATCAATCACATAACCATACAGCCAGCTTCGTGTGCTCCCTCCCCATAGCAGGGGGCGTGTCTACAGCAAGCGAGCAGGCACAGTGTGACGCCATACTCAGTGGGTCCAAGCTTGTACCCGCTGCAGCCGCAACACATCAGGCCTGAGCAGGGCATGGCCACAAAACTGACTACAGGAGATACAGGCACACCGTAGCGGAGGCACAGCATTCTTGTTTTTCCTAGCAGTGATCCCAAGGATGCCATCTGACCACGCCAGCATGACTCTGCTTCCGTTCTTGGCGTGGTCAGTTTGATAGTAGTAGATGGTTTGATAAAAGGATCACAAGTTATATAGCAAAAAAGATTTAATAGAATTTGTAGAGGCTATATTTTTCAAGAACTGAAGGTATAATTTACCACTTTTAAGAAATCTTCACTTGTGAGGCAACATGAGCAAGTTTAGCTGCAACAGTTCAAAGCTGTCCTCTGCAGTACTCTTTCCCCACCACTAGATGCCACCAATCTTCCCTTAAAGCCCAGGCTGTCATGGACCCTCCCCCTGGGGCAGCATCACCAGATCAGAATGCCCATCATGTTAGTGGCATTTTGTAATGCATTAAGGAGTGCCCAGAGGGGGCACCACCAGACCAGCCAGAAGGTATATCTGCTTGGTTTTGTGCATAGGTGGAGGTTTATAAACCCTAGGCCTCAGCTTTAAAAATACTGAGAACATATCTAGCTGTCACATCTTGATTGGTCAATATGTTGGTAGTAAATGGAGTCTTTATTGTTTAAATGGTAAATATAAAGCTGTGACTCTATATACAGTATATCGTCCATATCTTCCTTAGAGCCCATACTGTATGAAGCACACTGCCTGGCCTGACAAATATTTCTCTCTCTCCACAGGAACTGAACAGGATGAAGATGACGCTGGCGAATGAGCGCGCTCAGACAGAAGAAGAGATCCAGAAGGCACGGAGTGCTGCTCAGCAGGAAGCGGTGAGAGTTTTTCCATATAGGAAAAGCCCAACCTAGACATGTGCAGAACTAACAAAATGTGTTTGTTTAATTTAATTTCCATTAGTTTAAATAATTTTGTTTTGTTAAATTTGTTTTAATTAATTTTCGGAATTAATTTTATTTAATTTGTTTGTTTTATAATTCGATTTAGAATTTTCCGAATTCGTTCTAATTCAATTCAACTTGACCAAATTTGGAAAATTTCAAATAAGCATTTGAATTAAAATTGATTCTATTTGAATTTCGGAAGACTGTTATATACTTTCCATTTTATTCTATTCTATTTTTTTTTTTCTATTCTTTTCTTATTTAAATTTATTCTTTTTGAAATAGAATTTCAGAAGATGGTTCGATTCTATTCTATAGTTTTTTTTTCTGTTCTATTCTAATCAACAGTATTCCATTTTAAATTTGAATTTAAGAAGATGGTTATGTTCTTAAATTTTTATTCTATTATTTTATTTTCTATTCTTTTCTTATTGAATTATTTTATATTCCACTCTCATCTACTCTATTCAAATGTATTCTATTCAAAATTTGAAGGATGGTCATATTCTTTCTATTTTATTCTATTCTATTGGTTTTTTTCTATTCTTTTCTAATCTACTCTTTTCTATTCCTTTATTTTCTATTCTATTTTATTATTTTTTTTAATTTTTTCTTATATTATATAAAATAATGCACTGGTGAACCCCGCATTCTCTGCATAACACACTCCTAAACCCTCCTCTCCTGTAATACTTATTTTATTTCAGTTCTCAGTAAAAATGTTTTATCAAAAAAATAAAGTTCGGACTTGCTGTCTTTTTTTTTGGGGGGGGGGGGGGGGGGGCTATTGATCTTTGACTTCATTAGTGTTGTTCAAGTAGATCTCCATCTCTCGAAGGCCCCCAAGCTACTTGAATTGAACTATAAGATGGAGCCTTGCTGTATGGTAGACTTCTTGCCCCTCACACCACCATGCAAATCCCTCTTTGTTATTTGACTTTATAATTTGCTCATATTTTCAGATCTGTCCATTTTTTTTATTTTTTTTTAAAGAAATCGACCTTTAAATTTCCAATGAAATTGATAAGGACATCGATAACAAGTATAATTTTTAACAGTTGTCTTATTCCCTCTGAGCAGCAGCAGCACTCTGCTGTCCTGCAGGACAAGATCCGAACTCTAACCCAGTCCCGGGACCAGACTCAGGCTCAGGTCCTGCAGCAGAAGCAGATAGCAGGGGAGCTTCAGGCCCAGAACAACCAACTTGGCTTAGAGATCGAAGGTCTGAAAAGACGCATTGATGGATTGCAACAGGTACTGAGAACTTTTAAATCGCTTTAGCTTTTCATGACACATGATAGAAATGCGTGGATAACGGGAATGCAATTAATGTCTGTGTATGGTCAAAATTAAACATTTAGTACATCTCTGCAATGCCTGCACATTTCCCAATGCTTTGTCTCTATATAAATGTTGTAAGTATATAAAAATACCCATTGATATGGCAATAATCCAGTGAGTTCCCAACTTCCTTAGTGAGCTGACAACACTAAGAGCCCTTTGTACAGACCTTCCTCCCTCGGTACAGACCTTCCTCCCCTCGGTACAGACCTTCCTCCCCTCGGTACAGACCTTCCTCCCTCGGTACACACCTTCCTCCCTCGGTACACACCTTCCTCCCCTCGGTACACACCTTCCTCCCCTCGGTACAGACCTTCCTCCCTCGGTACACACCTTCCTCCCTCGGTACACACCTTCCTCCCTCGGTACACACCTTCCTCCCTCGGTACACACCCTACTCCATCAGTATAGACTTTCCACCTCAGCACAGACCCTCCTCCCTCAGTATATACCCCTCCCTCAGTATATACCCCTCCCTCAGTACAGACCTTCCTCCCTCAGTACAGACCTTCCTCCCTCAGTACAGACCTTCCTCCCTCAGTACAGACCTTCCTCCATCAGTATAGACTTTCCACCTCAGCACAGACCCTCCTCCCTCAGTATATACCCCTCCCTCAGTATATACCCCTCCCTCAGTACAGACCTTCCTCCCTCAGTACAGACCTTCCTCCCTCAGTACAGACCTTCCTCCCTCAGTACAGACCTTCCTCCTTCAGTACAGACCTTCCTCCCTCAGTACAGACCTTCCTCCCTCAGTATAGACTTACCACCTCAGCACAGACCCTCCTCCCTCAGTATATACCCCTCCCTCAGTATATACCCCTCCCTCAGTACAGACCTTCCTCCCTCGGTACAGACCTTCCTCCCCTCGGTACAGACCTTCCTCCCCTCGGTACAGACCTTCCTCCCCTCGGTACAGACCTTCCTCCCCTCGGTACACACCTTCCTCCCTCGGGACACACCTTCCTCCCTCGGTACAGACCTTCCTCCCCTCGGTACAGACCTTCCTCCCTCGGTACAGACCTTCCTCCCTCGGTACAGACCTTCCTCCCTCGGTACACACCTTCCTCCCTCGGGACACACCTTCCTCCCTTGGTACAGACCCTCCTCCATCAGTATAGACTTTCCACCTCAGCACAGACCCTCCTCCCTCAGTATATACCCCTCCCTCAGTATATACCCCTCCCTCAGTACAGACCTTCCTCCCTCAGTACAGACCTTCCTCCCTCAGTACAGACCTTCCTCCCTCGGTACAGACCTTCCTCCCCTCGGTACAGACCTTCCTCCCCTCGGTACAGACCTTCCTCCCCTCGGTACAGACCTTCCTCCCCTCGGTACACACCTTCCTCCCTCGGGACACACCTTCCTCCCTCGGTACAGACCTTCCTCCCCTCGGTACAGACCTTCCTCCCTCGGTACAGACCTTCCTCCCTCGGTACAGACCTTCCTCCCTCGGTACACACCTTCCTCCCTCGGGACACACCTTCCTCCCTTGGTACAGACCCTCCTCCATCAGTATAGACTTTCCACCTCAGCACAGACCCTCCTCCCTCAGTATATACCCCTCCCTCAGTATATACCCCTCCCTCAGTACAGACCTTCCTCCCTCAGTACAGACCTTCCTCCCTCAGTACAGACCTTCCTCCCTCAGTACAGACCTTCCTCCCTCAGTACAGACCTTCCTCCCTCAGTACAGACCCTCCTCCATCAGTATAGACTTTCCACCTCAGCACAGACCCTCCTCCCTCAGTATATACCCCTCCCTCAGTATATACCCCTCCCTCAGTACAGACCTTCCTCCCTCAGTACAGACCTTCCTCCCTCAGTACAGACCTTCCTCCCTCAGTACAGACCTTCCTCCCTCAGTACAGACCTTCCTCCCTCAGTACAGACCCTCCTCCATCAGTATAGACTTTCCACCTCAGCACAGACCCTCCTCCCTCAGTATATACCCCTCCCTCAGTACAGACCTTCCTCCCTCAGTACAGACCTTCCTCCCTCAGTACAGACCTTCCTCCCTCAGTACAGACCTTCCTCCCTCAGTACAGACCCTCCCCCCTTAGTATATATTCCTCCCTCAGTACAGACCCTCCTCCCTCAGTACAGACCTTCCTCCCTCAGTACAGACCTTCCTCCCTCAGTACAGACCTTCCTCCCTCAGCACAGACCCTCCTCCCTCAGTATATACCCCTCCCTCAGTACACTCACCCCCTCAGCGCTGACACACCTTTATCAGTATAGACTCCCCCTCCATCAATATAGAGACCCCCTCGGTACAAACCCCCTCCATCAGTATAGACCACCCTCAGTACGTGTGATAGTAGATCCCCCCTCTCCCCTATCATAGCCCCCCAGCACATGTCCATCTGCATTACAATACACTGTACAGACCTCAGAACAGTGCAGGATATGCACAGCGATGTGTCCCTCGGACCCCAAGCGACACCATTGCAAAGTGGGCCTAGTGCACTATCTTTAGCACTTTATTATAGGATAACAGTAAACATAATATATTCAGAAGCCAAGTAGACCTAACACACAGAATCTGGAAGTCCGCTCTCTGATCTCATGAACATGTGGATGACAATGCCAGCTTATGCATTTCGGGGAGCTGGTCCCCATCTTCAGAACAGTGCCTGGTACAACCTTGGCCTCCTAAAATAGAATGACTATGATCACACCCATAATGGGCGCATTCGCCACCCCAAAATGTGTAAGCTGGCACTGCCCTCCACATGTTCATGAGTTCAGAGAGCGGACTTCTAGATTCTATGTTATATGCTATCAGTGTACCTGGCTTATGAATATATATTATGTTTACTGTTACCCTGTAATAAAGTGCTGAAGATAATGCACTAGGCATTTTCACCCTCTTTATTTTTTGTTTTTTCTGCAGCCTTGGATTTCCCCAATCTGAGGAGGGGCGCATCGCTTGTCTCTACCAGTCTGGGTTGCTCAGTGGTGCTGTTACAGATGGACTTTAAACCTTTCATGACTAGGCCTATTTCTGACATTTGGTGTTTACAAGTTAAAATCCGTATTTTTTGCAAGAAAATTACTTGGAACCCCCAAACATTATATATACTTTTTTTTTTTAGCAGAGAATCTAGATAATAAAATGGCGATTGTTGCAATATTTATGTGACACGGTATTTGTGCAGTGGTGTTTTAAATGCAACTTTTTGGGAAAAGGGACACTGTCACGAATTAAAAAAAAAAAAAAAACAGTAAAGTTAGCCCAGTTTTGCATAATGTGAAAGATGATGTTACGCCAAGTAAATAGATACCAAACATGCAACCCTTTATAATTGCACGCACTCGTGGAATGGCGACAAACTACGGTACCTAAAAATCTCCATAGGCGACGCTTTAAAATTTTTTACGGTTAGCAGGTTAGAGTTACAGAGGAGGTCTAGTGCTAGAATTATTGATCCCACTCTGATAATCGTGGCAATATCTCACATGTGTAATTTTAACGCTGTTTACATACGCGGGCGTGACTTCCGTATGCATTTTCTTTGCTGTGCAAGCTCACAGGGACGGGGTGCTTTAAAAAAAAAAAATCTTATTTTATTTAATTTTATATAATTAAATTGTGTTTTTACAAAAAAAAAAATGCGATCATTTTTATTGCTGTCACAAGGAATGTAAACATCCCTTGTGACAGGTACTCTATAGAGAGATGGGGGGTCTAAAAGACCCCCCATCCCTCCTTTACACTTCAAAGTATTCCAATCGCCGTTGATTCTGAACACTGTATTTTTTTTAAAAACCGGCGCCATTGGCACCCGAGTAAACCGAAAGTGTCGTTGTGACGAAGCCATTTCCCGTCTGTCTCGTGGCGCCTCTCAAATCGGAACTCCCAGTGGAACGGGAGGCCCGGTAAGAGTGGTGGGAGGCGGCGGGGGCGGGATGTCCCCTCCCACTCCTTCGGTATAACAGCTGAGCGGCTTTTAGCCGCATCGGTTGTTATACCTGGAAAGCCGGCTCTAAAAAACAGTACTGGGCTTCATCCCGGTATAACCCCTGGAAGCTGAGTACGCACATCTGCGTACGCTCAGCTGGAAGGGGTTAAGCAGTGGCGGCCAGGGCCGGTGCTACCACTAGGCAAACTAGGCAGCCGCCTAGGGCGCACTGCTGCCTAGGGGCACCCGGCCGCTGGCTTCCCTCCGCATTTGCATGCTCTGCAGGCTGCAGCATGTAACTAACTCAGTCTGACTGCTAGTGTAATTAGAGGTGCAGTACAGAACTGGATCCAGTGCTAGAGGAAGCAGAGCCGATGTCCTTCCTGTATAGCGGCACCTTCTGTCACATTAGCAGGGCAAAGTGGGGGTGGAGTCAGGGGTGGGGCCAATGGGGGGGCGGCAAAATTAGGTTTCGCCTTGGGTGTCAAAAATCCTTGCACCGGCTCTGGTGGCGGCCACTCATTAGGGGTGCCAGTGTATGGAAATAAGAATGTTTTGGTGATCTGAATTCATTGAATAACCCATATATTGTACCTGCAGGAAATTTCTAGGAAAGACCAAGAAAGGCTCACCGAAGTCACAAAGGTTCGAGTGGAGTTACAGGAACAGATTGGACACCTGGAGGCTGAGCTCGCCACCCAGGAAGGTCTTAAAGAAAGGATATCCGCAATGGAGAGACAACAAAAAGGTACTACATACTGCCAGTGCTGCAAGAATAAAATACATACACTATATTGCTAAAAGTATTGGGATGCCTGCCTTTACACACACACACACACACACACACACACACACACACACACACACACACACGAACTTTAATGGCATCCCAGTTTTAGTCTGTAGGGTTCAATATTGAGTTGGCCCACCCTTTACAACTATAACAGCTTCAACTCTTCTGGGAAGGCCGTCCACAAGGTTTAGGAGTGTGTCTATGGGAATGTTTGATCATTCTTCCAGAAGCGCATTTGTGAGGTCCGGCACTGATGTTGGATGAGGCCTGGCTTGCAGTCTCCACTCTAATTCATCCAGAGGTGTTCTATTGGATTGAGGTCAGGACTCTGTGCAGGCCAATCAAGTTCCTCCACCCGAAACTCGCTCATCCATGTTTTTATGGAGCTTGCTTTGTGCACTGGTGTGCAGTCATGTTGGAACAGGAAGGGGCCATCCCCAAACTGTTCCCACAAAGTTAGGAGCATGAAATTGTCCAAAATGTCTTGGTATACTGATGCCTTAAGAGTTCCTTTCACTAGAACGAAGGGGCGAAACCCAACCCCTGAAAAACAACCCCACACCATAATCCCCTCTCCACCAAATTATTTGGAGGGGTGGCCCAATACTTTTGGCAATATAGTGTGAATGAACGAGTTTGGTGTGGAGGAACTTGACTGGTCCTGACCTCAACTTGATAGAACACCTTTGAGATGAATTGGAAGAGCCTAAAGAGATAACCCCCCCCCCGACAGTCTCTTGAGGACCCCATTGTTGAGTTCCCAGGCCTGCACCCCTGTTGTTAGGGACTCCCACCATTCCTGACAGGTTTTTTATGTTATGGAGAAAGAAATAGGAACTGAACACGCACAAAGGTAGGCACACCCAAAACTTCCAGGAGGACGGGAACAGATTTGGTGAATTATCATCTGTTGACATATCTAAGACCTCCTAAAAAGTCAGCTCACCAGCCTCAACCTATACCTGAAATATCATTTGTGGGTGTACTTGGCCATTAAAGGGGTTTAGGAGAGAAGAAGATAAATGTACAGGTGATTTAAAATACCCAATCAGCCGCTAAGCTTGCTTTTTTGCTCTAATGTCTAGAGCAGAGGTCTCCACAAACTTTCTGAACAAAGGGACAGTTTACTATCTTGAGGCTTACGAGGGGTTAGACTGTGGTCATTGGCATTAGAAAATGCCCTGGTGTCAGTGAGAGTAAACAGTGCAAGGAAGAGTACCCTATTGTTGGTTGCTGATATAGTGTTTTAAATGTATTTTCTATGTTTCGTTTTTTATATTCCAAATACCCCATGGGATCGTGCCTAAAAAGTCCAAGCCTTCTATTCCAATTTATTTCCCCATCATCGGTGTCTGTGGGAGGAATGGTGCCCCGTCATTGGTGTCTGTGGGAGGAATGGTGCCCCGTCATTGGTGTCTGTGGGAGGAATGGTGCCCCGTCATTGGTGTCTGTGGGAGGAATGGTGCCCCGTCATTGGTGTCAGTGGGAGGAATGGTGCCCCGTCATTGGTGTCAGTGGGAGGAATGGTGCCCCGTCATTGGTGTCAGTGGGAGGAATGGTGCCCCGTCATTGGTGTCAGTGGGAGGAATGGTGCCCCGTCATTGGTGTCAGTGGGAGGAATGGTGCCCCGTCATTGGTGTCTGTGGGAGGAATGGTGCCCCGTCATTGGTGTCTGTGGGAGGAATGGTGCCCCGTCATTGGTGTCTGTGGGAGGAATGGTGCCCCGTCATTGGTGTCTGTGGGAGGAATGGTGCCCGTCAGTGGGAGGAATAGAGCCCGTCATTGGTGTCTGTGGGAGGAATGGTGCCCCGTCATTGGTGTCAGTGGGAGGAATGGTGCCCCGTCATTGGTGTCTGTGGGAGGAATGGTGCCCCATCATTGGTGTCTGTGGGAGGGATGGTGCCCCGTCATTGGTGTCTGTGGGAGGAATAGAGCCCCGTCATTGGTGTCTGTGGGAGGAATGGTGCCCCGTCATTGGTGTCTGTGGGAGGAATGGTGCCCCGTCATTGGTGTCTGTGGGAGGAATGGTGCCCCGTCATTGGTGTCTGTGGGAGGAATGGTGCCCCGTCATTGGTGTCTGTGGGAGGAATGGTGCCCCGTCATTGGTGTCAGTGGAGGAATGGTGCCCCGTCATTGGTGTCAGTGGGAGGAATGGTGCCCCGTCAGTGGGAGGAATGGTGCCCCGTCATTGGTGTCTGTGGGAGGAATGGTGCCCCGTCATTGGTGTCTGTGGGAGGAATGGTGCCCCGTCATTGGTGTCTGTGGGAGGAATGGTGCCCCGTCAGTGGGAGGAATAGAGCCCCGTCATTGGTGTCTGTGGGAGGAATGGTGCCCCGTCATTGGTGTCTGTGGGAGGAATGGTGCCCCGTCATTGGTGTCTGTGGGAGGAATGGTGCCCCGTCATTGGTGTCTGTGGGAGGAATGGTGCCCCGTCATTGGTGTCTGTGGGAGGAATGGTGCCCCGTCATTGGTGTCAGTGGGAGGAATGGTGCCCCGTCATTGGTGTCAGTGGGAGGAATGGTGCCCCGTCATTGGTGTCTGTGGGAGGAATGGTGCCCCGTCATTGGTGTCTGTGGGAAGAATGGTGCCCGTCAGTGGGAGGAATAGAGCCCCGTCATTGGTGTCTGTGGGAGGAATGGTGCCCCGTCATTGGTGTCTGTGGGAGGAATGGTGCCCCGTCATTGGTGTCAGTGGGAGGAATGGTGCCCCGTCATTGGTGTCAGTGGGAGGAATGGTGCCCCGTCAGTGGGAGGAATGGTGCCCCGTCATTGGTGTCTGTGGGAGGAATGGTGCCCCGTCATTGGTGTCTGTGGGAGGAATGGTGCCCCGTCAGTGGGAGGAATAGAGCCCCGTCATTGGTGTCTGTGGGAGGAATGGTGCCCCGTCATTGGTGTCTGTGGGAGGAATGGTGCCCCGTCATTGGTGTCTGTGGGAGGAATGGTGCCCCGTCATTGGTGTCTGTGGGAGGAATGGTGCCCCGTCATTGGTGTCTGTGGGAGGAATGGTGCCCCGTCATTGGTGTCAGTGGGAGGAATGGTGCCCCGTCATTGGTGTCAGTGGGAGGAATGGTGCCCCGTCATTGGTGTCTGTGGGAGGAATGGTGCCCCGTCATTGGTGTCTGTGGGAGGAATAGTGCCCCGTCATTGGTGTCAGTGGGATGGTGCCCCGTCATTGGTGTCAGTGGGAGGAATGGTGCCCCGTCATTGGTGTCAGTGGGAGGAATGGTGCCCCGTCATTGGTGTCTGTGGGAGGAATGGTGCCCCGTCATTGGTGTCTGTGGGAAGAATGGTGCCCGTCAGTGGGAGGAATAGAGCCCCGTCATTGGTGTCTGTGGGAGGAATGGTGCCCCGTCATTGGTGTCTGTGGGAGGAATGGTGCCCCGTCATTGGTGTCTGTGGGAGGAATGGTGCCCTGTCATTGGTGTCTGTGGCGAGAATGGTGCCCGTCATTGGTGTCTGTGGCGAGAATGGTGCCCCGTCATTGGTGTCTGTGGCGAGAATGGTGCCCCGTCATTGGTGTCTGTGGCGAGAATGGTGCCCCGTCATTGGTGTCTGTGGCGAGAATGGTGCCCCGTCATTGGTGTCTGTGGCGAGAATGGTGCCCCGTCATTGGTGTCTGTGGCGAGAATGGTGCCCCGTCATTGGTGTCTGTGGCGAGAATGGTGCCCCGTCATTGGTGTCAGTGGCAAGAATGGTGCCCCGTCATTGGTGTCTGTGGCGAGAATGGTGCTCCGTCATTGGTGTCTGTGGCGAGAATGGTGCTCTGTCATTGGTGTCTGTGGCAAGAATGGTGCTCCGTCATTGGTGTCTGTGGCGAGAATGGTGCCCCGTCATTGGTGTCTGTGGCAAGAATGGTGCTCTGTCATTGGTGTCTGTGGGAGGAATGGTGCCCAATCACTGGTGTCAGTGGAGGGCATGGTGCCCCAAGGGCTGGATGAAGGCAAGCAAAGGGCTACAGTTTGGAGACCACTGTTCTAGGGTATTCTTGTAATAGTTTCACAATAGAACAGCGTATTCTGACTCTGGCTCGATCACTCTTTTCTAGCACAGGCCAATACCCACCGTGAGACATTACTGGATAAAGACAGTGAGATCTCCTCTCTGATGGAGAAGCTGAGGCTGAAAGATGCTGAGATCCTGAGGATGAGAGATCAAGAGGCGCAGAGAGCGAGCCTTCTACAAAGCGCAGTCCTGAACTACATCAGTACTCCACTTGGCTCACCTGGTGGAAGAACATGAACCTAATCCTCCGTCTTTCTACACCTATCGAGCGCCAGCCCTGGGCGCAGACAATCCTGCCATTTTAAGGCAATGAAATTATATAATTTTTAATAAGAAGTCATTTTTACAGTAATTTTATTTTTTTTCTGTTTTTATATGTTTTTTAATGACTTTGTAATTATTTGTATGTGTTATATGTATATTTTTACAGCGCAGTCATTTTTAAATATTTTTTTTTTTGTATACAGTTTTCAATAAGATTTATTGTTCTGAAAATATAGTATTTTATAAAGGTATGTAATGGCAATTATTTATTTATTTGATTTGGATATAATAGGAAAGTGTTAGGTCAAGTTGTTCTTGTTATCTGTTCTGGTGGACAGATTCACCCGATTTTATTTGTCCACAAGACAGAATTCCCCATTCAATGGGGACGCCTGTTCCTGTGACAACCCTCAAAGATGGGAATTCCATTCACTTTGGGAGATTTAAGAATGAAAAATTGTACCATGCAGAAAAAAAAACTGAACATGTATCCATTCATTTTGTATTTTTGTTTTTTTCTCCTCTCCCTGGTGACTCGAAGCTCTTAGGGCTCACTCATAATTGCCGCTGGGGACAGTGACGTCACTAGGGCTGCTGTCACCTGGTGCGGAAAACATTGGTGTCTTCCCCCCCCCCCCCTCCAACTATAGTTCCCCCTCAGTACAGACCCCCCTCCCACAGTATAGATCCCCCTCACTAAGAACAGACCCCCCCTTCCTCAGTATAGACCCCCCCACTAAGTACAGACCACCCTCCATCAGTACAGACCACCCTCCATCAGTATAGACCCCCCTCCCTCAGTATAGACCCCCCTCCCTCAGTACAGACCACCCCTCCCTCAGTACAGACCACCCCTCCCTCAGTACAGACCACCCCTCCGTCAGTACAGACCACCCCTCCCTCAGTACAGACCACCCTCCGTCAGTACAGACCACCCTCCGTCAGTACAGACCACCCCTCCGTCAGTACAGACCACCCCTCCCTCAGTACAGACCCCCCCCCCACTAAGTACAGACCACCCTCTGTCAGTATAGACCCCCCAGTAAGAACAGACCCCCCTCCCTCAGTACAGACCACTCTCTGTCAGTATAGACCCCCCCCCCACTCAGTACAGACCACCCCTCCCTCAGTACAGACCACCCTCCGTCAGTATAGACCCCCCACTAAGTACAGACCACCCCTCCCTCAGTACAGACCACCCTCCATCAGTATAGACACCCTCCGTCAGTAAAGACCCCCCACTAAGTACAAACCACCCTCCATCAGTATAGACCCCCCCCCACTAAGTACAGACCACCCTCCGTAAGTAAAGACCCCTCACTAAGTACAGACCACCCTCTGTCAGTATAGACCCCCCTCCCTCAGTACAGACCACCCTCCGTCAGCATAGACCCCCCACTAAGTACAGACCACCCTCCGTCAGTATAGACCCCCCCACTAAGTACAGACCACCCTCTGTCAGTATAGACCACCCTCTGTCAGTATAGACCCCCCTCCCTCAGTACAGACCACCCTCCGTCAGTATAGACCCCCCCACTAAGTACAGACCACCCTCTGTCAGTATAGACCCCCCTCCCTCAGTACAGACCACCCTCTGTCAGTATAGACCCCCCTCCCTCAGTACAGACCACCCTCTGTCAGTATAGACCCCCCTCCCTCAGTACAGACCACCCTCTGTCAGTATAGACCCCCCTCCCTCAGTACAGACCACCCTCTGTCAGTATAGATCCCCACTAAGTACAGACCACCCTCCATTAGTATAGACACCCCCATCAGTGTAGACTCCCCCCCCTCTTAGTGCAGACACCCCCCCCCCCTTTAGTGCAGACCCCCATCAGTATAACCATCCCCTTAGTGCAGACCCCCGCAGTATAGACACCCCCCTTAGTGCAACCCCTCGAAGTATAGGCACCCCTCCCATAGCGCCCCCCCCCCCCCTGCACATGTCCATCTACTTATAATAAAGTGTACAGTAAAGGCGGCTTTAGTCTGCTCCACTGACACAGAGCGAGGCGCAGATCATCAGGGCAGCGGACGGTGTTAGCGGTGCCACAATCCACGGGTATCACCCCTCTGGCGGGTGTCACCCGGGTGCGGCCCGCACCCCCCACCCCCATCTAGCGACGCTACTGGTTGGGGAACCGTGTTTATATCGCCCTTTCCCCCAACCATTCCCTCTTTATCTGAAAAGGAAGTGGCTGGGGTGTACACACACAGGCATTATACCCCCCGTCACATTCTGTCTGCCAAACATGCAAGTGAATGGGGCCACTCTGCAACCTCCCCGCAACAGCACAGTGGTGTGTGGTGTTTTAGAGGGTTAAAACAACTGGTGAGAAGGCAAGATATCAGTGTGGATCGCTTTTCAGAGGAGTGTGTGAACAAGCTGTTAATGTCAAATTTGTTTTGGGGAAGATGGGCAGTGAGGAAGCCACCTTGGGCATGCTCAGTAGAATATTATTCTGTGGCCATGCATGTCTTTAGAGTGCGGTAGAAGGAGGCTTTGGGAACCCCACTTACAGTGGTTGTAAAGGTAGAAGATCTTTATACCTTTTTAAAGTGGTTCTAAAGCGTTAACATTTTACCATTAGCTCCCGCTGCTGTCAACCAAATTCTGTGGCTGGGGGGGAGGGGGGGCCGGGTTGTCTGTGGCTATAAACACAGACGGGGTGGCTCAGGAGCTCGCTCGCACGAGTGCCCCCATAGAAAGTGGCTTCCGATGGGTGGCAGTCGCCGAGAGGAGGGTCCAGGAGCTCTGGCAAGGGAACACAGAGGAAGAGGATCGGGCTGCTTTGTGCAAAACCATTGCACAGAGCAGATAAGTATAACATGTTTGTAAAGCTTTAATTTTTTTATTAAAATAATAATCACTTTAACACATTCTCTGCACTAACGTAAAAACTTTCTGTGTGCAGCTCCCCTTATACTTACCTGAGTCTGATCTCAATCAAGCGCTGTGCCCGAGAGCAGTGGCTCTCTCACTCCTCACTGGAGATCAAGGCAGTAGCGGAGCCATTGGCTTCCGCTGTTGTCAATCAGTCAGTGAGGAGAGAGAGCGGGGGGGGGGGCAGCTCCGCTGTGTGTGTCAATGGATACACACAGCATGGCTTGTGAGCAAGCCTGCACGAGTGCCCCCATAGCAAGCAGCTTGCTTTGGGGGGGGGGGGGCACTCAGGGGAAAAGAGGAGCGCTGGCGGGGGACCCCAGAAGAGGAGAATCGGGGCTACTCTGTGCAAAACTATTACCTGTTCATAATTAAAAAATAAAATAAAAAATTCCTTTAGAATTACTTTAAGCACAGGGAGAGCATGTTCCTAACAGCCTGTGTAGGATGGGATTTGTTGGCTTCAATTCGGTTTTGAATAACTTTAAAGCCTCATACACAAAATCTAATTTTCCGACTGGAATTGTGTGTCATAGTTACATAGTAAGGTTGAATAAAGACACCAGTCCATCCAGTTCAACCTTAGTGTCTACAATTGTCCCTATCCTTGTACATTGCACACTCACATCAGTCCCTACCCTCAAGGAGCCCACAATCCCAGGTCCCCATTCATATACTGGGGCCAATTTTGGACAGAAGCCAATTAACCTACCTGTATGTCTTTGGAGTGTGGGAGGAAACCGGAGTACCCGGAGGAAACCCACGCAGGCACAGGGAAAACATGCAAACTCCAGGCAGGTGGTGTCGTGGTTGGGATTCAAACCAGCGACCCTTTTTACTGCTAGGTGAGAGTGCTACCCACTACACCACTGTGCTGCCCCCTTAGTCAAGAAACTTATGTCCTGTTAGATCACTTCATGCTGGGTATCGCTATGTAAAACATTAAAATTAAGTGTCTATACTGTTTAAAATTCAGTAATGTACCGTCTCACCCTGCTCTGCACATGCTCAGTATGCCCCAGTTGAAGTCCTTTGGGACAAAACGCGTCAGTCTTAGCCTTCTGCTTTTCACATTGCTCCGCCCATTTCTACTCTGTGAGCACAGTTTTTATTCATATTTATGTATGCTGGTTTTTAGAAATAAAAAATCTCACTTATTTTGACCTACACCATTAGAGGGATTTTGCTAACCACTACACCACTCTGCCGTTTCGACAGACTGTTGGTGGAAAATTCTACCGCGTGTACGCTCCATCGGACAATTGTTGGACTTTTCCGCAGACAAATGTTTGATGGCAGGCTTTGTAAATTTTCCGCAGACAAATGTTGGGTGGCAGGCTTTAAAATTTTCCGCGGACACGGTCTGTTGTCAGATTTTCGGGATCGTTTGTACAAAAGTACAAACACGCATGCTCGGAATCCAGGCTCACCAAACACGACATTAGCGGAAGGTGCCCAAAGGTGGAGCTAAAGAGCTGAAAAGCCACGTAGTACGTCACTACATTCGTGTTTGTTGGCCGACAGTTGTCTGCCGTTTGTATGCAAGACAAGTTCGTGGCCGACGCCTTTTCGGGAAAAAAAAGTCAGAGGTTTTGTCTACGGAAAATCTGATCGTGTGTACGAGGCTTTAGACTTCTTTCACACTGAGGCGGTTTTCAGGCATTTTAGTGCTAGAAATGGTGCCTAAAAACTACCTCCATTCATTTTTAGTTAGACTTTTCTCGTGGGGGCGGTGCGCTTGCGGGACATTAGAAAAGTCCTGAAGCGGCAGCTTGGGACGGCTTGGGAGCGCTGTATTTAGCGCTCACGGAACACCCTGACCGTTGAAATGAATGGAAACTTGTCCAAAGCATCAAAAAGCACCACTTTATCAGTACAAAAACGAACACCACTTTTAGCGCTAATGTGGCCGCGCCCCCCCCAGTGTGAAAAGGGTCGAAAGGAGATCAATTGCACCTGTCAATGAATTCTGAAGGATCTCGGAATGAGTCAAACTGATGCCATTGACACAAGCCCAAAGCCCAACATCCACGGCCCTTTGGAACATGGTTTATTGTGACTCGTTCTTCAACATTTCCTTTGGGTCTTCTCTGATTGGGTTGATAATGACGTCCGGGAGCTGCGGAGCAAGTTGGCGTTGGAAGACTTCCCTCTGCTAGACTCGGTAATTACAGGTTCTGATGGGAAGGAGGTAAATATAAAGCCCCCCATTTATCATACTAAGGTCACCCCCGATGAATCACTGAAATATCTCCACACAGGACTACCAGCCCTACATATATTCATTGTACCCTTCTGACAGCCGAAGACCAGTACAGGTGAGGAACCCCAAGAATCACCTCAAGTTCCAGTAAACAAAATACAGTGCATTTGGAAAGTATTCACAGCGCTTCACTTTTTCCACATTTTGTTATGCTACAATCTTATTCCAAAATGGACTAAATTCATTATTTTCCTCAAAATTCTACAAACAATACCCCATAATGACAACATGAAGGAAGTTTGTTTGAAATCTTTTCACATGCATTAAAAAAAAAATAAAATCGCATGTACAGAAGTATTCACATCCTATCCCATGACACTCAAAACTGAGCTCGGGTCCATCCTATTTCCACTGATAATCCTTGAGAGGTTTCTACAACTTGATTGGAGGCCACCTGTGGTAAATTCAGTTGATTGGACATGATTTGGAAAGGCCACACACCTGTCTATAGAAGGTCCCACAGTTATCAGTGCATGTCAGAGCACAGACCAAGCTATGAAGTCCAAGGTATTGTCTGTAGACCTCCGAGACAGGATTGTATGGAGGCACAGATCTGGGGAAGGGTACAGATAAATGTCTGCAGCATTGAAGGTCCCAATGAGCACCGTGACCTCCATCAACCATAAATGGATGAAGTTTGGAATCACCAGGACTCTTCCTAGAGAAGGCCGCCTGACCAAACTGAGCGATGGGGGAAGAAGGACCTTAGTCAGGGAGTTGACCAAGAACCCGATGGTCACTCTGACAGAGCTCCAGTGTTCCTCTGTGGAGAGAGGAGAACCTTCCAGAAGAACAACCATCTCTGCAGCACTCCACCAATCAGGCCTGTATGGTAGAGAGGCCAGACGGAAGACACTCCTCAGTAAAAGGCACATGACAGCCCACCTGGAGTTTGCCAAAAGGCACCCGAAGGACTCCCAGACCATGAGAAACAAAATTCTCTGGTCTGATGAAACAAAGATTGAACACTTTGGCCTGAATGGCAAGCGTCATGTCTGGAGGAAACCAGGAACCACTCATCACCTGGCCAATATCATGCCTACAGTGAAGCATGGTGGTGGCAGCATCGTGCTGTGGGGATGTTTTTCAGCGTTAGGAACTGGGAGACTAGTCAGGATTGAGGGAAAGATGAATACAGCAATGTACAGAGACATCCTTGATGAAAACCTGCTCCAGAGCACTTTGGACCTCACACTGGGGCGAAGGTTCATCTTCCAAACAGGACAACGACCCTAGGTACACAGCCAAGATAACAAAGGAGTGGCTACGAGACAACTCTGAATGTCCTTGAGTGGTCCAGCCAGAGCCCAGACTTTAACATCTCTGGAGAGATCTGAAAATGGCTGTACACCGACGCTCCCCATCCAACCTGATGGATCTTCAGAGGTCCTGCAAAGAAGAATGGAAGAAACTGCCCAAAAATAGGTGTGCCGAGCTTGTAACATCATACTCATCATACATCATGCTCATCATACATCATACTCATCATACATCATACTCATCATACATCATACTCATCATACATCATGCTCATCATACATCATACTCATCATACATCATGCTCATCATACATCATACTCATCATACATCATGCTCATCATACTCATCATACATCATGCTCATCATACATCATGCTCATCATACATCATACATCATGCTCATCATACTCATCATACATCATGCTCATCATACATCATGCTCATCATACATCATGCTCATCATACATCATACTCATCATACATCATACTCATCCTACTCAAAAAGACTTGAGGCTGTAATTGGTGCCAAAGGAGCTTCACCAAAGTATTGAGCAAAGGCTGTGAATACTTCTGTACATGGGAATTTTATTTTAATAAATTGCAAAGATTTCAAACTTCCTTCACATTGTCATTATGGGGTATTTATTGTTTGTAGCATTTGAAGGAAAATAATAAATTGAATCCATTTTGGAATACGGCTGTAACAACAAAATGTGGAAAAAGTGAAGCGCTGTGAATACTTCCCGGATGCTCTGTATCCCCCCCCATGTTCCTGCATCCTCTCAATCACCCCCCAAAACACACCTCCCCCACTCTCCTGTACCCCAAGATGTGCCCCCCCCCCAGAACTACCCTGTACCCCGCTCTCCCCCCACTGTGATGTATTCTCTTCCCCCCGCCATGTGACCCCATCACGTGCCCCCGTCTGTCCGCCCCTCCCCTGTCCCCGCCCCCTCCGCAGTGTGTCAGTCCTCGCCCCTCCTCCTGTCTGCTCTCCCGGCACAGCCCGCCGGTCTCCTCCGCCGTCCGCCGCCTCCGGTCCCGTGTGTGCCATGCAGGCCATCAAATGTGTGGTGGTGGGAGATGGGTGAGTGGCCCGGATGTGGGGGGTCTATGGTGATGCAGAGGCGGAGCCCGGGGGGGGGGATCGTACGGTGCTCTCCGTGATCAGCATCCTCCCATCTACATCCGTGACGTCATCATCACTCCCCATCTACATCCATGACGTCATCATCACCCCCCATAGACCGCACTGTACATCCCCCCCCCATAGACCGCACTGTACATCACCCCCCATTGGCCTCACTGTACATCACCCCCCATAGACCGCACTGTACATCACCCACCCCATAGACCGCACTGTACATCACCCCCCATTGGCCTCACTGTACATCACCCCCCATAGACCGCACTGTACATCACCCACCCCATAGACCGCACTGTACATCACCCCCCCATAGACCGCACTGTACATCACCCCCCCCCATAGACCGCACTGTACATCACCCCCCATTGACCTCACTGTACATCACCCCCCATAGACCTCACTGTACATCTCCCCCCATAGACCTCACTGTACATCTCCCCCCATAGACCTCACTGTACATCTCCCCCCATAGACCTCACTGTACATCACCCCCCATAGACCGCACTGTACATCACCTCTATAGACCGCACTGTACATCACCCCCCATAGACCGCACTGTACATCTCCCCCCATAGACCGCACTGTACATCACCCACCCATAGACCGCACTGTACATCACCCTCCCCATAGACCGCACTGTACATCACCCACCCATAGACCTCACTGTACATCACCCACCCATAGACCGCACTGTACATCACCCTCCCCATAGACCGCACTGTACATCTCCCCCCATAGACCTCACTGTACATCACCCACCCATAGACCGCACTGTACATCACCCCCCATAGACCGCACTGTACATCACCCACCCATAGACCGCACTGTACATCTCCCCCCATAGACCTCACTGTACATCACCCACCCATAGACCGCACTGTACATCACCCTCCCCATAGACCGCACTGTACATCACCCACCCATAGACCGCACTGTACATCACCCCCCATAGACCGCACTGTACATCACCCCCCATAGACCGCACTGTACATCACCCCCCATAGACCTCACTCCACATCACCCCCCATAGACCTCACTCCACATCACCCCCCATAGACCGCGCTGTACATCACACCCCATAGACCTCACTGTACATCACCCTCCCCATAGACCGCACTGTACATCACCCCCCATAGACCGCACTGTACATCTCCCCCCATAGACCTCACTCCACATCACCCCCCATAGACCTCACTCCACATCACCCCCCATAGACCGCGCTGTACATCACACCCCATAGACCTCACTGTACATCACCCTCCCCATAGACCGCACTGTACATCACCCACCCATAGACCGCACTGTACATCACCCCCCCCCATAGACCTCACTGTACATTACCCCCCCCATTGGCCTCACTGTACATCTCCCCCCATAGACCGCGCTGTACATCTCCCCCCATAGACCGCACTGTACATCACCCCCCCATAGACCGCACTGTTCTTCACCCCCCCCATAGACCGCACTGTACATCACCCCCCCCCCATAGACCTCACTGTACATTACCCCCCCCATTGGCCTCACTGTACATCTCCCCCCATAGACCGCGCTGTACATCTCCCCCCATAGACCGCACTGTACATCACCCCCCCCATAGACCGCACTGTTCTTCACCCCCCCCATAGACCTCACTGTACATCACCCCCCCCATAGACCGCACTGTACATCACCCACCCATAGACCGCACTGTACATCACCCCCCATAGACCGCACTGTACATCACCCCCCATAGACCTCACTGTACATCACCCTCCCCATAGACCGCACTGTACATCACCCTCCCCATAGACCGCACTGTACATCACCCCCCATAGACCGCACTGTACATCACCCCCCATAGACCGCACTGTACATCACCCCCCATAGACCGCACTGTACATCTCCCCCCATAGACCTCACTGTACATCACCCCCCCATAGACCGCACTGTACATCACCCACCCATAGACCGCACTGTACATCACCCACCCATAGACCGCACTGTACATCTCCCCCCATAGACCTCACTCCACATCACCCCCCATAGACCTCACTCCACATCACCCCCCATAGACCGCACTGTACATCACCCCCCATAGACCTCACTGTACATCACCCTCCCCATAGACCGCACTGTACATCACCCACCCATAGACCGCACTGTACATCACCCCCCCCCCATAGACCTCACTGTACATTACCCCCCCATTGGCCTCACTGTACATCTCCCCCCATAGACCGCGCTGTACATCTCCCCCCATAGACCGCACTGTACATCACCCCCCCATAGACCGCACTGTTCTTCACCCCCACCATAGACCTCACTGTACATCACCCCCCATAGACCTCACTGTACATCACCCCCCCATAGACCTCACTGTACATCACCCCCCCCATAGACCGCACTGTACATCACCCACCCATAGACCGCACTGTACATCACCCCCCATAGACCGCACTGTACATCACCCCCCCATAGACCGCACTGTACACCCCCCATAGACCGCACTGTACATCACCCCCCATAGACCGCACTGTACATCTCCCCCCATAGACCTCACTCCACATCACCCCCCATAGACCTCACTCCACATCACCCCCCATAGACCTCACTCCACATCACCCCCCATAGACCGCGCTGTACATCACACCCCATAGAACTCACTGTACATCACCCTCCCCATAGACCGCACTGTACATCACCCACCCATAGACCGCACTGTACATCACCCCCCCATAGACCGCACTGTACATCACCCCCCCATAGACCGCACTGTACATCACCCCCCCCCATAGACCTCACTGTACATTACCCCCCCATTGGCCTCACTGTACATCTCCCCCCATAGACCGCGCTGTACATCTCCCCCCATAGACCACGCTGTACATCTCCCCCCATAGACCGCACTGTTCTTCACCCCCACCATAGACCTCACTGTACATCACCCCCTATAGACCTCACTGTACATCACCCCCCCCCCATAGACCACACTGTACATCACCCCCCCATAGACCACACTGTTCTTCACCCCCACCATAGACCTCACTGTACATCACCCCTATAGACCTCACTGTACATCACTCCCACCATAGACCGCACTGTACATCACCCCCCATAGACCTCACTGTACATCACCCCCCCCATAGACCGCACTGTACATCACCCCTATAGACCTCACTGTACATCACCCCCCCCATAGACCTCACTGTACATCTCCCCCACCATAGACCTCACTGTACATCACCCCCCCCCCCTATAGACCTCACTGTACATCACCCCCCATAGACCTCACTGTACATCACCCACCATAGACCTCATTCCACATCACCCCCCATAGACCTCACTGTACATCACCCCCCATAGACTGAATCTGTGTCCCAGTACACCACTACACCCTCTGCATGCATCCCTGTTTTTTTGTTTGTTTGTCTTTGTTTTTTTTAGCATCCTTAAAGCGAGACTTGAACTAAATCAACTTGGTAAAAAAAAAAATTATGTTCTTTAGCGAGGAACATACATTCTACAGAATTATGCTGATTAGTGTGTGCTTTTGTTTTTTCTTGCTGGAGGCGGCCATTTTACTGAAGCCCAGAGCCCCTGAGCAGCAGTAAATCTTTAGGCCTTCAGCAGATTGGCCTCCGGTGGCTTTGTTTTTCAGCACAATGCCAAAAATGGAGAGGAACTGAGCATGTGCAGAGAGCAGGGTGAGAGACGGCGTATTACTGGATTTTATACAGTATGGCCTTTTATTTTTAATGTTTTACAGCCTGAAGTCATCAATCATCTGGCTGGACTTCGTTTTCTGACTAAAACCACATTAAGTGGCCCTGCCGCCCGTGGTAGTCTGATCCCTGCCAAAAGAGATTTGTTACTAAGGGCAACAGGTTCTTTTTTTTTTTTTGTTTTGTTTACATCGGCATCCTTAAAGGGCCCTGTTGCCCATAGCAACCGTATTGCCCATTTCCCTGTATAGAGGAAGCCTGAGCGGTCGCTATGGGCATCTATCTGCCTGTCGCTTGGGCTTTGGATTTCATGGCTCGGGTGTCTGGATTGGATAAGACTCCTCGCCAGCGTTTGTTTTGGAAGGTTCCATAATGAGGCCTCGCTAATTACCAGACACAAGTGATTCATCCGCCATCCTTCAAAACATTCTCTAATGACGCGCCACTTTCCAGCCTGTGTGATGATGATGATGATGATGATGTTGTCCTCCTCTCTCCTCAGGGCTGTCGGAAAGACCTGCCTCCTCATCAGTTACACCACCAACGCCTTCCCCGGAGAGTACATCCCCACCGTGTGAGTACACCTCCCTCTCCACTTCAAGGAACCCTCCACCCCGAAGGGCCGCTCATCCCCATCACGTGTTAGCTTGTGTCTCCTGTGTGCTTCAGCACTGACATCGTTCCCTGCAGACTCACTCCTCTTGCTGAAGTCTCCTCTGGATTGGCTGCACCAAGTGGGCGGAGTTGAGAACCCGGGGGGGAGGGGGGGGGCACACAGCTCCCATATCTGACACCAAGAGATACAAGAACCCTGATAATTCCGCTTACTGGCCTGCACCCAAATATGAAATATGAAGTGATTAGTTAGTGTTTTTTTTTATTATTATTATTTATTATTTCATAACTATTAAAAAAAAATTATATATAGGGGAAAAAAAAAACGATGGTACGTGTTCTCCAATGCAAAATATTCGAGAATGAGAGAAGGTGTCCTGTCGTTTTTTTCTATTGAATATTGGTGGAAGATTGGGAGTCCACCCTGATACTACACTCCAGAAAGGAATAGAGGAAAGGAAATATATATATATATATATATATATATATATATATATATATATATAATTATTTTTATATATATATTTAATATATTTCTTTATATTTCATTCGTTTTATTTTATTTTTTAGTATTAGAATTAATGCAGTTAACAATAAAGGTGGCTGCAACATTTTCAAACAAAAATGTAGTTATATATATATATATATATATTAGAATATAATATAATTTATTTTTAATTCATTAGTTAATTCAATTTATTTATTTATTTATTTTTGGTATTAGAATGCAGTTAACATTAAAGGTGGCTGCAACATCATGATAAACTTTGCACCCAAATCTGAAATATGAAGTTACTAGTTAGTGTTTTTTTTTTTTTATTCATTTATTTTATATAAAAAAAAAAAAAAAAAGGCGGAACACGTTCTCCAATGCAAAATATTCAAGAATATTTTGCATTTCAGAAGGTGTCCTATCATTTTTTTCTATTGAATATTGGTGGAAGATTGGGAGTCCAACCTGACACTACATTCCAGAAATTAATAGAGGAAAGAAAAGGAAGTAATTAATATTATATATATATATATATATATATATATATATATATATATATATATATATATATATATATATATATATATATATATATAATATTATTATTATTATATATATATTTTTTTATTATTCATTACTTAATTCAATTAAAATACATTTATTTTTATTTTTTGTATTAAAATGCAGTTAACAATAAAAGTGGCTGCAACATTATGATGATAGAAAAATAGAATGATTATTTATAAAGATGGCATTTTATAGGTGAAACACAGAAAATTGCATTTAAGGTGGTCTGGGTGTATTTATTTGGGTTGCACCAAATAAATACACCTGAGTACTCGTGCAAATGCTTCAATACCTAAAACCGGTACCTTTTTGCGGTGCGATTCGAGCCCATACAAAAATGAATGGGCTCGACCCGCACTGCAATGTGTGCAGGGAAACTGGTGCGATTCCTGTCCGAATGGGGGGGAAACCGGTGCGATTCCTGTCCGAATGGGGGGGAAACCGGTGCGATTCCTGTTTGAATCACATGTGTTGTCCCACGCCACTCCTGTGTGAACCCAGGCTTGTCTTAGCAACTTCAGCCTGGGTTGACACAGGAGTGGTGCAGGAAACTGCATTCCTGTTCAAATCACATGCCATTCTTTGAAGTATGATTTGAGCCCATTCATTTTGTATGGGCTCAAATCGCACCGCAAAAGTATCGGTAATTGTTACAGAAAGTACCGGTATTCGCTGTTAAAAACAGCTATTGGTGCATCCTTAAAAAAAAAATAAACAAATTAATGTTATATATATATATATATGTGTGTGTGTGTGTGTGTGTGTGTGTGTGTGTGTGTGTGTGTATGTATATGACATGTCGGCCGACAATAATCATACACTCTGGATTTTGCTGCCTGTCCACCCACAGATTTGACAACTATTCAGCCAATGTCATGGTGGATGGGAAGCCCGTCAACCTGGGACTCTGGGATACCGCGGGTCAGGAAGACTACGATAGGCTGAGACCTCTCTCCTACCCTCAGACGGTGAGTGAGCTTTATGTAATGAATTCTCTAAGGCAGGCGTCACTAAATGGCGGACTGCGGTCCGGAGACACGGACACTGTGACCGCGGCTGCCCAACTTAGCAACCCAAGTGGACTCCTCTCCTGTTGGTGTTAAAACTCACAGCATGGCAGAGGGCGGGAATCGCGGCATGGTGGATTCCTCTTCTGTATATATATTCATCTGTCGCCGCTGTTAAGCTCGCAGCAGGGTTGTGGGCAGCAAATATGGCAGCCCTTCACCAGGAGCGGGAGCTGCCCAACTTATTGCTTGTTACAAAGAAGAGTCGGTCAGCTCCCGTCCACAGCGCAGATCCTCCGCATCTTCCGTCCACATCGCAGACCCTCCGCATCTCCCGCCCTCAGCGCAGGCCCTCCGCATCTCCCGCCCTCAGCGCAGGCCCTCCGCATCTCCCGCCCTCAGCGCAGGCCCTCCGCATCTCCCGCCCTCAGCGCAGGCCCTCCGCATCTCCCGCCCTCAGCGCAGGCCCTCCGCATCTCCCGCCCTCAGCGCAGGCCTTCCCGCATCTCCCGCCCTCAGCGCAGGCCTTCCTGCAAATCAGTGGAAGGATGCTCCTTACATTGGTGGTCAGTGGGAAGAATGTCCCTTACATTGATCAGTGGACGGATGCTCCTTACATTGGTGGTCAGTTGGAAGAATGTCCCTTACATTGGTGATCAGTGAGAAGAATGCCCCTTATATTGGTGGTCAGTGGGAAGAATGTTCCTTACATTGGTGATCAGTGGGAAGAATGTTCCTTACATTGGTGATCAGTGAGAAGAATGTTCCTTACATTGGTGATCAGTGGGAAGAATGTTCCTTACATTGGTGGTCAGTAGGAAGAATGTTCCTTACATTGGTGGTCAGTGAGAAGAATGTTCCTTACATTTGTGATCAGTGAGAAGAATGTTCCTTACATTGGTGATCAGTGGGAAGAATGTTCCTTACATTGGTGATCAGTGGGAAGAATGTTCCTTACATTGGTGATCAGTGGGAAGAATGTTCCTTACATTGGTGGTCAGTGAGAAGAATGTTCCTTACATTTGTGATCAGTGAGAAGAATGTTCCTTACATTGGTGGTCAGTGAGAAGAATGTTCCTTACATTTGTGATCAGTGAGAAGAATGTCCCTTACATTGGTGGTCAGTGAGAAGAATGTTCCTTACATTGGTGATCAGTGGGAAGAATGTTCCTTACATTGGTGATCAGTGGGAAGAATGTTCCTTACATTGGTGGTCAGTGAGAAGAATGTTCCTTACATTGGTGATCAGTGAGAAGAATGTTCCTTACATTGGTGATCAGTGAGAAGAATGTTCCTTACATTTGTGATCAGTGAGAAGAATGTTCCTTACATTGGTGATCATTGAGAAGAATGTTCCTTACATTGGTGATCATTGAGAAGAATGTTCCTTACATTGGTGATCAGTGAGAAGAATGCTCCTTACATTGGTGATCAGTGGGAAGAATGTTCCTTACATTTGTGATCAGTGAGAAGAATGTTCCTTACATTGGTGATCATTGAGAAGAATGTTCCTTACATTGGTGGTCAGTGAGAAGAATGTTCCTTACATTGGTGGTCAGTGGGAAGAATGCTCCTTACATTGGTGATCAGTGGGAAGAATGTCCCTTACATTGGTGATCAGTGGGAAGAATGTTCCTTACATTGGTGGTCAGTGAGAAGAATGTTCCTTACATTGGCGATCATTGAGAAGAATGTTCCTTACATTGGTGATCAGTGAGAAGAATGTTCCTTACATTGGTGATCAGTGAGAAGAATGTTCCTTACATTGGTGATCAGTGAGAAGAATGTTCCTTACATTGGTGATCAGTGGGATGAATGCCCCTTACATTGGTGATCAGTGGGAAGAATGTTCCTTACATTGGTGATCAGTGGGAAGAATGTTCCTTACATTGGTGATCAGTGGGATGAATGTCCCTTACATTGGTGATCAGTGGGAAAAATGTCCCTTACATTGGTGATCAGTGGGAAGAATGTTCCTTACATTGGTGATCAGTGGGAAGAATGTTCCTTACATTGGTGATCAGTGGGAAGAATGTTCCTTACATTGGTGATCAGTGGGATGAATGTCCCTTACATTGGTGATCAGTGGGAAAAATGTCCCTTACATTGGTGATCAGTGGGAAGAATGTTCCTTACATTGGTGATCAGTGAGAAGAATGTCCCTTACATTGGTGATCAGTGGGAAGAATGCTCCTTACATTGGTGATCAGTGGGAAGAATGTTCCTTACATTGGTGATCAGTGGGATGAATGCCCCTTACATTGGTGATCAGTGAGAAGAATGTTCCTTACATTGGTGATCAGTGAGAAGAATGTTCCTTACATTGGTGATCAGTGAGAAGAATGTTCCTTACATTGGTGATCAGTGAGAAGAATGTTCCTTACATTGGTGATCAGTGAGAAGAATGTCCCTTACATTGGTGATCAGTGAGAAGAATGTTCCTTACATTGGTGATCAGTGGGAAGAATGTTCCTTACATTGGTGATCAGTGGGAAGAATGTCCCTTACATTGGTGATCAGTGGGATGAATGCCCCTTACATTGGTGATCAGTGAGAAGAATGTTCCTTACATTGGTGATCAGTGAGAAGAATGTTCCTTACATTGGTGATCAGTGGGAAGAATGTTCCTTACATTGGTGATCAGTGGGATGAATGCCCCTTACATTGGTGATCAGTGGGAAGAATGTTCCTTACATTGGTGATCAGTGGGATGAATGCCCCTTACATTGGTGGTCAGTGGGAAGAATGTTCCTTACATTGATGGTAAGTGGGAAGAATGTCCCTTACATTGGTGATCAGTGGGATGAATGCCCCTTACATTGGTGATCAGTGAGAAGAATGCCCCTTACATTGGTGATCAGTGGGAAGAATGTTCCTTACATTGGTGATCAGTGGGATGAATGCCCCTTACATTGGTGATCAGTGGGATGAATGCCCCTTACATTGGGGGTCAGTGGAAATGCTTATCTTTCCTCCAGATAAAAAGAAAAATGGCACTGGGCCCAGAACTCGGTAAACATCTTGACATAGGAGATTAGACGGCCGCAGCTCAAGGATCCCCCAGCAACCTCTGTAATAAGCGCAGCAAGCCATAACATCCAGCTCAATGTCAGATTATTCTAATTGCACAGAGCCACTGGAAGCTCCCTCTTGTGGTTCATCTGCAAATTTTTATAATTAAAACAATAACAAAATAAAGGGAAGCGTAAACATTTTTAATGCATTGCCTAAAGTAGTGCAGTTTTTGGAATGATGGTGCATTTAACCACTTCAATACCGGGCACTTATGCACCTTCCTGCCCAGACGAATTTTGAGCTTTCAGTGCTGTCGCACTTTGAATGACAATTACGCGGTCATGCCACACAGTACCCAAACAAAATTTTTATCATTTTGTTCCCACAAATAGAGCTTTCTTTTGGTGGTATATGATCACCTCTGGGATTTTTATTTTCTGCTAAACAAATAAGAAAAGGCTGAAAATTTTGAAAAAAACTTTTTTTTTTGTTTCAGTTACAAAACTTTGTAAATAAGTAAGTTTTCTCCTTTACTGATGGGTACTGACGGGGCCGTAGTAACTGGCACTGATAAGGCGGTACTGATGGGCACCAATGATGTAGCATCAATGAAGTGGCACTGTTATGCGACACAGATAGACATGGATAGGTGGCACGGATTGTCATGGATAGGTGGCATGGATGGACACTGATAGGCGGCATGGGTGGACACTGATAGGCGGCATGGGTGGACACTGATAGGCGGCATGGGTGGACACTGATAGGCGGCATGGGTGGACACTGATAGGCGGCACGGATGGGCATTGTAGTGTACAGTATTGTATAGGGATGGATGCCAATCAGTGCCAAACAGTAATGCATGCCAATCAGTGATGCCCATTGTGGGCACTGATTGGCATCCATTATGGGCATTGATTGGCATCCATTGTGGGCACCGACTGGCATCCCTGGTTGTCTAGCGGGGGGCATACCTGTTGCTGGGCATCTCTGGTGGTCTGGTGGCATCCCTGGTGGTCCAGTGTGGGCATCCTCGGGGGGGGGGGGGGGGGGGCTGTGCTGATAATTGATCAGCACAGACCCCCCCGTCAGAGGAGCAGCCGATCGGCTCTCCTCTACTCGCGTCTGACAGACGCGAGTGAGGAAAAGCCGCTCACTGGCTCTTCCTATTTACACTGTGATCAGCCGTGATTGGACACGGCTGATCACATGATAAAGAGTCTCCGTCAGAGACTCTTTACCGAGATCGTAGTTGCAGGGTGTCAGACTGACACCCCGCAACAAAGATTGCCGCGATGCGCACCCCCGGGGGCGCGCAGCGGCTTAATATCCTGATCACGTCATATGACATCCGGTCAGGATATTAAAACCACTTTGCCACCGTCATTTTGCTATATGGCGGGCGGCAAGTGGTTAAAATAAATGCACTGCCTTGGCTCAGGCATGCTGCGTGTATATGTAGATACATGTAACATACTGATAGAAGGAGAGAGCACAGGGATGACCTTCCCCAGTCTTGCTGATCTTTCACTGTCCAGTCATCAGGCTGTTGGTGGAGAGAGGTCACCACTGTATTCTTTCTACAGTCTATAACTGTAACAGGGAAAAGGGTGACGTGTGGATGGCTGTGCTGTGTGGCAGAGCTGTGTAAATCTCAGGACTGGGTGGACAACTATAAAAACCCTTTGGGGTCTAAGCCCGCTCCTGTTTATGTAGTTCATCTGTGTATTTAGTGGTTTGCCTGGTGCTCAGTGTTAACCTGTGCAGATAACTCATGTATTGCAATGTTTTGCTTCTTGCAGGACGTCTTCCTGATTTGTTTCTCCCTCGTCAGTCCGGCGTCATTTGAAAACGTCAGAGCAAAGGTAACAAAGGCCGGCCGTCCTATAGGACACATTGGATGTCGTAAGGCTTGGTGGTGAAATGCTCAAAGTGAAACTAAACCCTCCCATCCTTTAGAGCCAAAGAAGCTGCCATCTTAGAATCGGTTTGATCTGCTGCTAAGGTGCAGCACATGTGATAAATTAATGACACCAACCATTTGATGGCATGACAGTTCAATTGAGTTCACAAGCAACTGTGTCAGTCATCATTTATGGCATGCTTTGAATGGAACTGGAAACAGTTAAAAACTAAAGCCTTGTTTTTATAAAAAAAAAAAAGAAACATGTTCTGCTTACCTACTCTGTGTAATGATTTTGCACAGAGCAGCCCCGATCCTCCTCTTCTCAGGTCCCACGCCACCTCTGGCTCCTTCCCAAGCAGGCACAATCCCAATCTGCGGCTGTGTGTGTTCATTCACACATGGAACTGCGGTTCGGTCCCGCCCATTCCGTCTCCTGATTGGCTTTGATTGGCAGCAGGGAGAGCCAATGGCTTCCACTGCTGCCAAAAGCCAATCAAGAGTGTGAGGCCCTGGAGAGGCAAGGCTCCCATGGACATCACTGGATTGAGAGGGGGTTGAGGTAAGTAGTGGAGGGTGAGGGGACTCAAGTAAATAGTGGGGGGGGGGGGGCTCAGGTAAGTAGTGGAGGGTGAGGGGGCTGCTGCACAGAGAATAACAGTGGGGGGGAGGTGTGTTTTATTTTTTTGGAGCGCCTGATTAGAAGCATAGGCTCTATATGGCTTCACACAAGCAGAAAATGACATTTCTGGGGGATGATCTGTGTACAGAACGCCTCCAGGTAGCCATATTGGATTTTACAGGAAATGACAGTGCTGCAGATTGAAAACGCCACGTCTGCCCGCTTTGGGCATGAAGTACAACCACATGACTTGTTATTTGTGTTACTTAGCAGGATGCACCTAATAAAACCACCATTGGTAAGAAATGTGAAAGTTTAAAGAGGAGTTCCCCTTAAAAAAAAAAAAAAAAAAAAGTCAACAGCTACAAATACTGCAGCTGCTGACTTAATAATCTGACACTTACCTGTGCCAGGGTCCAGCGATGCGGGGGAACAAAGCCCCACTCGTTCCCCCCCCTCCGCTCGGCGGCGCTGGCATTGTAACTGTGGGCACTCGGCTGTGGCTTCACGCAGATTCAGGCAGATTACGAGGGACCCCCTAGCAACCGGCATTTAGAGGTGAGTTAAAAAAAATTCCCAAATGTTTTTTTTTTTATTATTATTTTTAGGAATTTTAATGATATTTTTTTTTTTTTTTTTTCTGTGGAACACCACTTTAAGCTTTTATGTTCTAAACACAATCTTTTTTTTGTATTCAGTGGTACCCAGAAGTAAGACACCACTGCCCCAACACCCCCATCATATTAGTGGGTACAAAACTGGACTTGAGAGATGACAAGGACACCATTGAACGGCTGAGGGACAAGCGGTTGTCGCCAATTACGTATCCTCAGGGTCTGGCTATGGCACGAGAAATAGGTAAGACATTGCCCTAGATTTTGCCATCCTATAAATAGTTTTATGCCCCTTTCACACGAAGCGGATCTGTTTTGATGGACTCCACTTGTTTAGCGGGGATCGCTCCGCGGAGCAGGCGGATGACAGGTCCGTGTCCGCTCACTGTGCAGAGACTGACCTGTCGGAGTCCAATTCTCCTCTATGGGGAGATCGGATGAAAACGGATCACCATACGTCTGTTTTGAGCGGATCTTGTCGGATCGGATGGCAGGGTGGATGTCAGCAGATACATATCCGCTGGTACACCCGCCTCCCCATAGAAGTCAATGGGTGGCCCGCTCGGATCCGCCTGAAAAACGGAGAGGCGGACCGATCGTGTGAAAGGTGCCTTAGGCTGGATTCACACCTATGGCATTTTTAGTGCTTTTTGCATGTTGCTGATTTGCACTACAGAACGTGTTCCATAGGAAACCATGGTAAATGGACTGTAGTGCAAATATGCAAAAAGCACTAAAACTGCATAGATGTGAATCCAGCCTTATAGTGGATCAGACATGTTTTATTTCCTTTATTGTTCATTATATTTTCAATGGCTCTATCTGCTGTAAATGTTGTCATCTTGCCCCTTGTGACAGGCCTGCTTTAACCGCTTCATCCCTGGAAGATTTTACCCCCGTCCTGACCAGAGCACTTTTAGCGAATTCGGCACTGCGTCGCTTTAACTGACAATTGCGCGGTCGTGCAACGGTGCACCCAAACAATATTGATGTCCTTTCCCCCCCCCCCCCCCCCCCACAAATAGATCTTTATTTTGGTGGTATTTGATCACCTCTGTGGTTTTTATTTTTTGCGCTATAAACAAAAAAAGAGCGACAATTTTGGAAAAAAAAAACCCGCACTATTTTTTACTTTTTGCTATAATAAATGTCCCCCAAAATATATAAAAAAATCTATTTTTCCCTCAGTTTAGGCCGATATGTATTCTTCTACATATTTTTGGTAAAAAAAATAAAAATAAAATAAAATCGCAATCAGCGTATATTGAATGGTTTGCACAAAAGTTTTAGCGTCTACAAAATATGGGATAGTTTTATGGCATTTCTATTTTATTTTATTAGTAAGGGTGGCGATCTGCAATTGTTGTTTTTCGGGACTGCGACATTATGGCGGACACTATTTTGGGACCATTGTCATTTATACAGCGATCAGTGCTAATGAAATGCACTGATTACTGTGTAAATGGCAGGGAAGAGGTTAACCACTAGGGGCGATTAAGAGGTTAAGTGTGTCCTAGGGAATGATCGCCAGACAGCGATCACTGCTCCCGATGACAGACAGCAGTGACCTCTGTCATGACGCAAGCCAGAACCGAGAAATTCCTTGTTCTGAAGCTCCGTGACATGATCACTAGGAGACTGGCAGGCACGCTCACCTGCTATCCCCCTCTTAAAGGGGATGCCCGTTTGCCCACTGCTGCCATTGTACGTAGACAGTGGGGCTGATTTACTAAAGGCAAGTTGCTCCAGAGCTTAGTAAATAGGGGGAAGCTTGGCTGCCTTCCATCATGTGAAAGCAAAAATGTTTTTTTTTTTTCTTGTATGTGATTGGTTACCTCATTTACTAAGCTCTCCCATGTGATGTGTTTTGAGTCTGACAATTGGCATCTTAAAGGATAAGGTCACCCTTTTTAGAAAATATAATAAATGCACATATTTTTTGCAAGAATAAAAAATGTGCATTTATTTTATTTTTTTCCTGCAGAAGCCTGGAAAGCATTGCACCTACAATCGGTGGATCAGGGGTACAATGTCAGGCTTCTGCAGACAAGCCCTGCAGCTTCCATCTCGTATCCCCATACAGGCTAAGAGCCGCCAGGCTTGTGAATGAACTACAAGTGCTTGCAACAGTTCATTCAGAACTACAAGAACTACAAGCCGTCTGTCACAGTGGTTGACAGTACTAGTTTTCTCATTCCCAGGAAACTGACACGAATGGGTGGAGTCCCACACGGACATGCTGGTTTTTGAATTGTGACAGTGGGTGTGGGGAGAAGATCATCTGCCCGCTGTCACACACATGGGGAGGGGTGGCAGGAGTTGAGACATGTAACGTTCCAAAACGTCAACTTATCCTTTAATGCAGGGGCACTGTCAAATGGGGAGGTCACATGCCCCCCATCCCTGAAAAAAATGTCCCATTAGAGCAGTGATGCAAGGGTTCTGGAAGAGTGCAAGGTAATTGGCACAAATGGGTGAGTATACCTTGCTTGGAGGAATGGGGTTGGGGGCATTGGGATGGCTATCAGAATATACTGCCCCATATTGGGCAAAGTGACAGTGGGGGTTATTTACTAAAAGCAAATCCACTTTGCACTGAAAGTGCCCTTGGAAGTGCAGTCGCTGTAGATCTGAGGGGGTAGATCTGAAATGAGGGGAAGCTCTGCTGATTTTATTATCCAATCATGTGCAAGCTAAAATGCTGTTTTATATTTTCCTTGCATGTCCCCCTCGGATCTACAGCAACTGCACTTTCAGTGCAAATTCAAGTGCAATTTCCACTTATAGTTTGCACTTGTAGTGCAAAGTGGATTTGCCTTTAGTAAATAACCCCCAGTGTCAGTTTAAATCACCCACCGGATACTTATATCCCCTGGGAATTTCAGCATTGATCTCTCTGTGTTTTAGCTCCCATTGCAAGGTCGTCTGTTCTCCCACTTAGATTTTTAAATCCTATTATGGAGAATGCAACAGGAGGAGTGAGACTTCAGTCGCCAAGGAAAGGGGGAGGGGCTGGCAGCTATATACCTGTTTACAAAACAGATCTGCACTCACGTGACCCTCCGCCTCTCTCCTCTCTCGGCCTGACAGCTGCAGTGGGCAGGGCTGAGGATCCCCCCCCCCCCCTGCTGACATCAGTGAGGAGGAAGCGAGAGGCGGCTCCGCCCACTTTAGCTGTCAGATGATACATCATGGTCAGTTTACAGGGGAGGAGGGCAGAACTGGGCACGATCAGCCGGGTATTTCAGGTGATCCAGGGGGCCAAATTACACAACACAAGCACTGTGCTGTATAACATGCTTTAAAGGAACAGGATTTTTTTTTTTTTTTTTTTTTTTTTTTTTTTAGGTTAAACGCTTTTAAAGCCAAATTGTTTTAGTTTTTTTGGTAGTGTGGGGAAGGAATCTTCTTTTTGTGGTCTGTCCCCATTGGGGAGGTTTGCCTCCTCACTTCCTGTCAGCACAGGAAGTGATTAGAGATAATCCAAGTGGGGACACAGACTGTAGTCTTTGGTAAAATTAGAGAAGGGTTAAGGACCTTTTTTGTTGAATCGTCATTACTGTTTGTGTCTCCTTGAAAACCTCTCCCCTCCTTTCTTGTCTCCAGGACAGGAAGTGAGGTGCAGTTTTTCTAGTTTTTCTGGAATGTTTTGGTGCGTTGGAAGCTATTTTTATTTATTTTTTTTCAATGTGCTGGCTTAGGCTCCATGCACACTGGACGTTAAAATAATGTTATAAAAACACCAGTAACTTTCCAGCAAGTCTTAACATTTTTTGCAATAGTGTTTATTAACATTTTTTAGCGTTCTTTTAATTTTTTTTTCCCAATGGATCAAAAACATTAAATACTTGTGAGCCACGTTTTTGATCATTTATCAACCTTTATGAGCGTTTGGCGTTTTTTTTGTGGTCAGAAAAAACGACTCCGGAACGCGATTTTATGGTGTTCAGAAAACAGCCCATAAACTCCACTGCTGATAAAAGGTTCAAAGACGTCCATGTGTGCATGAACACACAGGATAACATAGAGTGGAGTTTATGGGCTGTTAAAAAAATAATGCCCAAACTCCAAAAAACAGCCGTGTAGGCGCTCCAGTATGCATGGAGCCTTAAAGGGGTTGTAAACTTGTGTTTTTTCGCCTTTAAAGTGGTTGTAAACCCTTACAAACCACTTTGACCTACAGGTAAGCCTAGATTAAGGCCTACCTGTAGGTCCAAGCAATATCTCCTAAACCTATATGGTTTAGGAGCTTTTTGCCCGAAAACAGGCACCGCTGTCTAGGGCACATGCGCCGTAGACAGCGGCGCGCAGGCGCACTGAGCGCGGCATTCTCAGCGACGTGCGCATGCGCGGGAGTGACGTCATTGCGGCTTCGCCGAATGACAGCGGCGGAGCTGCGAGACCCCACCAACAAGATGGATGCGGCGGACTACAGGGGACAGCGGCGACTTCGCTGGCTCCTGTGTCAGGTAAGTGACACATAATGGGCTACTATGCGATGCATAGTAATCCATTATGCTTTGCCTTTGCAGGGAATGAAAGAGGAAGTGAACTCATCAGGGTTTACTTCCTCTATAATGCATTCTATGCACTAAGGTGAAAAAAACACCTGGCAGCCACCCCGTTTTACTTACCCGAGCCCTGGAACTTGACCCGGCGGGGGCGCGCAGTCTCTCTGCAGGGAGTTCTCGGCTCTTGAGTGGATAGATTGATAGCAGTGCAGCCATTGGCTTCCGTTGCTGTCAATCAAATCCAATGACGTGGGCGCCAAGTCATACATTCGGCGTCTATTGACGCCGCATGCTGGACTCGGGAGTGCGCCCGCACGGTAACTTCCTTGGGAGAGAGCTTCTCCTAGGGCAGGGGGTCTCCGGCCCGGCGGTGTGTTTTGTCCGGCCCCCAGCTTGCCCAGACTCTGCTAACACAGCACTGCCGATCGGCTGGTTTTTAAAAGCAGCTGCTGTTATCAGCAGTACATGTCTGGCAGGTCCAGGACAAAAAGCCGCTCCCCGCACACCCTCCTGTGCTGCCAGAGGATTGGCTGCTAGGAGGCGACGTCATCAGGGCAGCAGCTCCGGGCTTCCTGCCCCTTGTTTGCATTAGGAATCCTTCCACCTTACAGCCTGCTTGTGTAGGAGAGCTGAAATCGGCACCTACAGTGAAGAAGTCGGCTTGTACAGGCAAGTATCAAATCTGCTGGGGACATCTATGCTGGGAACACTGGTAATGGGTACATCTATGCTGGGGACACTGGTAATGGGGACATCTATGCTGGGGACACTGGTAATGGGGACATCTATGCTGGGGACACTGGTAATGGGGACATCTATGCTGGGGACACTGGTAATGGGCACATCTATGCTGGGGACACTGGTAATGGGCACATCTATGCTGGGGACACTGGTAATGGGGACATCTATGCTGGGGACACTGATATTGGGGAAAACTCTGCTGGGGACACTGATATTGGGGAAAACTCTGCTGGGGACACAAACACGCAGAGGTTTATTGCCCCCGAATACTTGTAAAATCTACAATGTGGCCCTCGTATTGAAAAGTTTGGAGACCCCTGTCCTAGGGGGTTATCTGATGTGGGGACAAGTTGCGAGAGCCATCGGGGGACCCCAGAAGAAAAGGTTCTGGACACTGTGCAAAACGAGCTGCAGAGTGGAGGCAAGTATGATATATATAAAAAAAAAAAAACGAACCCTTACAATCACTTTAATACAAAAATGTAAATTAACTCTTATGCCTTGTACACATGGTCGGAAAATCCGACAGAAAAGGTCCAATCGGATTATATTGTCGGAAAATCCGATCGTGTGTGGGCTCTATCGGACTTTTTTCCCGCCAAAAAAAATCCGATCTGACTTTTTCCAATCGTTTATAGAGAATTCCGATTGGACAAAGTGCCACGCATGCTCAGATCAAATTACGAGACCAAAGCTATTGGCTACTAGCCTGAACGTAGTCCCGTCGTAACGAACGTCATCACGTTGCGAACGATTGGATTTTCCGACAACTTTGTCCGACCGTGTGTATGCAACACCAGTTTAAGACAAAATCCTTCGGATTTTGTGGTCGGAATGTCCGACCGTGTGTACAAGGCATTACACTTCCCAAGACTATTCAAAACTGGCTGGAGTTGGACTTTAAAGAAATACCATGTACTGTGAGAAATAGTGAGGTTACCATTGCAGACCTTATTTTAAAAATGGCACTAAACTAAATTTATTTAACTAACGTGAAACACTTTTTCGTTCTGTTTGGATCTATTCCTGGTCAGTGACTTAAAAGTATGGAAGCCAGAAAGCTGGCATTTTCAGAAGGCTTGGTGATGGCTGTTGCCATATTTGGCTAATGAGCCTCACTGTCTTACATATATAGATAGCAAACCCGTGTTTTGTCCCTCACCGAGGTCTAATGAACTTTCCTCTTTTTTTGCACAAGGCTCCGTCAAATACCTGGAGTGTTCGGCTCTCACCCAACGTGGCTTGAAGACCGTCTTCGACGAGGCCATCCGCGCCGTCCTCTGCCCTCCCCCCGTCAAGCGGCCTGGCAAGAAGTGCACCGTGTTCTGAGCCTCCCCCCCTGTGCCGGTCGGAGAACTGGACCAAACTCATACCATCTCTTTCCAAAGACGTGAAGCCCCACCAAAAAAAAGAATAAAAAAATGGCGGCATGGGGCAGACGGAGACCCCGCAGATGTTTTCCGTGGTTTAGTGTTTTGTGAATGTACGGAGCATGGGGGGTGGGAGGGGGTTTGGGTGAAGCAGCAAAAAAAAAAACACGCGGGCGGAGGGCAAGTGCTTCCTCTGCACTGAGAAGACCACACCTCCCGGCAAGGGGCGATGGGTCTAGACTCGTGGTTGACCCCTCCGCATGAGTATGTGTTAATGCTAACAGCGATAAACCGACACTGTGCGCGCGCGCACGTGGCACAGCGGTACGAGTCCAGCGAAGATCTTACACGGACTGGTCCACCGCCCCAAACTGAACTACTGCTATTAAGGGGTGGAGCATGGACGGCCTGTGTCATGGTGCATTGTAAAAAAGAAAAAAAAAAAATCGCTGACCTTATATTGCATGGGGATCGTGTCTGGTTTTCATGTCATGTGTTCTGGTGTCCAACATTTTCGTGAACTCTGTAGTTGATGTTTTAATATTCGGTATTAACGTGTGAGTATCTTTAATGCCTTTGTTGAGTATTTGGTGCTTTAAGACGCTGTGACGGAGGAGAACGTGAAGGAGATTTTCCCGTAGGAAAGGCAACTTTAATAACCAGAAGTGTATTTCAAATAACATTTTGTTTAAAAAAAAAAAAAGTGTCCTCTTGATTTTACTGTCGCTTTGCCTATGACCATGCTTGAAGCTTACACCATCCGCCATAGGATTGGTGGATGAATACCGACTCCAGCCTAAAGCCTCATACACCCGATCTGACTTTCTGACGGGAATTAAGTGATGACGGGCTGTTGGTGGAAAATCCGACCGTGTGTAATATTATGGTTTTTTTTTTTTTTTTTATTTGGGCAAGTTAACATAACCCCGTTATCCCGTAGTTTTTAAAGCGGAGGTCCACCCTAAAATGGACCTTCCGCTCATCGGATTCCTCCCCCCCCTCCGGCGCCACAATTGGCACCTTTCAGGGGGGAGGGGGGTGCAGTTACCTGGATAATCCAGGTAACTGCACCCACTTCCGGGCTAGCTCTCTGCGGAAAGGGGCGTACATTACGCCCCTTTCCGCAAGTGCCCCGCTGCCTGCTGGGAAACAGATCCCAGAGGCAGCGGGGACCGTCCTCATTGCGCAGCGCGGCTCGCGCATGCGCAGTAGGGAACCGGGAAATGAAGCCGAAAGGCTCCATTTCCTGATTCCCATACCCAAGATGGCGGTGGCAGCACTCGAGTGTCGATCTAGAGATCGGCTTTGGGTGCCGACATCGCGGGCGCGCTGGACAGGTAAGTGTCACTATTTTAAAAGTCAGCAGCTGCAGTATTTGTAGCTGCTGACTTTAAAAAAAAAACAAAAAAAAAAACGCGGAGTCCCGGCGGACTCCCGCTTTAAGATCAAAGATACAACTATGTTGGTGTCCCTTGTCAATTTTACATTGTATTTTTTTTAAATGTAACTGCCGACTCCCAAACTGTCATTTGAAGTAAAACACATAACCAAGTATTATTCTACACAATTTTTTTATTGTGCATTAAAAAAAAAAAAATTAGGCATGTTATCTGCCAATAGACCTTAACCAAAAAGTGCATTTTATGCATCCGAAAATATAACAAATCAAATCATTATTCAAGCAAAATAGTGTCAAAGCAATAACTCCAAGGCCAATAATAAATAACACATCATCTCCTCCAATTCCGCAACATGGCTGGCTGACGGTCGGCCGTTCAGAAAGGGACCTGAAAAGTGCGAATCAACACTCAAACTTCTACTAACACGAAATTAGCAGAAGGAGCCCAAAGGGTGGCGCTAAAGAGCTGAAAAAACACTGTAGTAGGGCGCTACGTTCATAATTGTTGGCCAACAATCGTGTGACCGTGTGTATGCAAGTCAAGTTTGGGCCAACGCCCTTCGGATGAAAGTCCACGGTTTACTTGGCCAACAATCCGATTGTGTGTACGAGGCCTTATGCCCCGTACACCCGATTGGACATTCCCACAATAAAATCCATGGATTTTTTTTCAGACGGATGTTGGCTCAAACTTGTCTTGCAAACACACGGTCACACAAAGTTGGTCGGAAATTGCGAACGTCAAGAACGCGGTGACGTACAGCACGTATGAGGAGCCGAGGAAAATGAAGTTCAATAGCCAATGCGGCTCTTCTGCTTGATTCCGAGCATGCGTGGAAATTTTGTGCGTCGGAATTGTGTACACACGATGGGAATTTCCGACAACTGATTTTGTTGTCGGAAAATTTGAGATCCAGATCTCAAATTTTTTGTGTCGGAAATTCCGATGGAGCCCACACACGGTCTGAATTTCCCGACAAAAAGCTCTCATCGAACATTTTCCCTTGGAAAATCCGCCCGTGTGTGCATGGCATTAGAGTGGAGAAGGAGGAAACTTTGTCTGGGATGCCGCGGGGTCTTCATCTGAGCCGATTTATTTATTTATTTTAAATCGGCTCTCAGGTGTTGCCGCCGCCATTTCTGGTAATAAGGGAAACCAGTAGTGAAGGCTTGTGGCTTCACAGCCGGTTCCCTACTGCGCATGCGCAAATCACTTTGTGAATGGTTTGGCAGGAGTAGCCTCCGGCTGACTTTGCCATGGTGACAAAACCAGGTCCCTGCTCCCTCCCCTCCCCCCCCCCCCCCCCGCCACCTAAAAGGTGCCAAATGTGGCAGCAGAGTAGGCAAATAAGCAGAGCTTCCCCTTTCGGGTGGAGCTCTGCTGGGGCTGAAGGTTTTTTTATGCATGAAGGTAAAAAAAATCTTCTGTGTGCAGCAACCCCCCCATTCCCCACCAATACTTACCTGAGCTCCCTCACGATAGGTTTGGCTGTCCTGGGACGCTCCTTCATTGGCTGAGACAGCCAGTGAGGAGAGAGTGGCAGGGGTGAGCCGCAGCTCTATAATGTCTATAATGGATAAATAGACATGAAGGGGAGAGAATTTTTGGGACTTCGACTGATGGCCACACGCCTTAATGTAGTGAGCAGAACCACAGTGTAAATGCATCTGCAAGGTAAATCTATCATAAAAGATCATTTTTATTAACATTATCCAACCATGGTAGTCATAATTGAAACATACTAAAAAAAAAAATTCATATGCTCAGTGCCCACAACAAAAATACCGTATACAATAATAGATGAAACCAAAAAACATTTGCATGTGATAATATCAGAAGGGATTGCAGCACACTATTCTCTACGCGTTTCGTGAAACATCACTTCTTCAGGAGCAGGCGCAATCCAACTATTTATAAAGAAAGTAGATAGAAATATATATATATATATTTCTATCTCGATTAGAGCTGCACAATTAATCGTCAAGAATCGTTATTTTCCCGCTGTGATCTTGACAAAAGTGTTTCACGATTCTTAATCTGCTCTTCTGAAGTCAAAAGAAAGGGAAAAAAAAAACGGAAAGGAAAAAAAAAAGTCCGCCAAGAATCACAACATTCTTTAGCAGTGGAACCTAAGTATAAACATTGTAACAATTTGTCAAAGGAATAGACTTAGGTGTCCGTTTATGAAGCAGTGATCAGTGGAGATCCAGAGGATCGCCGCTGATCACAGCCCATAAACAGTTTATAAACCAGAGATAATCGGTGGAGAAGTGTTTGAACTTGTTCTCCCGCCGATTATCTCCACACACTGAGAATCCTCATAGACTGACACAGTAACGGCCAGTTTATGGAGCTGCGATCTCAGCGCTTCACTGGTGATCTGTGTCAGAATTCACATTCCCCCATTCACCAGCTCAGAGGTGGAGAATCGGGGAGTGAAGAGAGAATGTGGGGGGATCTGAGGGGGAAAGAGGAAGATAATTAACTTCCTTATGCCTCGTTCAGACCCCCCAAACACTGTAACCATGTCCCCCTGTCATATGTATGTGTATGTATGTATATATATATATATATATATATATGTATGTGTATATATATCTATATATATATATCTATATCTATATATATAATGTGTATATGTATATTTATATAATGTGTGTGTATATATAATGTCTGTGTGTGTATACATGTATATATTATTTAGGGGGACTCTTTATTTCACTAACATTAATCACACCGTGTGTCAGTGTATTGAGCTGTGATAATTTATCACTGCTTAATAAATTGACATCTCTGTGTATCGGTGAATTTCTAGTACTGTAATCTCGTAAAGTCTCACGAGATTCCAGTATTAGAGGCCGTTCTCCAGTGTTAGAAGCGTTTGTAGATCGCTTCACTCCTCCAAGGGTGAAGCGATCTACTCCGCTTCATAAAGTGGCACACAGAGGAGAAAGATCTCCTATGTGAATGCTGGAGAATGAAGCAGTGAATAGTTTTCACTGCTTCATAAAAGGACACCTGAGTGTGTAAATGAGGAAAGTTTAACCACTAAATCTTTTTCTGACACTTGTTGGTTTTAAGTTAAAAATCTTTTTTTTTTTTAGTAGAAAATTACTTTGAATCCCCCAAACATCTATATTTTTTTTTTATTAGAGACCCTAGGGCAGTGATGGTGAACCTTGGCACCCCAGATGTTTTGGAACTACATTTCCCATGATGCTCCTGCACTCTGCAGTATTAGTTGAGAATCATGGGAAGCAGTTCCAAAATATCTGGGGTGCCGAGGTTTGTCATCACTGTCCTAGAGAATAAAATGGTGGTTGTTACAGTGTGACAAAAAATATTGCATTTCAAATTTTAGTGGTATTTCAAATGCATTTTTTTGGGAAAAAATTACTTTAATTGAAAAAAAAAAAAAAAATCAACCAGTAAAGTTAGCCTATTTTTTTTTGTATAAAGTGAAAGATTTTACATTACGAA